>NC_056559.1:26667630-26694771 GCF_013358625.1 Macadamia integrifolia
TAACTTGACTCATAAGGAAACAAATATAACTCAAATCAAGCCCAACTAGAAAGGAAACTAATGAAAATGGAAACTAACTAGTAATCCCGTACTCAATCTTAGAGCCCCCTTTTTAGACCCATAAAAGTGGTCTATTACACTCAAAACACATGGGATCAAAAGCCTAACATGTATGGAACCCAACCTTAGGCTTATTCCTAATAAAACAAGCCTATTTTGGTAATTAATCTGCATCAACTCTCCCGGTCTTAAAAGAACTCGACTCCGTCGAGTTAGGTTGTGCTCCCAAGATTCCCTTGTAAATCGCTTGCCGATGAGGTGGCACATATCTCGAAATAGAAGGGAGCATAACTCCAAGAGGAGGGAGAGTAGGTTGATGTGTCACCGGAGCAGGAGTCAGTCGACGACGTGGCATGTCTGATAATGCATGTGGCCTCATTAAGTACATACGACCTCCTTGCTTCACCTTTACAGTGTTCCATGCACCATCATAGAGAATGCCTGCATATCGCTGCCAAGGTCGCCCTAGAAGAATGTCGCAGTGTGCCAATGGGGTGATCAAACAGGTGACATGGTACTGTAACGGCCCAAACTGTAAGTGTACTCGAACAACTGTAGTTGCCTCTTCTCGAGCTGTGGGTCCAAAACCTCGCACATGAATCTTCTTGAAAAGTTGCTTCTGTGGAAAGTTGTGTGCTCGAACAAATTTAGCAGATATGAAGTTTGCTTCTGCCCCAGTATCAACAACTGTATGAACATCAATAGGGTTGGAGCCGTGCAAGAGAGTACCCTTCTGTCTGAAGAGAGGAGCCTTATCAACTAGTTTATTCGAAAAAGATGAAAGGCTAGCTGAATGAGCTTCTACATCCTCATCTTCATCATCAATAATATCATCGTCCTCGAGGGGATAAGGATATAAATGAGATTCATCTTCACTCTTCTCTGTTGGCTGCTTCTCTGCTACGTTCACAGAACGAGTCCTGTTGGGACACTTGTTGGAATAGTGACCCTTCTCGCCACAACTATGGCATATAATATTCTTCACCCCAACACTATCCTTGTTGAACTCTGACATTTTTTCTTCAACTCTGCGAGCTTCAGGCTTCTTTTCCTCCATACGTGGTGGAGGTCTATAAACTGAAGAAGTCTTGAGCATACCCTTCCAATAAAGGGACTTCTCTTCAGCTGTCTTGGCATGAGCCGCTGCCACATCAACAGACATGAAATCAGTGTTAGCCAACTCAAGTCGAATCTCAGTACTTAACCCACTGATATATCGCATCACCCGTTGTTGGTCTGTTTCCTGAAGTCGACACCTTGAAGACAGTTTGTGGAATTCGAGGGTGTATGAATCCACATCTTTGTTCCCTTGTTGCAAGTTAAGTAATTTATGGAACATTACCTTTTCATAATTAAGAGGAACAAATTTTTCAGTCAGGATTTGCTTCATGACCTCCCAATTGGTAATGGGTCCAAGTCTTCTGACAAACCTTGCATGTAGTGCATCATCCCACCATGAACATGCATACCCAATAAACTTGGTGATGATGAGTTCACACTTCTTCACGTCTGGAAGAGACTTATACGCAAAAATTCTCTCCACTTTGGTAAGCCAATCAAGAAATTCCTCAGGTCCCTTTTCACCACTGAACTCGGGAACCTCAACTTTGATGCCATAATCTCTGTCAAAAAATTGCTGAGTAACATCTTGGGGAACAACTGGATCAAGTTGCTGCCTCTGAGGTGTATCTTCGATCCGTAAAGTGTTGAGTTGAGGAGGTAATGTAGAGGATCCTTCTTCAGTTTGCTTGTCGGACCTCTTCATAAAGGCAATCATCTCTTCCATAAACTTATCAAACTTGGCTTCAGTCCTCTCAAGCCTAGCATCAGTATTCTGTTGGTTCTCGGCTAACTCACGATACAATTTGTGCAACTCAGCATTGGTGATGTGACTTGCCATGGTTAGAAAATTGCAGGAAAATTTTCTTTGATACCACTTAATGTAGAACTAGAATCGGAAAACCAACCTAGTCCCAAAACAGCAGGATGCTCTCGAAGAACAAACACAAGTCAAATTAGGATAATAGCACAACAGATCAGATTACAAGAGAAATCAGACCCGAAACAGTTGAAGCTATTGAACCAAATACTAGGGTTTCTCTGATCAGATTAGGATCGATAACAAGGGCTTACAAGACTTCAAATAGGTCCAAATCAACTTAATACCACGAACCAAAGTCCACGAGAACAGTAGGAACTGAACCAGATCTGTCAATTTCAGTTCTGCTTTGTCACAGGTCACTAAAAGACCAGAAAAGGGAGAATTTTTAAATCTCTCAAACCACTGGTCAGAAAGAGCTCCCCTTTGGGTCGAGTTCTTCCCCAGGTAGGACCTATATTTGATCCAAATTTCAGCCCAAACTGATGGCTGAAAGTGTTTCTGGCAGCAAGGGATCAAATAGGAAAAAATATGAAGATTTTCTGGACAGAATTGAGAGAAAAGTGATTTAATTAAATAACTATAACAGTAGATCAGATTTGGATCACCTTGAGTATGGAAGAAAAGAGGGAGATAACTAGAAGAGAACCCCTTGTGCTTCACACCGCAGAGAGTTAATTGGATCAAACACCAATTCCATCAGCCTTGATCAAACACAAGACAAATCTCCATGTAGAAGACAATAGCAACAACCATTAATTTGTTTATTAAATCATCTAGGCCTTTAGGAGCCTCCTCTTCTTTATTTATAATGTTAATGGGGGAGGGAATTACAAAATAGAAGGTTCCTCAAAAAGGAAACCAGATATTCTCCTAATACAATAGCTACTAAAAACTGAAATTAGAAACTAACTGAAATTAGAAACTAGTTGAAAAAGGAAATTAACTACTAAGGACTTGACTCAATTAATAACTTGACTCATAAGGAAACAAATATAACTCAAATCAAGCCCAACTAGAAAGGAAACTAATGAAAATGGAAACTAACTAGTAATCCCGTACTCAATCTTAGAGCCCCCTTTTTAGACCCATAAAAGTGGTCTATTACACTCAAAACACATGGGATCAAAAGCCTAACATGTATGGAATCCAACCCTAGGCTTATTCCTAATAAAACAAGCCTATTTTGGTAATTAATCTGCATCACCAAGTCGTCCAAGGCGCCAAAGCCAACGCCTTTTGGACGCCTTGATACCAAAGGCGACCGCCTTTTATACATAAACAATGGCGTCCCTCGCCCTGTCCCTAAAAAAACTCCTGGACACAAAGGCGACGCCTTGACAACTATGCTACTACTAACATATCAAATTTGGTGGGGCCACACAATCTTGGTAAAGAAAGGAAGGAGAGGACTCGATCCAGCGCTGGGAAGGCTGGATTGAGTCTTCCTTTTTTTTTTTTTTTTTTCCTCCTCCTAATCCTCCAACCACAAAGAAGGTTGGGTCTTCTTCTTCCTTCGGCTGTACGTCTTGATGTCCCCATCACTTTGGTTTTAAGTTGCATAAATGATTTTACTTGTGAGATAGGTGTCTCAGGAGCAATTGCACGGAAGTCTTTCCTCATTTCTCCATGGGAGACTGGATAATTTTCTCTGTTTGATACTATACTGTTATATTATTCTCATACAGAAAGAACAAACAAACCATGGATGCTAACACCAATCAAATAGCATCAAAGTAAACCTGTAAGCTAATTACTTTGGCAGCTTTACTCATAGTTCTGCTCTGGTATAAAGTATGAACAGAAGACAGGTTGGCCCATTGGAAAGCTTTATTTATCTGATGGAATATAAGTGCATTGGAAATGGTTAGATTATTCATTTAAATCATTGGAAGCTCAAACCCACTTGTTTTTACAGGTATTGGACACTGTAGAAGGCATAGGAATTGGGGCTGTTGGATCCAGTTGCCCTTTGCTCTTTGCTCTAGGAACTCCGTGTTTTCGCTGCTGAATCTGTGGTGTGGGATTGTGGAGGGGTGACTGAGTCTGGATTTGTAGCTGTCTCCCGTGGCTGTCGTAAACTTCACTTTACTCTCTACTTCTGCCGACAGAAGAACCAATGCTGCTGTGGCTCTACAGTGGTGCAGAACTTCCCCGACTTAACCCACTTTTGTCTCTGCATCATGAACCCTTGCCAGCCGGATTACTTGACTAATGAGCCTATGGATGACGCTTTTGGTTCAGTGGTGAAGACATGCACCAAACTTCAGAGGCTTTGCAGGCTCTGGTCTATTGACCAATCTGACTTTTGAGAGAAGTAGGAGATGCTGTCTGTGGCATTTGTAGGCAGCAGTGACAGGAGGATGCAGTTTGTGCTTGGAGGATGCCCAAAGCTAAGGAAACCTTGAGATGAGAGATGGCCCCTTTGGAAATATGGTACTGTTGTCGGGGCTGGAGAAGTACGGGTCAATGAGGTCGATATGGATGTCAGCCTGCAATGTGACAATGAATGGGTGTAGGATACTGGCTAGGGAGATCCCAAGGTTGAACGTGGAGGTGATCAAAGATGATGAAAGTGATGACACTGAGCCTGAAAAGGTTTATGTTTATCGTACTGTTGCAGTGTTGCTGGACCAAGAAGGGATGCCCTTCCTTTCGTTCTCTACCTCTGAGTATCATTAGCTAGGTACCTCTCGCTCTTTCTTTCTCCACCCATCTGCAATAGTTAGTACTAATGAGAATCCTAATCTTGGTAGCAAGGTTCAAGTAAGCGGAATTGGCATTGGAATCGGCCTCCATTGGTTCCAATTTCAGTTCAGCTAGAATTGGCCAAAATCCCTGAACCATAGAAATGGGCTGATTATTTTGAATCGGGAATTGAGAAGGAATCGGATTCAACCGATTCTGATCTGATTTGATCAATGTTGGCAATTCGATTCTGATTCTTTAAACAATGCTTGATGTTGCGTGGACCAGTTGGCATCCTCTGATGGTGAGAATCACTATCTAGTGTTCCTTGGGCTCAGTCTAAGCCACCTTCTTTCCAAATTCAAGTATATGAAGCTGATAATATTTCAGTTGGTTCCGATGGCATTGGAACTCATTATCAAGGGATGAAAGGGACAATGTGACTGTGGATGTATGGTTTTTGGAATTCTTTTTTTTTTTTTGGGTAGTAAAGATAATTTATTCATTGATGTGAGAACAAGTTGAAGTTGGATTATAGAGATCTATCAACCACGGAGTGGAAACGGGTCATACTGCCGTGCACGTCATTGACATAGCCTTCTTAGCTAAATAATCGGCCACATTGTGGATTTCCCTACGAATATTCTGGACAGAATATGTTTGAAAATAAGAGAGGTGCAAAATATCCTCCAACATAGTCTTAACAGACAAAGGAGCAGAGACCGCTGATCTTGAGAGGTAAGTATATAGTTCCTTCGAATCTGTCTCCATTAGTAGTTGATCAATGCAATCTGTAATCACTTCTAGCAAACCACTTTGAACAGCCATAGCCTCATCACGTAGAATGGAGTTGAAAGTAGCTGGTTCTGATTTAGCTAAAAGCAAATGACTTCTATGATCACATATTTCCATCTCCAGAGCACCCATGCTTTTGTCTTCTTTCTAAGATGCATCACAATTTAGTTTGAGGAATGGTGAGGATAGTGGAGTCCAACTTTGAAAGTCTTCTTGAGGAACCTACATCAAAGGCGATGAGGAGGGTTGTATCGTTGGGCATTGAGCTTAATGAAACTTAGCATGAGCATAAGCCTACTGGGATGCTTGGATAACCTCAAGGGTTGACCAAACTTTGGTGCTGAACACAAAGTCATTCCTGGCATGCGTAAGTACCCAGCGATAAAGCTATATAATTCTGCAATCTCCCTGCCGAGCTTCTTGTCTTTTTGTTCAAAAAATTTCCAGCTTTGAATTCATGACTGAACCGAGAGAGTTTCAGAGGTCTGGACACGATGGGACGGTGAGCTCCCAAACCATACTGCTTGTGTGAACTGACAAGTAGTCAAGGAGTTAGAGACTCCACTGCTGCGCTTTGAATTCATGACTGAACCGAGAGAGTTTCAGAGGTCTGGAGTCTCTGGACACGATAGGACAGTGAGCTCCCAAACCATACTGTTTGTGTGAACGGACAAGTAGTAAAGGAGTTGGAGACTCCACTGCTGCGCCACATCGTTGACAAATTGCTTCAATAGGTACTTGATGCTGTGCTAAACCCTCCCCACCCCCTCCCCCCTCTTGAAGCCAAACCTTGTGTGTACTCCCGCTAAAGGAAAGATCTAATTTTTGGTAAAGTCTGGCATCTCCTAATGTATTTACACCACAGTTGGTGTAGAACTTCAGCTGCTACCTCTGGAAACTGAAAGACCAGATGCCTCCTTAGCCCATCGTTGGTTGCATAGCAAAAAGATGCCAATAGGCAGTCTCCAATTGGCGGAAACTGATACAAGAGCTAAAATGGCGAAAGATGCATGGGGTATCGAAAAAATACATTGAGGACTGTTGATGGATTTTTTCCAACATATAATTCAAGAATTTAATAGAATATTCTAGGATGTTGTCCAGAGAATTCTAGGTTAGGTGGATCCTGACTTGTTTAGTATGTCAGTGATAGATTGTTAAATAAAATATCATGTATTAAAAAATGTAATAAATGTAAAACTTTTGTAGAAGTTCGGTTGTGGAAGGCTATAAAGCTATAGCTAAAGTGGGTTGAGTAGAGAGAGAGTGCACATAAGCGCCTAGTCAACAAAATGGATGTGAAGGAATACCCAGGAGGCACCACTTCCAAGAGTTCAAGGAGAGCCTATAGGGCTGACTGCAAAGAAGAGAGATAAATCCCCATAGGGGTAATACTCCAAAGAGAAGAGAGTTTAGAGTACAACTCTACTCTAATACAAAATCAAATGATGTACAATGTTCCTCTACATCAATGAGAAGTGTCTAGTATTATTTTTTCCATATATTTCAGGGATCATTCCCCATTTCTATTTCAGAAGATTACAACAATCAGGCAACCAATAATAGCCAACCACTACTGCGAAGGATGGTTGAGCATCTATTAGCCTATTATTATCCATATGGACGAGCTCTTTATTTCCAGCGTAATACTCATATGGAGCAAAGCAAAAAAAACAATAATACTATACAACCAAACTGAAGATGATGAAATTTCAGAAACCGAATTACAGTAATTTCATTCACCATTTTATGACCAACTCTAACTTCTGACCATTTCTAGGTAGCTTGACCTATTACATCCTCTTGCTAATTATTAATATAGAATTACATAAATACACATACAACAAAACTTAGTTTTAATATTTTCCATCATACACCATAAGGTTGCAACTTCAGTTGTAACCATCTTGGTTACAAACAAAGTTTCTCTTCAGAGATTAGTATGAACCAAATATTTCACGATATATTCATGGTTTTTTAAAGGAGGTTGAAAAATACAACTAATGAGTGAGATTTTAGCTATTTAAAGTTTGGATGGAAGAAATACCTCAAGTTACAAGTTTTAAATGGGAATTGGGTAGGATTCTCCGGTTACTAATCCGATTCCCACTCGATTTAAACTGTATCACGTATCGGTTTTGGGGTCATCCGAATCCGCTATGAATAGGCTTATACACCAATCCGGTACCGATTGTTAATGCCATGGGTCCAAGATTCAATTGCATAACATTGTTTTGTTCTAGGATGTGGTGACCCCATTTGCTCATATAACATTTTGCACATGAAATTGCGGGAGATACCACAATTCAATCTTGGATTCAAGAATGGTGTCAGATTGAACAAGAAGGCAAATATATCAGGCGTGAGAGTTGAGGCCTTCGTGGTTTCATTACTTGGTATCTATGGCGTGCATGAAATGATTTTTTATTTGGGTCTAGGGCATGGACTCCTGCTGATGTTATTGATGCTACGAATTGTGCTTGTTTGGAATTTTGCCAAGATCCTTCGCAAAGAGGCCCCTCACAGGAACCCGATTAAGGTGTTTAGGATCCTATACCTTCCACATTATTTCAAGTTAAATAGAGAGAAATCATAGAGCAGTGTTCATGAGAAAGGGGGTTGGGGAATTTCGGACAGAGATCACATTGGTCAACATTATTCTCATGGGTTGGTTATTGGAAGCACTATCCAATAGTATGGATAGGATCATCATGGAAATGGATTGCAAGGAGCTTTATTCCTATCTAGCTAAATTGAGATCCTTTTCTCCACTATCTTTCCAACCAATAGTAGAGGACATTTTGCATTTATCTACGTATTTTCTCTCATGTAAGTTTCAATATGTTCTTAAAGAAGTTGACAAGCTTGCTGACTCCCTAGCAAGGAAGGCCCTGTCTTTGACGTGTATAACAATTTGGCCTAATTCCACTCCGTGGTTGCAAGATTCATGTACTCTAACAACTACGTATTTACCACATCTCTATGGATAAATATTTTCTACCCCCCAAAAAAAATACATGCTATGTGTAGACACCAAATTTTTGACCTGGCCCCACCCATCAAAAAAAAAAAATAAAAAAAATAAAAAAAAAATAAAAAAAAGGGAGTGGGAGTTCATGTGAGAGTAAAAGAGTAAGAAAGAGGGAGAAATTGATAGAAGAAGGATTTTCTTTCTTTCTTACCAGGGGCTTCTTGGTCTTTTCACGCTTTCTTAGATATTTTCCATAACATATTCTGAAAGGTTAGCACTAAGCTGAAGGAGAGAAACGGTTAGAAATGAGGAGGAATCAAGGAGGAGTGGATCTCTCTTACGTAGGAGAGAGATAACAGAATCAAGAAAAAAGAAGGAAGAAGAGAGGGGGGGACCAGAGACAGTTAGAGGAAAGTTGCAGAAGAAGAGGTGAAAAGGAGAGAACCTGAGGGCTACATAAATCGCTGGTAGGAAGAGGTTAGGGGGAAGATTTTCGCTGGTTAGAGGAAAGGGTTTCAGAGAATATCGCAGGTTAGAAAGGGTTTCAGTGAAGATTTTTGCTGGTTAGAGAGAGTTTCAGAGAGTATTTCACAGACTAGGGAGAGTTTTCAGGGGTAGAAATCACTGGTTTCTTAGAGGATTTCACAAAGAGAAAATTGCAGGGAGAGTGAAGGTTTCAAAAAGAGAAATCGCTGGAAGGGTTAGAGAGGTTTTCACAGAGAGAAATCGCAGGTTGTAGAAGAGGGTTTCAGTGAAATCTTGGGCTGTGATGGAGAGAGCTTCAGGTAAGGGAAGTTGCTGGGTTTAGTGAGAGAAATAGGAGAGATCAGCAAGAGATTTGGGGGTTTTAGGACTCTCTTCTCTTTGGGATTTCAGTAGGAATAGGTTCAAGGAGAATCTGGAACGGATTTCCCACTGCAAGTATGCTTCAACAACTCATCTTCTTTGGGGTTTGAAGGTCTCAAGCACACATACTTGGTGTATTCCCTTTTGATTTAGCATCCATTCATCAATATTTTTCAGGTATTTCTTTTTCTTTAATTCTTTCTAATTTTCTCATCTCTTGCATGATTTCTTTATGACCTTGATCTGTAGTATGGATCGGTTATGAAATATAATCTCTCCTTTTTGGAAATCAATGAGATTGCTTTACTCTTTAAATTTTCTTTGTTGCCAATAGTGTATGATCCTATTCTGCTTCTGCATTTCTTTTGCATCCTTCCTTTGTGATGTTGCCCTGTAGCATAAAAATCATACATGAAGTAGAATCTGTTTTCTTAAGAAAAATTAATGAGATTCACTCTAATTGTTACAATAAACATGTGATCCCATTCAGATTCTCATCACCTGTATGCTCTCTGTGATTGATTTTAGTAATGTTTTATGATATGTCTTTCAGCTGTAAAATATGCTACAAATTCCATTTTTCACTTTCTTTTTTTTTTAATTCTTCAATGGTGTAATGTGATGAGATTCTAAGCTTTAAAAACCATTTCCTCTACCCTATTTGCTAATTTCTACCCCTCACTAATGTTTCTCAATAATGTTAATGATGTGGTTCTTGATTCTTTAAGAATATGTGATAGACATTGCATTTTACTTTCCCCATTTAACTCTCTGTTCCTTTCCATCTTTACTTAATGTTTCTTATGATATAGCCTTGGTCTTTTTGATGCTCTAAATGGTTCACTTGGTCTTTGTAAGGGATTCCAAGTGGTTTCTTTTATGAAATCACATTCCGATTATTTTCACTGCTTGATGGCCGAATCCATACCCAGCTGGGAGTCTACAAAATGGGATGCGGGCCTATGGGCTGTCACTTGTATGGTGTGATGTGGATTAGTGATTTTTTTTTTTAAACCATTCAAGATAGGCCCGTTTGGTTATTGTGAATAGCAGAACCTTTGCAATTTGGGCCTGTTTTCATACTTTGCCATCATAAAATGGAAATACCCATTTTAGGATTTGGGCTGAATCAAATCATTAGTTACCCACCTTCATTTTAGGCCATTTAAATGAGCCTATGGGTTGAATCAAATCATTAGTATCCATCTTCGTTTTAGACCATCGGACCTATAGGCTATTTTGTGTATCGTGTGATGTGGAATTAGCGACCTATTTTTTAGACCTTTCAGGATAGGCCTGTTAATTGGGATGGGCTGCCCTATGTATCAAATCCATTGACCAAACCCTGTGATTTCTCTTTGTGAAACCTTCACTCTCCCTGCAATTTTCTGTCTGTGAAACCCTTTCTAACAAACCAGCGATTTTTGCCCTTTGAAACCCTCTTCTATCACCAGCAAAAAAAAAAATCTCTTCCTCCTGGTTTCTTCCTACCAGCGATTTATTTAGCCCTTAGGTTCTCTCCTCTCTTCTTCTACAACCTTCCTCTAACCGTCTCTAGTCTCCCCTCTTCTTCTACAATCTTCATCTAACCGTCTCTGGGCCCGTTCTTCTCTTCTACAACCTTCCTCTAACTGTCTCTGGTCCCCCCTTATCTTCTTCATTTCTTGATTCTGTTATCTCTTACGTTAGAGAGATCCACTCCGCCTTGATTCCTCCTGATTTTGGTACTAACCTTCTAGAACATCTTGTGGAAAATATCTAAGAAGAAAGCGTAAAAAGACCAAGAAGCCCCTGGTAAGAAGGAAAAAATCCTTCTTTTATCAATCTCTCCCTCTTTTTTACTCTTACTCTCACGTGAAGCTGCCATGCCTCATTTTTATTTATTTTATTTGCTTTGTTTAACTCTTTTTTTTTTTGAAGTGGAGTTGCCTCTCTTTTGCATGGGATTGAGAGTGGGTCCCACCCCTTTTTTTAATTTTCTATTACTTATATTTTTTGTGTTGGACCAAGGTGCGAGGTCGGGTAAAAAATTTGATGTCTACACTATGTTGCAAAATTCTTAGGCTCTGTACTGATTGCTAGTAAATGGGAACTTCTATAATCATTGCCTAACATGATTGCATAACCTACATAAATTTCTTACCATATTTTAGTAATGGGCTAGAGTTCTCTAGTATACCACCACCGTTTTTGGATGTGAGACAATTATTAGACTAAATTTCGGATACTTCGCACTACAGGGGGAGAAGAGTAATTATGTCGTTTACATTTTGTATTGCTCCAATTAAGAAAATCTTTTAAACATTCACCTATAATACGAAGTGTTCAAAATATACTCAACCTCATGATTGTGTCTCATCCAACTCCCCATAAAGGTGGTGAGTGGTAGATCAGAGAACCCTTGCCCTAATTTTTAATTTACTTTTCAAATCCATGGAATTTGGATGCCAAGTAAAGTAAATTTAATAACTAAATTTGGAATGATTTGGAGTGACATAGTCATGTTAAGTAATTATTGCAAAAGTTATTATTTTATTTTTGGTTTGGAAAATTTTACTTCCCTTCCGTTATTTCCCTTGCAACTGGACGGGGTCTTAAGAGTTTTGGATGACCTTATAGTTAGTTCACAAGCTATCTGAACATGTCACATGGGCTCTAGGCATTGGAAACCACTATAAACAGTGACAGTAAAGATAAATATGATTTTCCTCTGATGTTTAATGGACTGTGATCTAACAATTTATGTGAAGTACTATTTTCAAAATTTAATTGTCCAAAATATGGTTGGCCAATGGGGATGTGGTCCTCAATTCTTAAAGACGGTCCAGCTGAAAGTGGCATAAAGAGTGTATCCCAAAAGATCTGTTGATTTTGTAATCATATTTGTGCAACTGTCTATTGCATTAAAAGGTTTGCTGCATTTTCTTGGGTTTTGCCAATTATGATATTGTGAAATCTACTTAAATACCTTTTATTGTTTGCTTGTCTAGTAATATGCCCTTGTGACTTGTTGCTGATGACTTACAGTGTTCCTCTTATTTTCCTTCTTCTCTTGGGGTTGTGCAATTGAAGCCTTGATCCACAGAAGCATGCATGCATGGGTGTGCATGTGCATATTTTTTTGTGGAGAGAGAGCGCTGCCTGGTTGTGTGGCCCTGTGCCATCACAGGAGCCAGTGGAGGAGCATGCATGGGTATCCATGCAGGGGGGTAGGGGCGCCATCTCATGACACCCTGTGAGAGGACGTAGGGGAATGCAACCAGGTAGCTATCTTTTCTCTTTTTTTTTTTTTGGGTGGGGGAGCTTTAAAGATATGATGCATAAAGATCCTGGTATTAAACATCAGTGGTTGATTGGGTGTGGAATTGGCTGACCCTGATACCAGTACTTGATTAATACAATAGTGGTGAGTAGGATCGGGTGGAAATTGGATTGGTTCCCAGATCGGCCGATCTGACCTGATTCTCCATTAGAACCTGCAACTTGATTTATTTCTAACATCCGAACTTCAAACTGTAAGATTTCCTATTAGGTGGGCTAGCATATTCAAAGATTTGTTTCCAAAACCGGTTTAGTGGTGTTGACTAAAGATGGAGTAAACAGAAAGAATCCAATATTATTGGTAAGTGATCTCTATGGAGATATTGGATTCTATTAACACACCTTAATGGTATGAAATATTTATTACTATGTGTGGACCTAAGGTATTGTTTCCTTAATGGGGAGGAAACCCTAATTTTATTGCAGGGTTGGTCCCTACCCTCACCCCTATATATAGTTATCACTGACCCATTAAGTGAAGCTAACAATCAAAAGCAAAAGGGAAAGAGGGTAGACCAGACCAACATTGATCGTGTTGTACGAGGAGCATACAAGAAGACATTGAGGAGTTCTTATTCTTCAACCATGGATTCAGGTATGCCTAAAACATGTATTTTGTAGTGTTTGTCGTGAATGCTTATCAATCTTCATGAATCGTTCCGTATTTATTTTCTTTCAGTTCTGACAGCCGCAGATGTCACCGTCGAGAGCTTCTGTATGGATACATGCGGAAGCCATGGTTCCCAAGGCAAGAAATCGAAGTTCGCTTACATCTGGGTTGGTAACTCAGAGACTCAGTGCCCGAGTCAATGTGCTTGGCCCTTCCACCAGCCCACCTATGGTCCTCAGAACCCACCATTGGTCTCCCCAAACAATGATGTGGGCATGGATGGAATGGTTATGAATCTGGCTAGTCTCTTGGCTGGAACTGCTACTAACCCTTTTGAGAATGGTTTCTATCAAGGCCCGGCTGAGGCACCATTGGAGGCAGCTTCAGCTTGCCCTGGTATCTATGGAAAGGGGGCTTACCCTGGTTATCCAGGGGATCTGTTGGTGGATCCAACTACTGGTGCTAGCTACAATGCCAACGGTGCAAATGGAAGGAAGTACTTGCTTCCAGCTCTGTTTGATCCTTCCACATCCTCATGCTCTACACTTGTCTAAGAATTAGGGAGAAGAACCAGAAAGTTGTATATAGATATCATACAAGCAAGTATGGTTATAGGTTTTTAGATTTATGTGTGATGTAATTCGTTGATTCATTAATTTATTCATTCTATTATTTTTTGGATAAACAGAGTCTTTGCTGGTGACATCGATGAATAATGAGAATGGTAGCAAGTTATTACTCTACTCTATTTGAAACCAAGGTTGATCAGTAGTTTATAGAATTTTTTTTTTCTAATATATACACACCTGTTTTATGAACTTTTGGGGATTAAAAATCGGTTGTAATTGGATAATCTTAACCTTTCGATGAACAAATTGTTTCTAAAAAATTCTTTTAATGTTGGAAGGAAAAATATGATACCATAAACAAAGAAGAGTAGAGATTAAAAATCATAAAATTGAATGGAGACAATTATTTTGTTTAGTCAATTGTGATAGTTGGTTTATAGATATTAATAATTTTGCATATGAATTTGGAAAACAGTGTAAACATTTCTCTCCTCTATTCATTTGTCAAATTTTAAGCCATATCATGGTATACTGGTTGGTATACAGAGCTTACCATATTGTAAACATTGAAAAATGATTGAAAACTAAAGGATTTGATAGTACATGTTTGACAACTAAAAATACAAGCAAATCAACTCTGCTATAGAAGGTGAACCATTCCATACCCATTTGATGTCCCGTGGCCTTCCGTGGCCTTGGTACTCTGTAGTGGTGTTCTATCTTTTGAAATCAGCTCACCAATTGAAGAAGCCCCCAATCAGATATCTTTATAGAATTTGATATTGTCATCGTTGCCCGCAATACAACGTTCATTGAAGAAACAAAGGACCAGGCCTTTTTTATTCCAACCCAAATAAAAGAAGAGAAATATCCTAACCTGAAATCTCCATTGCTGGTAAAAAAAAAAACCGACCTCTCATAAAAGATGCATAAATCAAGTCTTCCATCTTAATAATCCAACACATCTTAGCAAGCAGTGCAAGATTAACATCCCTAGGTTTACAAATATCTAAACCACTTTTGCCTTTTGGTCTGAATATAAAATTCTTCATTCCCTCCCCATAAAAGTGATCAGTGATGAAGGCCATAAGTAAATTGAGAAATTGTGAAGAGAATATCTGTGACCACAAACTTTACCAACTCCACCCTTCCCATCATATAAAGATGCTTTCCCTCCCCCCCCCCCCCCAACCCAACCCAACCCAACCCAACCCAACCCAACCCAACCCAACCCCGGGCTTCGCCTTAAATTTTTATCACCAATTGAAGAAGTTCTTGCAGAAGCTAGACTAAACTAGGCTAGGCTGGCCTCACTGGCTAGTTCTACCTTGGTCCGATGGTGTAGGACTAGCTCTTCAGCAACCCTTATAGGTTTTGACACAATTGGACATTCGTAGCACCTTAAGGTGGGAGCATTGGTCTTCAAATATTTCGGCTATGTGAACCGATCAAGCATGCATCATTCCCCCTTGTGAGAAAGTTTCCGTCTCTGGATTTAAATCATCGTTATCATCATTTATGTCGCCCATATAGGGTGACAAATGCCGAATATTGAAAACATCATGTATCTTCATGTGAGGTGGAAGCTTGAGCGTATACAATATAATTAAACATTCCTCTTCGAAAGCAGTCTATCTTTCAGGTAACAAGGTCAAATTTCTAATTTCAAGGTCTCCAAAAATTTTAAAACAATCCTGGTCAAATGAGTATGCACTAAATTTAAAATTTTCTTATGCTTATATTTGTATATGTATTAGTTTTGGTATATCAAATTTCAATGATATTTCTATTAGTTTTGTATATAAATTCATATGTTATACAATATATTTAAATGAAAATATATTTGTAATACCCTACTTCTTAAACCTGGTCTGATTACACGGTTGACCCAGTTTAACCATGCAGGACCCGAACCAGAGAGGGTTACGACGGGTTCCTTATGGACCATGATAGCAAGGGTAACTTTGAACCCCGGTTGGCCGGACAAGTCCAACTCAGTGCCAGAAGAGACGGGTGTACCCAAGCCGTGTACATGCACATATCATAAGGCCATGTACAGATAAAGCAGGTACGTAGCTGTATCTTAAGGCGCATATGTATATTACATCTTATGTGAACCGGAGAGGGTTATGACAGGTTCCTTGTGGACCATGATGGCGAGGGTAACTTTGAACACCGGTTGGCTGGACAAGTCCGAGTCAGTGCCAGAGGAGACGGGTGTGCCCAAGCCTTTTACATGCACATATCATAAGGCCATGTATGGATAAAGCAGGTATGTAGCCATATCTTAAGGCGCATATGTATATTACATCTTATGTCAAGAGTGAGATTCGTGCCGAGAGTCGAATTTTGTCAAAATCCCACTTGTTGGCCAAGTTTTGGTCCTCAGGTGGGCGGTCACAGGTGGACGCATCCACCCACCTGAGTGACCCACCCATGAGGTTACAAGATGTTTTAAAAAGTATAAATAACTATCATTATTTTTTTCCTTTTTGTCATTTATGACACTCGGGCGTTTGGTGAGAAGAGTAAAGAGGAGAGAGAAAAGAAGGGAAAGAAGAGGAAAAGGGAAGGAAGAGGAAGAAGAAATGGATTTCAGCGGCGCCGAGGTTTGATCTTCCCATTCCGACGTCGGAAGAGTGATCTCCAATACGAGATCTACGTTTAGAAGTGAGCAAAGGTTGGGTTCCTTAAACTTTCACCA
The DNA here is from genome assembly GCF_013358625.1 of Macadamia integrifolia. NCBI lineage: Eukaryota > Viridiplantae > Streptophyta > Magnoliopsida > Proteales > Proteaceae > Macadamia > Macadamia integrifolia. Next base: position 26,684,074 of record NC_056559.1, read on the forward strand.
TACCCAAATGAAACCCTTGATTTGGGTAGAGTTTCTTGAGGTCTCGTAAATCCCCCTTGAGATGATGAATCTAAGGTTTAATAGATGGTTTTTGTGTTGATTTTGAAGGATTTGAAGAAGTGCTTTCACAGTTGGAGGAGTATTGGTGATTTGAAGTGATTTTGGGTCTTTGAACGAGTTCTTAAGCAAAGAAGGTAAGATGGCTTCTATTCCTTAAATCTAACCTAGATCTAGGTTAGAACCATCTTATGATACCTTGAATTTATGGAGAATGGGTTTGGAAAAGCCCCATTTAATTCTCCAAAGGTTGGGGAAAGTTTGGGAAAAAATGGCATTTTCCCGCCAAGACCGATGGGTCAAATGGCCCGCCTGAGGGCACCCGCCTGAGAGGGCAGGCCCTCGGGGCCAACCGACAGGCCCAACCGGTGGGCCGACCGGTGGGCCAACCTACCCGCCTGTCCTAGCAGGGCCCTCGGGGCCAACCGATGGGCCCATCCAGCGGGTCGACCTACCCGCCGATCATGACCGGTGGGTCTGACTGGTGGGTTAAGACAGGTGGGCTGTCCGACCCACCCGAGAGACTCCCAACATGATTTCTCCGTCCGAACGGACCCAAAACGGACGTGCGACCTTCTGTTGGGATTCTACACATGATTTTATCACCAAATCTTGTTAGTTTTGACCCTAAAGTGGTGAAAAGCTAACCTCATTCACTCATGATAGGTTCACCAAATTTTACGCTTCTCGCACCGGATCTCACCCGTACTAAGCGTGAGTCTTTGTACCCTACAGGTAAGTGGGGAGAGGACATTTGGCCTTATGTTAAGGCTTGTTTGGCATTCATTTAATTGTATCTAGACTAGTCATGTCATCATGCGAATTATGTGTAACTTAGCCATCCTCATATTATTATGACTTGTGTGTTGTGTTTATTTTATTAATGTCAAATGATGATGTGAATATATGATGAATGATGACATCATTGTGCATAATGCATTAGTAGACTAGATGCCGTAGTCGGCTTGGAAACGAGTGCATTGGTGGCCCGTGGAAAGGGACGCGGAGGCACTATCCAATCGTACTATGTCATATAGGAGCATGCGGTGTAGGATTATCATCTTCCCGTGCTACGACCCTTCTCAACAGGGGTTGAGGTGTTAGGTTACCATTTGGGGAGAAGCAGTGGTTGCGGTTGTCGGGTCACTGTGGCGGTTAGACATACGCCCGGCTGGTCATTAGGACAATCAGCAACCCCGATGGTATATTCAAGAGGGTCAATCGTACTGCTTTTAAATTGCTGGAGTCAGCACCTTTATTTTCTGTCATTTACTTTTATGTTGAGAGCCGGTGGTCGGCATGTTTTACTTTTCCGAATACTCACGGTGGGCCTTCTCTGATAGCCCTATGAGCGTATCGCGGGATGGAGTTCGCGGCTCGTACCCGGAGTATACACGCACTGTGGTTGTAGTAGCGCTAAACCAAGGACTTAGTAATGTTTTTTAGGTGGAAGTGATTCAAAATGAATTGCATAGCATATAGTGCATATGGTTGTGATTTGTTGTGTGGACTGTTGTGTGGTCCTTCTTTTCACTTACTGAGTTAGTGAGCTCATCCCACGTGTGCACCCCATTTAGGCAATTTTGCAGGTCATCAACCTGAAGAGCAAGGGTCGAACCTCACATTTGAATTCCCTGAAGAGGATTGGTGGGTCCCTGAGGAATTAGAGCACGGCACGGATTGCTCGTGCGAGGGCTGTGCTGCGAGACCGCAGTTTTGATGCCGAGCTGAGCTTCACTTTTGATACTGAGCTAGGCTCCACTTTTGATACCGAGCTGAGCTTTACTTTTTGATACCGAGCTGAGCTCTACTTTTTATACCAAGCTGAGCTTTACTTTTTGATACCGAGCTGAGCTCTACTTTTGATACCAAGCTGAGCTGTACCCTTTGTGTTTTTAATGATCCCTTTTGTGTACTTGATATGTAAATTGTATTCTTTTGTGTAAATATCATGCCTGCGAGCCCACATGTACTTAACTATGTATTACAATTTGGGTATCAAGTATAATGGGAATATTTACAGGTAAAATAAGTCTTCCGCTGAACTGATGAACCCTTTCTTAGTTGTATGTATGCTGTGGTTGGATACTGTATCAGATGATCCTGGCAGGTTTGGGTTAACCAGTGTTAACCCGGTCACTGGCCCGGTTCTGTGTGAACTGGGTGTGACAATATTAGTTTCAAGAAAAGGGTTAGGAACGAGTTGTTGCTTCCGATGCTTGAAAAGTTTAAAGCCCATATGGTTAGATGGAAGGGTAAGCTTTATCAATAATAGGGAGGGTGGACCTTTTGCGATTGATGATTAACATTCCTATCCTTTTTTTTTTTTTCCTGTATAATGGTAGTCGTCATCTATGGTAAAACGAATGGAGTAATGGGTATGGTATTTCTTTTGGAAGAGTATGTTAGAATATTTCTATGTGGACTTATATTAATTGGATTTTTTGTGCTTCAATAAAACCTGACTAGTTATTTAGTCTAATTAAGTGAGACATACGGGCTTTAATTATTTTAATATGGGCTCACTAGTGTGAGCTTTAGTTAATCATTAGACTTGTGATGAGTGAATCCATTGGGAAACTTTATAAATAGAGAGTTAGGTCCCTCCTCTAACCCTAATCTTATTCACAACGTACATTCTGGAGAGAGACAGAGAAGAAGAAAGAGACCACTACAAAAAAATAGTCTTTAGCAGCGGTTTTTTCCCGCCACTAAAGCCATATATACCGCCCCTATTGCCTTTAGGGGTGTTTTTTAAATTCCTGGATAACCGTCACTAAATATGTTCCACATACATTTCAATAAACCCCTTTGTGCAAATTTAGACAACACATTCCATCATAGCCCCCCACCCAACTAAAAATAAAAAATGAATAAACAAGAAATAAGACAACAGAGGAAATTATGAATCATTTCAACATATTGTTCAACAACTCAACTATGTACAACATCAAAGCAAAGACATGCATTTTTCCTAACATGTCAATTGCAAATCACTGTAAAGGTTGTGGGTCTCATTCTTCTCTCTTACTCGGATGATGCCCCCATTTTTTACGTCATAAGTCCTTAGAAGAGTAGCAACTCACCACAATTATGTCAACCTGAACAATATAGCAGAGTTTAAGATTTCATCGTCAACCAATAGAAAAAATGAGTCAAAGAAAATAAAGAACTTTCCAATTTGATATTAAGGATAAGTGGTAGTAAGAAGCAAGAGTCTAGTTTACATTGACAATAATCCCACATGAATCTACTTCAGAATCTATCTTTCTTCATCTACTTCTTTTTTCTATTTGTAATTATATCCATTTATCATAATGTTCAAGAGTTCAACATTATTTCTGATTTTTATCTAATTTATCTGTTCTCTGTTTTTTCTTTCTTTCACTCCCTTTAATTCCCTGATAAACATCTAGTCTTGGGCTTGTCCTGCAGTTCAAAATCATATGCTTATTTAATTAAAATGAGCTGATTATGGTTGATCAAGCTTGGTAATAATAATTACATTTCACCTACAAATAGAAAAACAAATGAAAATAGAAGCTTGACAGCACAAAGCTAAATTACAATACATTTCACCTACAAAGAAAAGAAGAGATTCCAATAAAAATGATAATTCTAAGGATATTTGGAATACCTTTACATTCGTGGACAGCCCCTTCTAATGAGTTGGAGTTTCTAAAAAAACATAAGAGAAGAAGTGTGACTGTCCCTCGACTCCCTCACATGTGCGCGTACATCCTCTTGCAAGAGCTGTCCGAGAGAGAAAATAGGAGAGATTAGAAGGAAAGAGAAAGTGTAGTGCAATAAGAGAGAGACAGAGAGAGAGGAAAAGAAGGATATTTACAAGGAGGATCAGAATTGAACAGAACATAGATATTTCTTTCCACAACTTCTCTCATGGAATCATCTAAATATGGATACCACCAAGCGAAACATCTGTTCACTATATTCATCTCACTCCCTAATGCACAAAGTATGTATTAGAACATGCATCAATTGCATCAATAACTAGACACATCCCACTACACTGTTAACATACATATCACAGGGGTCAGATACACAAACTATGTTTTGACATTCAACTCCATTCAGAGCCCTACTAGTTGTGTACATTCATTATTTATCTAGTTTAAGAAGTTAATTTAAGAAGCACTCAGATGGTACAGTATGAGAGTATTCCATACTGCTATGTCAATTTTGAGTGAAACACATGCATAGGTAACTAGACTTGGATAATAAGCAGGTTGAGTGGAGCACATGCATAGGTCCATGAGTAGTTAAAATAGAAGAACAAGACTAATAGGATACATTGCAACACAACCAAGGAGATCAATTATTTATCAATAAAGTATATAATGGATATTAACCAAATCTAGAGCAATGGAAAGAATCAATCATTATTGTACATTTTAGTTCCATGAGTACTGATGCGTTAAAAATTGACCGGATGACCTTCCCTGCAATTCCTGGTGCTCCAGCCGACCTACACAGAAGGGATGACAAGGGAGAGCCGGGTTGACCCGACGGAAAACTTTTTGATGCCTAAGTCAGATCTTTCCACAGCAGATGCTTAAGAGAGCTTTTCCAATAAAGGAAGAAGTGAGTGATCGATCCCCTATGATGGAGGCTTACCTTAGTATTTATAGGCTGCTGATGGAGGGAGAGTGTGGCTCTGTGATTCTGGGAATATTCTGGGTTTCAGAGAATATTCTAGGAATATTCCCCATTGATCTCGAAGGTGCAAGACGTGAGAGGGGTGGACGTCTCTAATGACGTGTAGTGGATAGAGTCCTGCCCCCGTGATCAGTGATTACGTTCCTTGAATGTAAAAGTGGACAAGAGCACGTTTCTGGGTGCCTTACTTGACTGTACCGAGCCGAGGTGACAAGTTGGTCTAGCCGAGGTGTCTGATAGCACGGCCTGATGGAGGGCTGAGGTGGCAGCACGGCGTGGTGGAGGGTCGAGGTGGCAGCACGTCCTGATGGAGGGCCGAGGTGGCAGCATGGCCTGATGAGATACCGAGGTAGAAGCACGGCCTGTTGGAGGGCCGAGGTGCAGCATTGGTCAGGACCGGTCCTTGCCCATGCCATGGTTGGGAAGAAATACTCTCATCAAGTACTTAGCCCAAAAAAAAGTTCCATGAGTAAAGGACAAATTGAATACATTGCAAAAGACTTTTAGAGAAAAGAAATGATAACAATTTCCTAGAGATCCATTTTATGTATATTTCCTCCAAAAACATATCAGCTTGAATAACTAGTTGATATCTATGGACACAATAAATCAAATAGAAATTTGCATTAGCAAACAATAGTTTCAACAAATATGATGTATTCAACAGGTGTGATTGTTAGATCAAATACCAAGAAATACGAAAATAAATAGACAATAGATCCACACAACACAGAGATTTAACGAGGTTCACACACTAGTGTGGTGTGCTACTTCCTCGGGCAAAGAAGAAATTGTTTCACTATGCAGAAGAGAGATTACACCCAAGCAGCGGCGAGAAAACTCACCCTGAAACCCTAACTCGTTAAACCCCCAAAATACAATGAATTTTCAATAAGACAATAGTACATTATATATAATCCAAGTCACGGGTCGACCCATTGGGTCGCAGTCGATCCGGTAGAACCATACTGCCGGGACCTAAACCCAAAACCCATCACTGATCTCAGAAAACTTCCCATTTGAGTTACCACCAAAATATGTTGAATCGAGAATACTTCAAAACGGTGATGGAAAGGTTTTGAGACAAACTAAACAGTGATGGAAAGGGAAATGGAACACTTAATGAAGTGGAAAGTGGAAAGCATACATTCGGTCAACTGTAGAATAAAATCTTTACATATTCAAGAGCATATAAATGCATTGCCCTTATATATATATATGATAACGGTTAATGTTGATTTCCACGATTATTACAAAAAGAGTGGGATTCATTGACTTCACATTCCCCATATATGGGGTCAATATCTGCAGAAGAAAATGAAGCCATAGAATATAAAGTGCAGAAGTAAAATTGAAGTCATAGAATATGTAAGTAAAATTCAGTGATTTTAAAGTTGGAAATGAAGTGGGAAGAAATAAATAAAGGGTTTTTTGTTCCGACTTCTATTGGGTTAGAATCAAACTCTCCTATGTATAGTAAATCAAAATGCAAAGTACAGGTACAGAGTCGATTGTTACCTTCGATTGAAAGGGTACAGATCGATTTGAAGGAAAACCCCCTTGTTAAGGCTAAGATCCTAATACCCCAGAGTTTGGGATCGAAAGAAGGAGATTTGAGAGATATCGAACTCTCTTTGGTTGCGCCAGTGCTAATGGTAGAACAGGGTAGAATATCTAGAAAAAAAAATGGTAAAAAAGAACAAGAAGAAAGTAAGAAGGAAGAAAACATGTGGTTTTGTATTCTGCCCCTTATGAAGGAAAACCCCCTTCTCCACATTCTCCTTGTATTTCTGCTTTGTGGATTCACCATCCGTGGAACCCACCACTACTTCTTTTACTCCTTCCATCGTCTTCTTAGCAGTTCGACTCACCGACGCTTCCTTGGTTACCCTGCTTGAACTCTTCCACAGTTGACCTCCATCTCTCTCTGATCACATTCCCATTGCACTTTTTGCTTTCTCTATATTTCTGAAACGATTTTCTGGCTGGAGTGGAGCACAAAAGAGGAGAAGGTGAAGATAGGGGGTCAGGGTTTCGCAGTAGAAGGAGAGGAGAGCGGGATTGAAAGAAGCGCGAGTCAAGAGAAATAGCGGGAATACTTCTCTTGATCCCATTATGCTACTTCCAATTTAAAAACGAAAAACTCTAATTATGGAGGCGGAAAACAAGCGCCACTGTTGCATACCTCTAGGGGCAGAACATAAAACCATTCCAAATAGCATACTTGGTCTCTTATATTTTAAGGGCGAGTGGTAGCAGGACGTACGTATTGCAATCTTATTTTCACTTTCTTTTAATATTAGTCGTCCATTTAAGTTTAGATTAATCTAAACCATCTATTAGTTTTTTATATTGTAATCGATTCTTAGTTTTTAGGGTGGAGAGATGACGAATGTGGTTACTTAACTTGTCTAATATTTTTTTATATAAATAAATAAATAAATAATAAAAATCCAATATAAGCGGACTCCTCCTTAGATTTTGTTAGGAAATCTCAATTCTCTCTCTCTCTCTCTCTCTCTCTCTCTCAAAATAGGATGAGATAAGAAAAAAATCAACATAATTATTTTCAGGCACTGAACATATGAGAGACTTGGCCACACATATCCAAAAACCATGTTTACATATTAATCATCAAGGAAGGGATTTGGATAGTAAAGCTTGCAGATATGGCAAAAGACAAATTTGAATTTATAAAGTAAACAAAGCTATTGAATATCTAGGATTTTATTATTACTTATTGGGTAGATATTATTAACCTATAAGAATTTACCATGGATGCAAATCTTCATTGAAATTGGTAAACAAAACTTCAACTAGACTGGAGAGCAGTGAAAAATGAAGAAGAAAGAAGAAACAACCTTGAAGAATAAGCAAGGAGAGAGAGAAAGAGAGGATCGAGATTTCTAAGCGGAATGAAAGGAGGAGTCCACTTATATTGAAATTTTTATTATTTATTTATTTAAATATTAATAATATTAAACAGAGTTGTAAACAGTTACAACTCTGTTAGTAGGATTAACATATTTAACACGTGTTAATCATATCACTTACGTGAACATTGACCGAGTTCCGAACGTTCTGCATTCCTATTTTTCTGCACTTACCGCGACCATTTTGCCATAAAATTGATAAAGAAATGGTTTTGTAATCCTCATCCATAAATTTAAAAAATAAATAAATAAATAAAATTGATAAATTCTGATTTAGCGAGACACGGTCTCTAGTTTATATAGTAGCATGTTTGTTTCCCCACCCACAACTCTCCCCGATGTGGGACAAAAGCCCGTCTCACTTTCACCCATAAACAAGGACCTCCTTCCCCTTCCCGTGCTCGGTTGGGTAGTTTTCATTTTGCAAAGAAACAAAATCAACCTTTAAAACCGATCAAGTGAACAACTACGTTAAACTACCCCCATTACCATCAAAACAAAGTTGAACTACCCCCATTACTTCCAAAACAATGACCATAATTCTAGGGCTCTCCCTGTTGGGGAGGACCCTAGAGACTTTCTAAATAGGCTAGACGGCACCGATAATATATTTGAAAATGTGAAGAAAAAATTTTCAGACTACAATTGTAGGGCTTTACCCGTTAGGGAGACCCTTCCAGAAATTCTCAATGGCCTAGGCGGTACCCAGGCCAATGAGGGGGTTTGGAAATAGTTTTCAACCAGCAATTGACGCGCCTCGGTTAATACCTCACTAGCTGCGTCATTGCCCCAAGCGCAAAGATGGTTTGGTTCTGTGGAACCCTTCACAATTTATAGCTCACTAGCCTTACTACTCTTCCCTTTCTTTCCGATGTGGGATTATTCTCTAATTCGAATTTTTTCGAACTTCTCCGAAATATGGTTTTCAATAACCATTAGATTGGAACCATTAAGGATCAATAGTCAGGATTCATTCCATCTATATACTCCCCCTTTGAGTCCAAACTATTCTTTTGAACTTCCGTGACGATGGATGATGGTAACGGCAGCTTCTTCCTTTCCCTCCTTCTGCTTCGTTTCAAGGCTTTTAAAGCAGAAGCACGTCGATCTGAAATTTTTGGTCTTGCTGCCCAACTTCGTCATTACCAGAAGATCCCTTTGTTCCACCCCTTCCGCTACGTGCTTCCCACGATTCCCAAATCCAACGTCGGTTGTTCCGCGGCTACTTCCTGCTGTAAGCCCTTCTTCGATCTCCCATTGCCAGATAATTCATTCCTGGAAAATCAAATCAGGAAATTATGGCGATCTTGGGTTTTTCGGTGATCGATTGGTGGTGGCTTATGCAAAATTCGGTCGTCTGGACTATGCTCTGAACTTGTTTGAAGAAATACCGCACAAGGATTTGGTGTCATGGAATTCCATGATTTCGGTGTTTTCACAGAGAGGGAGCTTGAGAGATAACCTTGATATCTTACGTCGGATGAGATCAGAGGCGGGTTTGGTGCCCAATGTGGTGACACTCATCTCTGTCCTCCCAGCTTGTGCCGCTGCCCAAGCTTTAGACGCTGGCGAATTCATCCATGGTTACGCTGTGAAATTGGGTTTTTGGTCAGAGACCAAGGTTGTGAACTCTCTCATTAACATGTATGGGAAATGCGGTTCTGTCCATGCAGCTTGTCGTTTGTTTCAGGCAATGCCTTCGAAGACTTTAGTATCATGGAATACGATGGTTATGATTCATGCCCAAAATGGATTTGTGGAGGGTGCAATTGATCTTTTCAATTCGATGAGAAGAGCTAGCATCAAGCCTGATCGAGTTACTGTTGTGGCCTTGCTTCAATCTTGTGCAGATTTAGCGGCAGAGAGAACAGCAAAGGCCATCCATGGCTGCATTATGACTTCTGGGTTCAATTCAGATGTGGCCATCACTACCGCTCTTATAATTGCATACGCAAAATCAGGGAAATTGGATGTTTCTCATGATGTTTTCCATGAGCTAAAAACCCCAGATATGATAGCTTGGACCGCCATGCTTGCAGGCTATGCAACACATGGTCATGGAAAAGAAGCAATCACCATCTTCAATCTCATGATTAAGGAAGGATTGAAGCCCGATCATGTGACCTTCACACACGTCTTGAGTGCTTGTAGTCACTCTGGCCTAGTCTCAGAGGGCAAGAAATATTTTGAGGCTATGTCCAATGTTTATGGAGTGGAGCCAAGGGTTGATCATTATTCATGCATGGTCGATCTACTGGGTCGCTCTGGGCTTCTGGAGGAAGCTTGTGAGCTAATTCAGAGTATGCCCATCAACCCAAATGCTGCTGTTTGGGGGGCATTGCTGGGTGCCTGTAGGATCCACAATAACATTGAACTTGGGAAAGAAGTTGCAGAGAGGCTATTTGAAATTGATCCATTAGACCCCAGAAACTATATCATCTTATCAAACATGTATTCTGCGGCAGGTTTATGGACAGATGCCTCTAGGGTCCGGGCTCTGATGAAGGACAAAGGACTCAAAAAAAGCCCTGCATGCAGCTTCATTGAACACGGAAACAAAATCCACCGCTTTGTTGTGGATGATTGTTCTCACCCAGAGTCTGAAAAGATACATGCTAGGTTAGAAGAACTTATTGAGAAGATATGTCAAATTGGTTTTGTTCCTAAGACAGAATTAGTTTTACATGATGTTGATGAGGAGGTGAAGGAGGGTATGATCAACAAACATAGTGAGAAGCTGGCAATTGCATTTGGGCTTCTGGTGAAGAGTGAGGGAATGCCTATCATGATAACCAATAACCTTCGAATCTGTGGGGATTGTCACAGTGCTGCGAAGTTCATGTCATTGATAGAGAAGTGTGTAATTGTCATTCGAGATTCAAAGCGATTCCACCATTTCGCTGATGGATTCTGCTCATGTGGAGATTATTGGTAATTCTCATTCTGTTTTGTTGAGCTGATTATTTACAAATGACAAATATAATTTTGTTTAACAAACTACAATCTCCAATCTCTTTCCATCCAAACCCCC
>NC_056559.1:26694791-26699499 GCF_013358625.1 Macadamia integrifolia
CCCCCCCCCCCCCCACGACAGAAGAAAAAATGATTAAACTGATGTATATTGTACATTTAATGGTACCACCCATTGAAGCTCTCCAAAGTGAAACTGAGATACTGGGGACAAGGTCAGAACAACCCATCTCCTGTTTTCTCCATATACTAAATAGGAGCCCTAAGATGGTAGACCTAACACCAACCATTCGAAAGCAACTTCATGACCACGTCTCCAAGGTGATGGGTTCCTAAAGCCTACCAAAGTTCATTTGATACAATAAAGAAATATTCCCATGGTAGTCACGTAGCAAATTTGTTTACTGTTTTTCTAAGTGCCTTGGCCCTTTTTATGCTGGTATGGCTGAAGCCTTAGCTAGGAAGCACTTCTTCTTGCTGCTCAACTTGGATTTCGGCGTCTTGTCATAGAAAGTGACTGCCTAATGCTAATCAACATTTTGAAGCATGGAGGAGACTCAGTCCCTTGGAGGATATTTCATATAATTTCAGATTATATGCCTTTATGTCACTTTTTTGAGCAAGTTCTCTTTCTTCATAGGTACAGGGAGGGTAATTTTGTTGCTAATGCTATTGCCTCTTCAGGAGCTAGATCACAAAGCTCAAGTTTCTGGCATTGTAATCCTCCTCCTTTTATTGCTTTATCCTTGTACTCACACGCCTGCGGGGTTCCTTTTGCCCAACACTTTTAATTCATTGGTGCTCTTATCAAAAATAAATAAATTAATTAATTAATTCATAATAATAATAATAATAATAATAGAAGAGATATTGCCATGGTTAATTGGAACATTCCCCAAACCATCTCATTGGCCAACATGACCCCTTTTGATGCCCATGCAACTGTTGTGCCTCAACACATTTCGTGAAGAACCATCTAGCTCGATGTCCACTTGAAATATTGCCACATGGATTTTTTTTTGGATATATGAATGTGACAATTTTGATCGTTCGATAGAGAGTGGTAGTTCAGTCACGTAATCTATCCCTTATGCTGAACCATCCAACAGATGTAAGGAGACACCACTTGGAGGCAACCAAGCACGCTTCGCCGCATCGTTTGGAAGAGATTTTCATTTCATGCATGAAGGTGGTTAATCCGATGAGTCAATTCTCAATGCGATGCTTCTATCCGTTTGATGATCCTACTTCTGTTGTCACCCCTGCCTCTCCCTCCTAGTGGAATATCCCAACTATGAGGCCACGGTTTTTTTTTTTTTTTTTATTATTATTATTATTATTATTTTAATGGAAGTAAATTTTGGAGTTAGTAATTTAAGCAAAGGATCCCATGTATATTTATGCATGTTTGCTGTTCTCTGAACACTATTGGCACTCTCCATATCTATGGATTTTCAATCCTACCATGTGGCAAATTTCAATAGAAATGAAACTGACATGTGAACAGGGATGTTTGGGTTTACTTCACAAAATTTGGGTATCATTTGATCTATCATGTGGCAATAGTTGGCTTTTGAAGTTTCTTTTTTTTTTTTCAGATTAAAAAAAAATGAAGATATAGAAAAGTGAATGTATAGGAAAGACTCCTTTAACAAAATGAAAGTAAAATTCGATCCCAAGCCCTCGTGATACATGCTTTTGAAGTTTTTTTTTTTTTTAGATGAAAAAAATGAAAATATATAAAAGTGAATGTATAGGAAAGACTCCTTTAACAAAACATGCGTAATTATTTATTTGCAATTTACTAACCAAGTATAGGTCAGTGTTAGATCCATGTGTCAAGTTCCAAAAGTATAACATCAAGTCTTCAACCTATTTCTTTGTTTGCATATTAGGAGTCATTCATATTTGCTTAATTTGATATTACTCTAAAGAATCTGTTGACCTCTACTTATTGGATTGAAACTTGATTAAGAGGTGGGTGTGGCATCCCCAATAAATATTGACCCACCATACCTACCATTGCCTACCATGTAGCAATTTGTAAAAAATGATTTTAGATATATATATATATATATATATATTTTTTCCCTGTGAACAAGTGAATTTATAACTACTATGAATTTCAAGGGAATAAAAGGAGGAGAAATTTAGAATCCCACCACTAGGATGTCATAATTACTCACTCTATTTGTCCAAAATATTCTTGTTGCTACTACATGAGTCTCATCGAACTATCAAAAGTGGTGGATGAAGAGATGTTCACTTGGTCATGGGTAAAAAGGAAAACTCGATCTAATATTAAAATATCGTGAAAGTTTTCCTTCACATGTAGGGTATGGTTTAGCCACCTTTTTTAGGGTCAATATTTGTTCCCCTAGTGTATGAAGTCGATAATACCCTCTACTGAAAGTGATATCTGATGAGGCCATTTCTCCCTAACCACAGCGCGACCAAGGAGCGAACTAACGAATGCTACATTGTTGCCCCAACCCTCCACCAGCCTGAGCCACCACCTCGGCCCTCCACCAGCCCGAACTGTTACCTCGGTCCTCATTTGGCCATGTTGCCACCTCACCCCGACGTCAAGAAGCGAGGTTCCCAGAAACGTGCTCTCCTCCACTCCTACATTCAAGGAACGTAATCCCTGATCACAAGGACATGACTCTATCCACTACACGTCATCAGATGTATCCACTTCTCCCACATTGGCATTTCCAAGATAGGAGGGGGATATTCCCTTGGTATACCCCAGGATTTGGAATATTCCCAACATTAGAGAGTTGTCCCTCTCCAGGACTCCACACCCAATAGGGCTCTCCACGGACTCCCCCCTTTTCTCCTTTCTACCAATGGCCTATAAATACCAAGGTAAGCCTCCATTGGGGGGGATCGATCATTTCTTTTGACTGAAAGCTCTCTTGAGCAGACTGTTGTGGAAAATCTGACTTAGGCATCGGAGAGTCCCCCGTCGGGTCAGCCCGACTCTCCCCTATCTTCTCTTCTGTGCAGATCGACTGGAGCATCAGGAGCTGCAAAAAAGAACAACTGGTTAACTTTTACTGCATCAATATCTTTTTTACATCACTCAGACCCCGCATTCAATAGAGACGATGGCTGAAAGGAAACTCGATTCTGAAAATTTTCAATTTTACTTTCTAGGGTGGTTTTTTTGTCCAATAGCGTGGCTTATGCCAGCACCCCCTATTTCAATCTTCCTCCTCCACCAAATAACAATGTCTTTTCACACGGAGGAGAGAGATAGAGATTCATTGGAAGCATGCATAGGCCACATTCCTGGACATAATTCTTTTTCCATACTTTTTATTTTTCCAATTAAAACTCAAATAAGTTGACCTGTAATGGATAATCTAATCCCAAGTTTTGAGTTACAAATATTTATGGATAAAGTTTTCCTCCGCCAGTGACTGAACAAGGGATGGTCCAGATGTGACCCCCCCCCTCCCTCCTCTCCTCTATCTCCCCCTATATCATGGGGCCACAAGGCACTGTGGTCTCAAGAAAACTCCATCTAATGCTTAATTGTGAACCTTAAATTTCCTAACATTCATAAAAATATATAAATAAATAAATAAACAAATTGAGTGGATTAGGAGGACCACTAACTGAACAGTCTTAAGGCTACGTCAAGGAACTCTCCCCCATATGTACTATACTCTTTCTCTTAAAGATTGATTTATTTCTGATTGAGAAAGGATGCTACCTTGCTGGCATAGGAATACGTCAACACCCAAACCAATAGGAGGTTGTGAAAGAGTATCTTCAGTGTATGATTGGGATAGCACAGTCTTTTTACGCTCTACTGTGTATTTTATTTCTATTTTTATTATAAAAAAAAAAAATGAACGATCCTAAATGATTAATTTAGCCTGTGTTTGAATGTCAAGAAAAGAAAAAAGCGTTAGTGATTGATTGCTATATGAAAAGAGAAATTTTTATTTAAATATTTTATTAAATAAAAAATAAAAAGACATAATCACATAAATGTTGAAAAAGACATAATCACATAAATGTTGAAGAAGCCACTTCACATGCGGTTGGAGAGCAGCACATACAGTGTTGAAGAAGACTCTTCTTTACACTTGTTCACTCTACCGTGTATTGGAATAATGACTAATGAATGAGGTTGAGAAAGATAAATGAGAAGGAGAAAAAGCTCTCTGTTTATATGATAAAATCAAAGCTTTAGGGGGTGTTTGGTTTGGTAAATCTTTGGAATGACATTCTTTATAATGATATTTCTTAATTTTTTTGAGTTGTTTGGTTATACTAGGATGACCCTCATAAGTGAACATCCTACTTCCCATGAATGACCATATTACAAAGGATGTGTTCCAAATATGAATTCATCTCAACACTTAAACTCAGATTTGAGCAACATTTTTACCACCTACTATAAAAGGAGAAAGCGAAAAGACGTTCTCTACGGAAGTCAATATCTCAACCCGCGAGAAACATACACTAGCATTAAGGCAACCAAACGATTTTTCAGAAAGAAACATAATTCAGAAGAATGTCTATCAAAAGATTGACATTCATATCCGATACATACACCATTTGATTTACCGAACCAAACACCCCCTTATGAACTCGCGGACAGCCGCACCTTGTTTCTCTCAATTCCAGAGCTATCAACGAAGGTGAGCATCCCTTCCTATATCTTAAATCTCTCTTCTTTTTTTTTTTTCTTTCTTTTCACTTACTGGCCTTGATCTTAATCATTCAAACCCACAAGTTCTCTCTATTTGAAGCACTAAAACTCCTTATCCATAAGCCCCAAATCCTTATTC
>NC_056559.1:26699519-26728427 GCF_013358625.1 Macadamia integrifolia
CAATAGCTACTAAAAACTGAAATTAGAAACTAGTTGAAAAAGGAAACTAACTACTGAGGACTTGACTCAATTAATAACTTGACTCATAAGGAAACAAATATAATTCAAATCAAGCCCAACTAAAAAGGAAACTAATGAAAATGGAACTAACTAGTAATCCCGTACTCAAATCTTAGAGCCCCCTTTTTAGACCCATAAAAGTGGTCTATTACACTCAAAACACATGGGATCAAAAGCCTAACATGTATGGAACCCAACCCTAGGCTTATTCCTAATAAAACAAGCCTATTTTGGTAATTAATCTGCATCACAACACAACTGGTTCGTCTTCTTGAAACTTCACTTCATGACAAATTAAGGAGAAAGGAAGTTGCTCGATGGAAAGACATCAAACCCTGTATTGCTGGAATCGATGGGCCAAAATGATGTAGTACTATATTTGAATCAAAATAGTAGTCAGTTGACAAGGATCTATACTCAAAGGATAGTTCAAATGCAAATAATGAAGACTATGAGCGAAATAAGATAGTTACTATGGAGGAAAAACAAAACAATAACTGTGAGGGGCAAACAGTATATTCAACCCCAAAATTAGGGTTATAGAGCGCAAACAATCTCCGATTTCAAAGTTAACTTACGGAAACAAAACAATAACTTTTCCAAATCTTGAGAAGGGAAGAGCAGAACTAATATTTTGCAAATATCTCAAGATCAAACCATTAGAAAGGACCCAAATTTGAATCGATCACCAAATTAGGATTCTTGAATGCCTTTTCAAATGTGATTCAATCGGATGGCTGAATTGTTGAATCCGGATTAAAAAAAAAAAAAAACATCCAACCTTCTAGAAGACTTGAAGAATTCGAAGAAAACTTGAAGAACAATGCTTGTTGTTTGGTTGAATAAGATCATGAAAGAATAAGAAAAAAAAGAAGGGAAGAATGGGGGTGGGGAATGGTTATCTCAGCTTCGGTTTCTCACCCTAACTCTCACAGCTGATGAACACAACCTATCTTAGGCAAATCTTTGCAAACAGTAAGAGAAAATTTCATTCAATAATAATTGTCTTCGAGATATAGCAATACCTCTTTTATAGAGGTTGATGGCTCCAATACATAATAGGACTCAAATAAGTTTCCTTACTTAGCTTAGGACAATACATATTTAGCTTAGGACCTTAAAAGCGAGGTACTTCCACGACAGATCCCTTTTTGATCCCAAAACAGTTAAGGCCTGAGGATCCTTCTGCTGGAATAGCATATGCAAGACCATACCTTGGCTGAAAAAAATTGTTATCAGGAAAATTGGTAATGGAGCCAACATTGCATTCTGGGACGACCCGTGGGTCCAAAAGGATAACCACACCATCGATCTGGTAAATTTTAAAAATATTAGTCTGTTTATTACTAAGGTTAGTGATACAACGATTAATATGCAGTGGAACACTTCAGTACTTAACTCGATAATGCCATCACACTTTGAGATTATCACTCAGATCATGCTATCCCAACAACATGATCAATGGTGGTGCCTGCTAGGGGTGTCAATCGGTCGGGCCGGTTCGGTTTCGGTCGGGCTTAATCGGGTTTGAAGACTTTCAAAGGCTACACGATGTCCGCCCATTTAACTAATCGGGCTTAGTTATTGAGGGCATGGTACACTTTATATTCGGTCGGTCGGTCGGTCTCGGGCTATAATCGGGCTACCTTAATCGGGCTTTAGTCGGGCCTTAATCGGGCTGTGGACATGTTTAATGTTGAACGGACTTTAACCGATTTTTAAACGGGCCCTCTTTAAAATATGCTATTACATTCCGGCCCACCCATGTAAGCCCAAAAAAATGATAATAAATCAATAAATGATACCAAATATAACCATTATTTAAAATGTGAACATGTCTTTACTTTTTAGTTTTTAATCTTTAATTTGGGGGATAAAATAGATATTTTACAATCATTAAAGGGTCGGGCCAAGTCGGTGCACAATAGGCTGGTCTCGGTCGGGCATTATTCGGTCGGTCTCGGTCGGGCGCCCGACGGTCCAAGTAGCAAAACCAAGACCGACCATTTATAAACGGGCCGGGCTCAAGCCCGACACGTTTAATAAATGGTCCAGACCGGGCCAGTCTATAAATGGTTGGTCCTAATCGATTTAGTCGGGTCGGACCACGAATTGACACCCCTACATGTGATAGCCATAAATCTGTGCAAGGGTATTATATGTAAAATCAATAAATAATGGACGGCAGAAATATCGTTATTTCAGATCTAAGATAAGGCAGGAAGAAAAACCTACACGTGTCTGCTAAAGAGCCGGGTCCAAAAGAGAAGATGCTTCAGAATATTCGTTGAAACTCCCCACATCCCCACAGTTTTCGTGTTTCCAGCCAAACCGGATAAGTGCTTGCCGTTACTCTGAGAGAGATCGGATACACTGCATGTATGTTTATCTGAACGTACGAGAATCGTTATTGTATTTGATTCACACTTAAAATCCATCCAAAATAAAAATTAAGATTAAGTAAAGATTAAATATAGATTAAACACGAACCTGATCCCGAGTACCGAACTATATAAAAACCCCTTATCCATCACTGATTTTCTCTCTACAAAAACTACTCGACATGTCTCTTGTAATCGAACACCTCCTACCTATTTTCTTATTTAAAACAGGTAGATTCCTATAGTCATGAATACTTTCGCTTCTCCATTCGAACAAGGGAAGAAGATCATGGAAAAATTGGATATTTTCAAGGTCCAAGGAAGGGACAAGCGTGGCCGAAAAATTCTCCGTATCATTGGAGAGTTCTTCCCTGGTAAGATTTCTTATTATCCTCTTCTTTATCTTCATCTCTTTCCTTTTTAATTTATTTCCCGAAGTTGTGAATTCTCGCTTGAATGTCCATTAATGGTGGCTTCTGATTAATTTTTTTCTTCTCCCTATCTGTGATTTGCCATCGCTAGCACGAAATGTGAGTAGCGAGGCTCTGAAGAAGTATTTGGAGGAGAAGATCTTCCCTCAATTGGAAGGCCGGCCGTTCTCGGTGGTCTACGTGCACACGAACGTGCAGAGGAGCGTGAATTTCCCCGGTATTTCAACCCTAAGATCGGTATACGAGGCGATTCCGATCAACGTCAAGGAGAATCTCCAGGCGGTTTACTTTGTTCATCCAGGTCTTCAGGCCAGGCTTTTCCTCGCCACCTTTGGTCGTTTTCTCTTCAGCGGAGGGTATTATGGTCCACTTGTTTCTAACGGTTATTGTCATCTTCAGCCTTGGGTTAACGGCGTATTTTATCAGTGAGACCTTAAGGATGGGTTATTTTCTGGGGTGTTGCAGGTTGTACGGGAAGCTAAAATACGTGAGGAGGCTGGATTATCTGTGGGAGCACGTGCGGAGGAACGAAATTGAGATACCAGAGTTCGTGTACGATCATGATGAGGAGCTGGAGTACCGTCCGATGATGGACTATGGGTTGGAAAGCGATCATCCAAGGGTGTACGGTGCGCCAACGGTGGGGTCTCCCGTTTCTATGTATTCCATGAGGTGTATATCCTAGGGCTTTTACTAGTTACTGACAGCGACGGTGAGGTGGTGGTCTCTAGGATGCGCGGGGTTGTTAGTTTGGGTTCTCCTAGTTTCTCCATCTTTTTTCTCGGGAGTTTGGAGTTTTCATATTATGTGTATAAGATAATCATTTTGTAAAATATAGATGCCCTTTTTGGGAATTTTGGAAAAGAAAAGGGCAACGAAAGCGTTGGAGCTGCGCGATTTGCGTGAAGTGTGATATATTGGCACCTTGGCTGTTTCATAATGGATGGGAGTTAGGGTAGGAAGTTGTAAGTAAGAGACATCTGCTATTCTATGGGCAATGTATATAATTATTATTATTTTTAATTTTTTGGGTAAATGGCAATGCATATTGAGTGTTGAATTTGGAATTTCCCTGTACAAAGAAATGTTTAAAAAAAAATATATATATATATATATATGTTCCATATTAATCAAAGTAAGGAAGATTATAAAGATGGTGTTATTCGAGACAAATCTATAGGTAAGGAGTCTTCTCCATAGAGCTCAGGGATAGGATAGGTCCTCTCAATCGTGGGATCATTCTTTGGTCCCTAAGCACTATGGAGAGGAGTCAGATCCTAGGTAAAATAGGAATAATTGCTATATAACGCAGGAATAAAGCAAGTAAGATCCTCATTAGAGAGTACAAAAATAAGGGATGGTGATGAATACCAGAGGGCTTTGCAAGTAGGAAGAAGATGAGTTGTTTCTATAGCATTGAAGCGGTTGAGGGGTTGCTCTTGCACCACAATCTATACAACTACACATCACTTGCAAGATTTATGTCACCCCACAAAAGTTCAAGCTTTTTGACTTATGTTTTGTTTAGGAGAAAGATAAGAAGATAAAGGTTTTAACTTTTAAGGCTTCGTTTAAAATTTTACTTCTCATGTAGGATTTTAAATGGACAAATTTAAATGTAAAAATTTCATTGTCGAAAAATTTTCCACCTTTCTTTTGCAAGAAGAAAAATATGATGAAAAATATTACTGTAAAATTTTCCACAACTTGTTTACAATAAGGGAAAATACTTTCCTTTACTTTCAACCCCATAGCTTATTTCCAAAAAACAAAACTTCAAGACCTATATCATGTATAAGTTTTTAACCATCTTAAAATCATAATTTGGTTTAAATGCCAATTGGGAAGATAGATCTCTCCATAGGTTGGGAGCTTGGGCTTATTGATTTCTCTCAATGGTCACTAGTTATTTTCATTTGTTAACTTAATTAAAACCAAATTTTCATATTTTAAAGCTCAAGCTGGCCCAAGCAAATATCTTTACATGAAATAATGAAGACTTCAACAAAAAGTTGAAAATAATTGAACCATTTAAGAAATCAGGAAAAATGGCCAATCCACTCGATGCATACAATGATGGATCTAGCATTAACATATTCATTCAACAACAATAATTGAAAAGAACCTAATCTCCATGATAGAAACCCATAGCACAATAAAGAGAAATTATCTTCCATGGGACAAGTTGAACCTTTCTTCCAAACTTTAAAATGTGAACATACCACATACTGCAAATTGATAGTGGATCTATTCTCTCTAAGATTTGAGAGTTGATCGATTCGAATTAGAATCAATGAAGCCCAATCTTTATTATTGCCATTTCACAGCAAGCAATTCAATGTAACAATCCAATCACCTTTGTGGCATGATATTGTCTACTTTGAAATTGAGTTTCTAGGGTTCAAGAGGAATCTAAGTTGATTCCGATTATCCTATTCGAAATGGAAATAAATCATAATTGTCCTGATTCCTTGTTTTAAAACCTTCGTCTTCACCCAACTCTTCACCTAACACATCAATCACTAAAGAAATGATTTTCAATGAAATTGTTGGATATGTTAAGATAGGGTAGGACCCTTCAAAGCATGAACTTTTTATTTCTTAGTAAGAAGTCTAAGCATAAACTTAAGGTTAATATAAACTAATGATTCTTAAATCCAGATTAAGGACTACACTGTTCATAACATATTGTCCTAGACAATTATTTCACACTAACAGTACAACACAACAAGAGAATGAGAGATTGCTGGCTTCTTAGTAATTAAGGATAGGCCTGGATGATGGACTGAACAGTAGGAATGGATGTGAAGGTGTAGCGACTAAACCCGGCCTTGTCAAGAATGTAACTCCATTCTTCTTTGGTCCTTTCTTTCCCATTATCAGTATGTGACATCATAGCCATGTCTAGTAGCAATCCTGCACCCTTGAATTTATTCTCTTTCGTCTCCTCGATCACAACCTCGACGATAATCACCTTACCGCTGTCTCCAACAATCGCTTCTCTACATTTCTTCAAGATCTTGATGCAATTCTCATCTCTCCAGTCATGTAGAACCCACTGTAAGTATCAAACCCATAAAAGGTTATATAATGATACAAGATAAATTTTATATAAAAGCCTTCACCACTTAGCACCAGTGGTCTAGTGGTAGAATAGTACCCTGCCACGGTACAGACCCGGGTTCGATTCCCGGCTGGTGCATTTCTTTTTAAACCAGTTTAGTTTTGGTTTGATTTCACTAACCATAAGAAAGGCGGCGTCAGCTTTGGGGACAGAGTGGAACATGTCTCCTCCGATGTGATCAACCTTATCGCATGGAAGCGTCGTAGACACAACATGAGCGAGGTCAAAATTGATGCCTCTAAGCCATGGAAAGTTCTTCACTAACATCCCCAACGTCGTCCCAGTACCTCCGCCCACATGCACAAGACCACAACCGTGCCAACCCCCTCGAACAGCTTCGGACAGCCCTCCACAATGGCCGGCACCGCCACCCTAGCGTCGCAAGCCATGGCATCATTGATGAGCTTGGAATGATCTGGGTTTCGTTCTGAATACTCCCAAATGTCACTACTATGGGTGGCCTCAAAAGCCGCCAACTTGCCATCTTCGCGAGCCTCACGAACACGGGAAGGAAGAGCCTGCCGTGGGGCCAGCATCACTTGGCTGCTTTCTAGTAGTAACAAAGGTGCCAAGCTACGTTCTCCATTTCTTATCAAGCGACGAGAGATGGGGGTCAGGGCGTAGCCCTTTGTGTCCTCCTGGGTCTCTTCCTCCTGGCTTGAAATAGTGGTAATGGGCTTCTCTTTGAAGACTCCATTATGCACCAAAAAACGTAGTATACGGTAGAGTGGAGATGGGGGACAGCCAAGAGTGGTAGATAGCTGAGAGAGCGTCATGGGTTGGCTACCATGAGCCACAAGGCATCAGCTATGCCCAATTCAATAGCACATTTCACCACTCCCATTTCCACAAACCCAAATACGTACCTCCATATCTCCACTTCTGCCTCTGCTTCTTCTTTCTCCTCAATCTCTGTCAAATCTCCTCTTCTCGCTCCCATTTTTTCTCTCTCTATTAATTTTTCTACGACATTCGTTGTATGTGAGGATCTAACACTAGTCTCACTTGTCTGTCACATACAGAGTGAGAAGAGATAAATATAGAAAGAAAGAAAGATGGGTTGGATCCTCAAAAGTGGAGATCGAGGATCCATTCTTAAAACCTAGTGGAGGTGACTGTTTGGAATGCGGGAATAAATTAAGGGAATGCTAATACAGTGCGACATATTAATCACGTGTCATGAAATTTTACCAATCATCCTTTTATTATATTTAGCATGAAGGCAACTGGAATGAGACATCCACCCATCGGTCATTTCATGATTTTTAGATTACGCTTTTTTTTTTTCCTTCTTTCCAAGGTGGAAATGGAAATGGAAATCCTGATACCTTAGGCATTTTATAGTAGTGCAGGAGACAAAAAAGGGATGTACGTAAATTTTATTTTATTTTTCTTTTTGGTAAGAATGTACGTAAAACATTGAAAGCATGGTTTATTGGGGGATATAAGAGTGGATTGATTGAAATATTTCCATATTATATATAGGGCTTGTTAATTTTGATTGAATATGACTGGGCTGAGTATAAGCAGTTGAAATTTGAATTTTGAGTGGTCGGATTTCAATGCCTTTATTTTTTAACGTCCAACTTATTTGTACAAATGTGAAACCTAATTACAATGCAGGAAAGTAGACACGATAAAAATGCAAGATAAAGATTTATGTTGTTCGGTAAGATTGCTTACCGTTATGGTGAGAAAAAAATCTATTTCACTAATAATGGACAATAGGGTCACAACCACTCTTCTTAATACCTCCTCTTGTTCAAACAATTCCTCACTACAAATTATAGCAAAATGTATATAATTAGGCTTACCGAATACATATACAATCCTAAAATATTTAGTGAAATATAATAAGTACGGCAGCCCTTGAACCCCAGCATAGACCCCCAATTTGTCGAGGCCCTGATAACAAACTAGGGGTAGGCTGATTCCTCCGAGCCTCAAGCCTACATCCTATGGGCTTTTAGGGTTTGTATGGCAACGTTTCTATTCCAAATAACAATTTTTGAGTAAAAAATAAGTTTGTGTTTCTGATATTTTGTAGTAGTTCTATACTAACTGATGTTGTATTGTAAAACTGGAAATAAATTATTTTTATCATTATAGAAGAACAGAAATACATATGAAATACATATTAAGATAAGTACATCTTTTGGCCGGGGGGTGCTTGAAGTTGCATTAGTGGAGGTGGTGGTGATGATTGTGATAGGGGTGGTGGTGAAGGTGGTAAGGTACACTTTTAGCCCACTTAAAAATCACCCACAAACCCATGCCATAGAATACAAGACATTTACCCCAACAATTTTGCAACCTATGAAAAATTCTCTTTAGCCCAAAATTTTGTAGAATTATGTCAGACTCACAGTTTGATTTCTTTACTATCTTGAAAAAATGGTTCGGCCAAGTTTAATTCTAAGGGGTATGAAATAGGAATTGCCCAAGTCAAGGTTCATATGGGATTGGCCTCAGCTGATTCTGATTCCAATTCTGCAAGAATCAGTCGGAATTGACCTGAACCCAAAGAACCCTTCTTGGATTGGCCGATTCAGTTCGATAGAACTCAGGATCAAACTTGGCCAAAATCGCATCAAGCTCCATATATGTTTTATTTCTCCAAACAAATCTTTTTTTTGGGTAAGAGGGGGATTAGCAGCTGAGAAAATCCACTCTTTTCTTATTGGGTAAACAGAAAACTTTCAATTTCAAAGTTAATTTTTCCCTTTTCATCAACTTTCTTGACTTCATTTTCACTGAATTTTCTCTTTAATCTAATATTAGATTTCCTTTTACTTCAATTTTAACCATACACAACCAAAGGCGTAGCAAGTTATGATATATGGAACTTCCTACCAAACTTATGCTCCGGCTGCTCCTTATTTTCTTATGGATCTCATCATCCTTACTTAATTCCAATTTTTCTACACTGATAAAACAAGAAACAAGGTTGAGATCATTCAGGACTCAGACTTGGGGATCAGATCGGCAACTGCAACCCCGATTCGATACTGAGTCAAGTCGATCACCCTACCCCAGCCCCCCAAAATATTTTTTATACCAAATTTGCATAGAAGATACTACGGCCGGACGTGTGTATATCATTTTGATTTAATTTAAATTTGTGCTAGGCGGTTTTAACAGACCCACAATTCTTCTAGCACTTCCTCGGAGGAGCTATATATCACAGTCTATGTATTCATATCATGGAGAATTATTCTTTCAAATTTTAAATTGGGATGCAGCTAAGGATGTGAATTTGAAATCAAAATCGTTTTACCAAAATCGAACTGAACCTTTTACATCGAAATTGCAAAACCATTTAGTAAATGGTTCGGTTCTAGTTTCAAGTTTAAGACCCATTAGTTAAATGGGTCAAGTCGGTTTTAACCGTTTAACCTGTTGGTTTCAAACCGAATTGACACTATGAAAATCGAACCGTTTAAACCGTCAAATATTTGGTTGTTTAAACAAAATATAATGGTTTAATTTAGGAAAGAATTAAGGACAATAGAAGCTGTCCAATAATCTATTCGATAATTTACTCATATTATATAGTTATGTAGTTAAATCCTTGCTTGTTCAATACCTCAATTAATTTAATACAAGATTGAAGCGTTTATCAACAAAAGCAAATTTTAGTAAGCATGCAAATAAACTAGCAAAACGATTACTAACAGTTTAGAAACCGTATGGAATAAACCTCTATCAAAACCATTTAAAACCATGAAACTAACACCGTTTAAAAACAGTGGAACCAAAACCATTTACTAAACGGTTGCACTTTTTGAAATCGCAACCGTTTAGTAAATGGTGCGGTTTTGGTTTTAGCCAAATAAATGTGAATCGAACAGCACCATATACACCGAAACCAAATCGATTAACACCCTTAGATGTAGCTACAACAACTTTTATCTCTCTAGAGGAAGAGAAAGAGTCAAACCACAGTGAGGAGGTGACTCACCAAGGGATTGAATTCCTCTATGGCATAGTAGGGAGTCTAGCACGCATCCAACAACTAGAAAAGCTCAAGCACCAAGCCCAAGGTGGTTGCACGTAGCCCAATGCATTTCTAGGAGTTGAATGCGCACTAGATGCCTTGTGGGCCACAGAGGACCCAAGTCCCTCATCAAGTTGATAATATTGGGGTTGCACCTATGGATTCTCTAGAGGACGAGTTAGCAAGGGAGGGTCAAGCTATTGCTGTCTTTAGAAACCCATCGTGCCATCCGAAATAAGATGCATCCTACAGAAGGGTAGTCAGATAAAAAATACCTCGTACTATTTTCGCTCTCTTGATTGGGCAACTTAACTCCTCCACAACATTTATTTTATGATGTTAAACTGTTCCAATTGTCCTTGTAATGTGGAGCCTCCTTCACTTGCTTCTCAGGGTTTTGCTCTCCCTTCCTTGGCCTGATTCAAAATCAAACAATCCCTTTTTTTGTTGAAAAAAAAAATCATATCCATATCGTATCGACTGATCTGTATCTGGTCCCACTGATACCAACACACATCGGCGGATAACTGGATAAGAAATCCGTGATCTACACATCAATTGCAAGATTTGTGTAAGGGGCCCACAAAAGTTCAAGCTTTTTGGGCTTTTGTTTTGTTTAAGATAAGGATAAAGGTTTTAAGTGGAAGATAAGATCGAGGAAAAATTACATGATTACCCACTTCTGGGTTTCTCTTTACAAAATTACCCATCAAAAGTTTCAGTTAACAAAAATACCCAAAATTAAGTTTCCCTTTACAAAGTTACCCATTTTAAGTTTAAGTTAACAAAAATACCCAA
The DNA here is from genome assembly GCF_013358625.1 of Macadamia integrifolia. NCBI lineage: Eukaryota > Viridiplantae > Streptophyta > Magnoliopsida > Proteales > Proteaceae > Macadamia > Macadamia integrifolia. Next base: position 26,710,311 of record NC_056559.1, read on the forward strand.
AATTGAGTTTGGGCTTACAAAACTACCTACTCAAAGTTTTAGTAGTAAAAAAATACATGATTATATGTGGAAGATGAGGAATCACTATTTTAGGTAGTTTTGTGAACCCAAACTTGATTTTGGGTATTTTTATTAACTGAAACTTTGGATGGGTAGCTTTGTAAACCTAAGTCTAATTTTGAGTATTTTTGTTGACCAAAACTTCTTGTGGGTAGTTTTGTAAAAAGAAACTCAAAAGTGGGTAATCATGTAATTTTCTCTAAGATCGATCTCCCTATAGGCTGTGTGAGCTCATCGATTTCTCTCAATTGTCACTATTATTTCCATTTGTTATCTTCATTGAAACCAAATTTTCATATTTAAAATCTCAACTTGGGCCCAAGGAAATGTATTTACATGAAATAATGGAAACTTCAACAAAAAAAATTGAAATTTATTGAACCATTTAAGAAATCGAGGAAAAATAGTCAATCCACTTGACGCATACCATGATGAATCTAACATTAATAGCTCCACACAACAACAACAATAACAACAATTGAAAAGAACCTAATCTCCATGATCCAAACCCATTGGTTTCAAAATGAGAAAATTTCTTCCATAAAAAGGGGGAAAGAATTTCAGGATTCCATTATTAGTTTTGTAGATTTTTATTATCATGAAATTTAAGGTGTCTTTTATTTTAGAAAGCAAATTAAAATACATATTAATGACAAATTCATAGTTTTACTTCTTCATACTCTTTTTAAGATCTCAGATACACTTTTTAAAATAACAAATATGAATTAGTGATAACCAAATATATAAACCCCCGATGTAATTTTAGTGTCGTAACCAAACAAGTTTATAGTAACAAAACTAAAAGTCCATCTGCTGAAACCTACATTAGAGAAAATACCACATAAGTACATCAAACTATAACCATAAAACTTGAACACGAGAATATGAAATATATCATTTGAAATGGTACTCGCAGGTCCGGTACTTAATTGGTATTTCGATACTATTAATAATTGAGAGTTCCGTCCCATTTATTATTCAGTACCAAAATCAACAAATCTCAATACTATTCGTTTATTAATGGGACAGTTCGCTACAACATTTGAACCAAACATTCTGAGATGGCTCCTGATCTGGCCCCAAATTGATACATTCAGTTGCATTATTCATTTGTGTGCCTAGACAATTATTTCACACACACACATTTTGTAGAATTAGGGATAAGCCTCGATGATGGACTAAACAGTAGGGATGGGTGTGAAAGTGTAGCGGCTAAACCCGGCCTTATCAAGAATGTGACTCCATTCTTCTTTAGTCCTCTCCTTCCCTTTGTTAGTGTGTGCCATCATAATCATGTCTAGCATCAAACTTACACCCTTGTACTTATTCTTGTTCCCGTCCTCGATCACGGCATCGACAATAATCACCTTTCCACCATCCCCAACAATCGCTTCTCTACATTTTATCAATATTTCGATGCACTCTTCATCCCCCCAGTCATGTAGAACCCACTGCAAGTATCAAACCATGGAAGTGATATATGATCCATAATATATTTATCTAAGATTAATTAAATTATAGAATTACCAAATAACGAAGCACCAGTGGTCTAGTGGTAGAATAGTACCCTGCCACGGTACAGACCCGGGTTCGGTTCCCGGCTGGTGCATTTGTTGTCTTCTGTTTATATACTTTTAAGCTGTTTTAGTGAAGATTATTACATCCGGTGCGTTGATCTTAAAGTTGTCCACGTGTCGCGTTCTGTAAGCAGCAAAACAAGGAAAAACAAAGATGAGAAAAACAGAGGATTATTTTCCATCAGCTTTGGGGATAGGAACATGTCACCTCCGATGTGGTCAACCTTATTGCATGGAGGACACAACATGAGGGAGGTCAAAATTGATGCCCCTAAGCCATGGAAAGGCTTTCACTAGCAACCCCAGCGTCGTCCCATCACCTCCGCCCACGTCCACAACAGTGCCAACCGCCTCGAACAGCTTCGGACAGCCCTCTACAATGGCCGGCAACCTTATTGCATGGAGGCGCCGTGGACACAACATGAGGGAGGTCAAAATTGATGCCCCTAAGCCATGGAAAGGCTTTCACTAGCATCCCCAGCGTCGTCCCATCACCTCCGCCCACGTCCACAACAGTGCCAACCGCCTCGAACAGCTTCGGACAGCCCTCTACAATGGCCGGCACCGCCACCGCCACCCAAGCGTTGCAAGCCATGGCATCGTTAATGAGCTTGGAATGATCTGGGTGTCGTTCTGAGTACTTCCAAATGTCACTACCATGGGTGGCCTCAAAAGTCGTCAGCTTGCCATCCTCGCGGGCCTCGCGAACACGGGAAGCAAGAGCCAGCCATTGGGCTAGCATCACTTGGCTGCTTTCTAGTAGTAACAAGGGTGCCAAGCTACGTTCTCCATTTCTTGTCAAGCTTTCTAGTAGTAACAAGGGTGCCAAGCTACGTTCTCCATTTCTTATCAAGCGACGAGAGATGGGGGTCAGGGCGTAGCCCTTTGTGTTCTCCTGGGTCTCCTCCTCCTGGCCTTAACAAGGGCTTCTCTTTGAAGACTCCATTATGCACTAAGAAGCGTAGTATACGGTAGAGTGGAGATGGGGGACAGCCAAGAGTGGTGGATAGCTGAGATAGCGTCATGGGTTGGCTGCCATTAGCCTCCAAGGCATCAGCTATGCCCAATTCAATAGCACATTTCACCAATCCCATTTCCACAAACCCAAATACGTACCTCCATATCTCCACTTCTGCCTCTGCTTCTTCTTTCTTCTCAATCTCCATCAAATCTCTACACAACGTACATTTCATGAGGCTTAAATCTCGCTTTCCTTTTTCTTTTTCTTCTTCTTTAAAGATGGAAATGGAAATCCAGATACCTTAGGCATTATTGTAGTGCAGGAGACAATAAAGTGATGTACGTGATGTTTATTTATTTTTGGTAAGAACGTACGTAAAACATTGAAAGCATGGTTTGTTGGGTGAGACAAAAGGAGGTTGCTTGTAGAGGAGGGATTGATTAAAATATTTTCTTATTATATATGGTGGGATTGGTTAATTTTGATTGAATATGAATGGTTAATTTCCAATTTTTTTCTACAAAGGCGAAACCAAATCACGATGCATGAAAGCAAATACAATAAAAATGCAAGATAACGATTTATGTTTTTCAGTAAATTTGTGTTGTTTGGTTTTTATGGGCTTTATTGATCTAGAATGATCTATTGGACTCAGATAATCTGGTCCACTTCAAATGGGATATACCTCATCCAATCCATTGGGAGAATGAATTAGAGTTTTAGGGATTTTATTATAAATAGAAGATAATGGTTCTTGCAACCGTCACTTTTACCTTCATGGTTTCGAAAGCACAGATTCCCCTCATAGGAGTAGTGCATATGTGAGAGCGGATGGAATTTCATTGAGTAATTTTTTGTCATCTTCATGGGACTAATCTTCAAGTACATGAGACAGGTTCGTGATCAATACTCGTGGGGCTTATACAATTAGACACATGTACTCCTCTACTCCTATTTATGGTTCATGTAATGAGGTATTCCATTGATTATCATAGATGTGAAAAATTTATATGTTTGTGTGTTTTAAGATCCATAAGGGAATTATCACTAATCTTGATTTAGGGACTACACTCACACTCAATGGGTATATGTGATTAATCTCTCTTATGATTCATTCTTATATTCTAAATACTATGGGGTTGTTCATATGATTCTATGGAGTAGAATCCCTAACATGCTTAGGTTTATGATGAGAAAAATATCTACTTCACTTATAATGGATAATAGGGTCACAAACATTCATCCTCAAACCTCTTCTTGTTCAAAGATTTCCTCACTACAAATTATAGCATAATGTATATAGGTATGACAACCCCCGAACTCCCCTACATAGACCCCTAATTCGACGGGGCCTTGATAACAAACTAGGGGTGGGCTGATTCCTCCGAGCCTCAAGCCTTCATTTGGCCTATGGGCTTTTAGGGTGTGTATACGTTTCTATTCCAAATTACTATTTTTGAATAAAAAAACATTTTTATTTTTTTTTATTTATTTTTTATTTATTTTTTATTTTTTTTTGTGTTTCTGATATTTTAGATTACTTCTATACCAACGGATGTTGTATGGTAAAATCAGAAAAAAAATTATTTTTATCATTATAGAAGTGAATCACATATTAAATGCATAGTAACATAAGTACATCTTTTGGTGGTGTAGTAGTGGTACTTGAAGTTGCATTGGAGGTAACAATACTAGAGGTGGTGGTGGCGATAGTGGTGGGGGTGCCAGTGGCAGTGATGGTGGTGAAGGTGGTAAAATACAGCTTTAGTGTACTTAAAAATGACCCCACAAACCCATGCCATAGAATACAAGACATTTGTTTTTTATTAATATTATTAATTTATTTATTTGTGAAAGAATACAATAATCTTACCCCCAACAATTTTGCCATATAGGAAAAATTCTCTTTAGCCCAAATTTTTGTAGAATTATGTCAAACTCACAGTTTGATTTCTTTATTGTCCAGAAAGAAATGGTTCATATGAATTTGTTCTATCGATTGGGCAACTTAACTCTTCCATATATAGCATTTATTTTCGGGTGTTAAACTGTTCTAATTTTCCTTTGTAATGCGGAGCTTGCTTCGCTTGCTTTTTTAAAGGCTATTGTCGCTTACTTAGGCCTGTCTAATAGGGGAATGGTTACCTTCTCTTGTTTATTCTTTTTGTTCTTTTAATACAAATTTTCTTGCTTATTCAAAAAAAATTATGTTGTATAAAAAATAAAACATATGGATACATATAAAAGTTAAATTTTGATCATGAAAGATACCAAGGCAGATCGACCGTATCAGGAAAGATTGGCCTGGGTTCCAGATCAGACGATCCCTTTTTTGTTGGAAAAATATCACATCCGTACCGTATCGACAGATCTGTATCTGGTCCAACTGATACCAATACACATCGGCGGATAAGTCGATAAGAAATCCGTGATCTACACATCACTTGCAAGATTTGTGTAAGGGCCCACAAAAGTTCAAGCTTTTTGGCCTTTCGTTTTGTTTAGGATGAGGATAAAGGTTTTAAGTGGAAGATAAGATCGATGTGGGCTTGGGCTCATCGATTTCTTTCAATTGTCCCTAGTATTTCCATTTGTTAGCTTAAAACCAAAATTTCGTATTTTAAATCTCAACCTGGCCCAAGGAAATATATACCATGATGGATCTAACAGTAATATATCCATCTTTCAGAAAAATAAAAATAAACAAATATCCACCTAACAACAACAATTGAAAATAACCTAATCTCTATGATAGAAACCCGTGGTTCCATTATTAGTTTTGTGGATTTTTTATTATCATGAGATTTAAGTTGTCTTTAAGAGTACATGTAAAATTCTCAAAATAACATTTTATTTTTTTGTTAACCAAGGTGTTCAGGCGTCCCAATGCGTTTATCCACATAATCCTCAACTCACCCTAACCATCTAGGCAACCCATGGATGGGTTTTAACATCTGAGAATTAATGACAACCAAATAAATAAGCTCCTGATGTAATTTTAGTGTCATAACCAAACAAGTCCATGATAACAAAACTAAAAGCCCATATGTTGAAACCTACATTAGAGAAAAAACCAACAGAATACAACAAACTATAACCATAAAACTTAAGCACGAGAACATGAAATATATCTTTAAAATGAAATTGGTGGTTCCGATACCTAATTGGTATTTCGATATTGGTACAGTTGAGAGTTTTGTCACATTTATTATTCGATATCAAAATCAGATCCCAATTCCATCCCGTTTATCAATGGGATAGTCTGCTACAGGTTTTAATACGGCATTTATGGGATGGTCCCCGATTTGGCCCCAAATTGACACCGTCGGTTGCATTGTTCATTCCTATCCTAGACACTTATTTCAAACACACATTTTGTACGATTAGGGACAGGCCTCGATGATGGATTGAACAATAGGAATGGATGTGAAAGTATTGTGTCTAAACCCGGACTTGTAAAGAATATGACTCCATTCCTCTTTGGTCCTCTCCTTCCCATTGTTAGTATGTGCCACCATAGGGGTGTCAATCGGTCGGTTTGGCTCGATTTCGGTCCGAGTTGAGTCAGTTTCGATGTGGGAAAGCTGAAACCGAAATCGAACCAATAAGGAAATTCCAGTTTCGGTTTGGTTTCGGTTTCAGTGCGGTTTGGTTTCGATTTGTCTTCGATTTCTTAAATCGATTTGTAACCGGGTTGATTTTGATTTTTGGTCCAGTTTGGATTCGACTTTCCACACAAATGTATACGAAACTATGCAAATTTTGATTTTTTTAATGAATTTTGGAGTGTTTCGGTTTCTTACCGGTTTGGTTTCAGTTTTGGTTCAGGTTTTGAGCTGGTTTCGGTTTGGTTTCGGGTTCATACGGTTTTCGGTGCGGTTCGATTTGGTTTTGGGGTTGCAATACTCTAAACCGAACCGAACCAATAAGGCTTCGGTTCAGTTCGATCCGTATTGTTATCGGTTTGATCCGACTGATTTTACCAGTTCGATTTAGGAATTGACACCCCTAGTGCCACCATAACCATGTCTAGCATCAATCTTGCACCTTGGCACTTATTCTCATTCCCGTCCTCAAATCACGGCATCCATAATAATGACCCCAGTCAGGTAGAACGCACTATTAACAAGAAAAAGGTTATTTATTGATTAATTAATATGATTTTCTTATTAAACATAGATGCACCAGTGGTCTAGTGGTAGAATAGTACCCTGCCACGGTACAGACCCGGGTTCGATTCCCGGCTGGTGCAGGTTTTTAGTTTTGGTTTGATTCATTCATGAGAAAGGCAGCGTCAGGTTTAGGGACAGAGTGGAACATGTCATCTCCGACGTGGTCAACCTTATCGCATGGAGGCGCCGTGAACATAACATGAGGGAGATCAAAATTGATGCCTCTAAGCCCCTTGGAAACGCCTTCACTAGCATCCCAAGCGTCGTCCCATCACCTCCGCCCACATCAACCACTGTGCCGATTTCATCTAACAGCTTCGGACAGCCCTCGACAATGGCCGGCACCGCCACCCTAGCGTTGCAAGCCATGGCATTGTTGATGAGCTTGAAATGGCTTGGGTGTCGTTCTGACTTCTGAGTACTCCCAAATGTCACTACCATGGGTGGCCTCAAAAGCCACCAACTTGCCATCCTCGCGAGCCTCGAGAACACGGGAAGCAAGAGCCAGGCATGGGGCCAGCATCACTGGGCTGCTCTCTAGTAGTAACAAGGAGGGTGCCAAGCTACGTTCTCCATTTCTGATCAAGCGGCGAGAAATGGGCGTCAGAGACCCCGTTGTCTTCTCCTGGCTTGGAATGTTGGTAATGGGCTTCTCTTTGAAGACTCCATGCGTACCTCCATATCTCCACTTCTGCCTCTGCTTCTTCTTTCTCCTCAATCTCCGTCATCTCTCCTCTTCTCGCTTCCATTTCCTCTCTCTCTTGGGCTACACTTGGGTGCACGCTTAGACACACTTATTCAACACTTGCGGGCACGTATAGGCACATAGTTATGCTTTGTAAGATGGTTTGGAAGATAAAGCATGAAGATTCTACTTTAAGTAGATTTTTGAAGGCCAGATTTGTTCATGCTAATAGATCTTTCAAAAAGGGGTTTAGGGCGTCATCCATAGGGCCATTCTGAGGATGAGGTCACCTATTCTGAACTCGTTCTTTCGAACTTTGGTATTGTAGTGCCTCGTAACCCTCTGTTGGTAGGTGGCCATCCTTTCTTCCGAAGTGTTCCTGACTCCGGCCAAGAGGTCTAAATTTGCTCGGAGCCCTTCATCGTTTACCCCTTGTGGTGGTGGTGCGGAGCGAAGATTGGCCCCCCGTGTCTCTGTTCGAGGTGCGGTCGGCCCAAAGTCAAGGGCTCCTCGTGTGGCACCAAATTCCCCTTATAAGATTGTCTACGTCTACATTGAGATAAGATTTACTTCTACAAACAATGGACAATAGGGTTACAATCACTCATCCACGCCTACTCTTGTTCAAAGAATTCATTACTACAAATTTATCGTGAAATATATATATATATATATATATATTTTAACCAAGATGTTCGGGCCAGCTTACCCGCACCTCGCCTAATACCCCTATAATCCTAAAAATTATAGTGAAACATATATAGGTACAGCAACCCCAAACCCCCTGCATGGATCTCTAGTTTGTTGAGACCCTAATAACACACTAGGGGTGGATACCTTAATTCCTATGAGCCTCAAGCCTTTGTCCTACGGGCAATTAGGGTGTGTATGGCAATGTTTCCATTCCAAATTACCATTTGTGAGTAAAAAACATTTTTTTTTTAATGTTTATGATATTTTGGAGTACTTCTATACCAAAAATTAAAAATAAATTATTTTTGTCATTACATATTAACAGAAAAATGTATAAAATGCATATTAACATGCAGAAATATATCTTTTAGTGGTGGGGGGGGGGGCAATAGTAACGAATGATGGCAATGGTGGTGGTGGTGGTAGTGAAGATGGCGATAAGAAAGTCGAGAGACTTGAGAATTTGGAGTGGTGAGATTTTGAGATTCATAAATTTTCCTCTTCATGTGCATTTTTGTCCCTTTTTTCCTTTTGGAGTTTCTTTTAGTTGTTTTTCAAGATTATTCCAAATATGTTTTTTCTTTTACCCAATTCAGTAAAAAAAAATAATAGTAATAAATAAATAAATATTACATACATGTCTTGTTTCAAATGTATTAAAAAAAGAATAATTTACAGCACCACCCCCTAGAGAATGCTAGTATTATTAGAACATCCCCTCTATTTCACCAAATTAGACTCAAACCCCTTACTGTTAGTCACCGTTAAAGAATATACCTTATATGCATGTCAGTTACTATATTTTATTTTAAATACCAAAATACCCTTACTAAATATAAAGTACCTAAAATACCCAAAACCCACATGTTTCTTCTTTCTCTATTCCTTCCAATTCCAATCTTCCTACAATCCACCATGGAATAGACCGAAGGTCGCACCATCAGCCATGGCTCTTCTGCCACTGTCTCCCTCGCTAAAACTCACCGGTCCGGTGAGGTTTTTGCCTTGAAATCTGTGGAGCGTAACACATGAGAGTGGTCGATTGATGTACTACGATCTCTTCATGGAATATATCTCCGGTGGTACCCTCACCAACGCTATTCGAGATCACAGTCGAAATTGTGACATTAAGGGTCGGAATGTTTTGATTGGAGCAGATGGTGCCAAGATTGCTGACTTGGGTTGCACGAGATGGATCGATGAGGAGGATGAGGAGTCTCCGGCGATTCCGATTATCAGAACCCCTGTTTTCATGGCACCTGAAGTGGCTCGAGGGGATGAATAGAGTTTCCCTACCGACATTTGGGCCCTTGGATGTACCGCAATTGAGATGACTACAGAGCAAGCTCCATGGCCAGATCGGTCGGAATTCATGAGTTTCAGGTCATCCTCTTACTGATTTCTTCATCCACTTCCCTCCTTCCTTCCATATCTTATATTGCATCCTTCTCTACAATTTCGAGACCCGAACGTCCCATTGTCATCTCCGACTCCTTTGATAAATAATTTGAAATTGAAACCAAATTTCTGATATCATAACAAATTACACAGAAAATCAACAAAAGCTTCTACTATTAGCAACAAAACAGCTATTGCAATAAGACACCCACAAGTTTCCTAAAGAGTTGAAGGCTTTCTCTTTATTTACAGGACCCAGCAGTTATACTGGAATCGACCCACATAGTCTATTTGAGAATCCAAAAATTCTATTTGAACAAACTCTTCAATTCTTCAAAAAAACATAAACCCACATCCTTCAACCACCTACAGCTCCAACAGAAAAGGGAAAAACTTCAGCCGAACCTGGTGGAAAAACAGAGAGAGAGAGAGAGAGAAAACCTTAGCACGGAAAAACTCGGAAGATTAGGATAAAGGAATTGCCACATTTTTTCCGCAAGACCTAAGATGGCAGCGATGGGAAGTCCACTTCTCGCCAGGGATGAAAAGAGAAGTATTCGCCGGCGACTGTCCTGTTTATCTTGGCCGGAACTCATCTGAACCTTTGGTAGAGGAGAGAAGGAGAATGAAATGGTAAAAAATTAAAGAGGGGTATTTTGGGATAATGAAAATGGGTAACTTACCAGTGTTTTACTCATAAGGGTAAAAACGTCATTTCAAAGCATTTTGTAACACTGACTGACGGCAGGGGGTCCGAGTCCAATTTGGTGAAAGAGAGGGGGTGTCCTTATAATATTGGCATTCTCCAGGGGGTGGCGTTGTAAATTACCCTTTAATTTTTCACTTAATAATGATTGACGGTAAGTGGTCTGAGTCTAATTTGGTGAAATATATGGAATGTTCTTATAATAGTGGCATTTTCTAGGAATAGGGGTAGCATTATACACCAGATTTATTATTATTATTATTATTGATTTTTTTTAATAATTTTATATAGACCCTTAACAACCCTTAGAAAATACAAGACATCTTATCCCAACAATTTTACCACCTATGAAAAATTCTCTTTATTCCAAAATTTTGTAGTATTATGTAGTATTCACAGTTTCTTATTCATTTTGAATCTGAAGATCCGGAAAGAAATGGGTAAGCCAGGTTTAGTTCTGATGGGGGAATGAAATGGGAGATGCCTAAATCAAGGTTCATATAAGCAAAGTCAGCAATGGTATCGGCCTCAGCTAATTCTGATTCCTATTCAGCAAGAATCAGTCGTTATTGACCTGAACCCAGGAAACCCTTCATGGATTGGCCGATTCAGATCGATATACCTCAGGATCAGACTTGCCAATTACCATCTCTGGGAACACAACAAAAATGAACTAGATCAAGAGAGAGAAAACTAGAAGATATATTCCACAAGGATGGTATAAATTTCTGAAGGAAAATTCACAAGTCCTTCCTATAAAATAGAAACTAGGCAATTAATTAGCTCGGCAGATTCACTCTCCAAAATGATGTTCTTGATGCTAGGATCATTAGTTAGTTTCAATCCAAGATGAATGGCTGCTGCTTCTGCAAAAAAGTGATGATTTGGGTTAGTCTGCTATGCAGCAGCCACACAATGACCTTTGTCATCTCTTATAATTCCATCAAATTGTGATGATTTGGGATAGTCTGGGTTTCTCTGCTTTTCATACTGAGGAACTCATCAAATTTATTTACAGCAATAGTGTTGGTTTGTAAAACAACTATTACTACAGGGGTGGCCCTCGGCGCTGAAGTTCTGAGGGATGAATTAGACCTTCTAAAACAACAAGCTGGTCCAAGAGTGCAAGCTTCTCATCTGCCAGGGCCTTGACTTCATCTTCCACCTCACTCAATTCCCTCCCCAACCCACAGCTTTCTTCTTCAAGAAGCAAATATTTTCGTCTCAGTGCTCTGTAATCATTTCCAGATCTTGAAGAATCTGGAATCCGAGGTTGATCTCTCTGGCTGTTGAAATGATGGAGTACCTTCATTCTTCAGGTTTCTCTTCTGAACCTTCTGTGGGGTCTTTAACGACGAAGGAATTATCTCCTGAACCCCTTTGAGATTCTCTCCTTGCTGCTGAAACACTGGTGTAACATGTGTTGAGGCTTTTTTTTTCCGTCTTGCATTTGAGATTTTCTCAGGTGGCAGCATTCGAGGGTCTTGCATTACTAAAAAGAAAGATTTTTTAAGCTTCAAGATAATTATTCCAAGATGTTTTTCACAAGCCTAAAATTTTTCATTTTATTGATCACAAAGTAGAGTGTTTACATATAAGAAATGAGCGAAACAGAAAAAAACAGATCAATCAACCATGTTCTATTTAGATCTTTGTCTCGCAACAAAGGGTTTAGTCGTTCTTAGTTACAAAAAATCCCTAATCTGAAGAACAATCTAAATAATGAAAGAAGCATCTAGAGGGAAACAACAGAATCCCTTACCTGATTTTCGAAATCGTCTCTTCCTTCTTCCTGCGAAAGGATCCCGCAAATTCTTGCCCTAGCCACTCTCTCTCTCTCTCTCTGCGAAAGAAAAGGCAATGAAGCTGGGTTAACTTGTTGAAGATGCTGCGTATGCCTTATTGGTTGGATTCACGCTAATCCATCAATATCAACGCCTGATGGATAGCCAAGAAGGGGCCACCGCCACGTATCTTAAAGGTGACTCATACCTTGCTCTGTTCGTCATCGTTTTCTTGACAAAGGAACCTTTTGAATCCAAAAACAGAAATTGGAGTTGCCCAACTGGAACTTGTCATAGGTCGGAGGGTCAGACATCGCATCGGATCACTCTCCTGCATAACTTTAGAGCAGAAGAGTTGCAGATATGAGAACACACCGAAGAATGGATAGAATATTCCACCTAGGGGTGTCAATTCCAAACGCACCAATAGGCCCGATTGAACTTGACATGGTTATGATCGGATCGGATCTGGATTGGTTCGATTAATAAATATGTCGGGTCTAAGCCCAGCCTATTTATAAACAGGACGGATCAGGTTCACGTGCGAGAATGTTCTCGTACGTCCCTGGTTCGTGGATTTAGATTCTATTAAATGAAGAAAGAGAAAACTGATTCTAAATCCACGAACCAGGATCGTTCTCGTACTTTCTCGTACGTGAACTTGATCCGCTCTCGTGTAAGGGGTAAGCCTGATTTGTCTCCCGACCGACCCAACCTGGTTACAAGCCCAACTCAAACCAATACATTTAGCCTGACCTATATATAGGTATTTTAATTTTTTTGGGATAGAATAAGGTATATATTGATATTTTTATAATTATTGATTGTAAATAAGTATAATATATTTTCAAAATTGTTGATGATTTAATAAAATAAATCAAATATCTTAAATCTAAGAAAAATAAAGACCGTTTAAGGCCTATTTAAGACTTTATTAATACATTACCTCATTTAAGGCCCAATTAATCATATTAAAGCTTGGAACCTGATCGAGCTCAACACGACACCAATCGAGATCGACTCATTCCTTAAATAGGTATGCCAGGGTCCAAGGACATGGGGCCACCAAGCTCGGCTAGGCCCGATCAAGATAGGGCCGGCCCAACCAATTGACACCCCTAATTCCACCCATAGATTGAGTTAAGCGCATGCTACTTAGATCCAAAGGCTGGGAATCCTTGATACGTAGCCCAAGGCAACGATGTGTAACCCACTCTCAACCTTTGGATTTGCGTTACATGCACCACAGAGAATTCTAATCCACAAGAGATAAACACAAAAAGCATTAGCATTCTTTCCCACTTATGGTTTTAAGTATCGGTATTATATCAATTGTATCAGCCATATTGTATTAGTATTGACTACAATTAATGTTGATACATGATCAATCTGAATCGATTATTTGTATTGTTTCAAGGATAAAATAATAAAAAAAATGGAAAAGGTCAGGCATGCTAGCGGAATACCTTGGAATAAGGTGTACTAGCATCTCTTGACCGTTAGATGAAATAGAAAGAACCTCATCCGTTTGTAAATATTGTTTTACATAACCTTCCAAATGCCGCCGCTCCACAATCCTTTCTCCTTCTTCTTCTACCATTGTCCTTCATGTCCGTTTTGGCTCCCCCTCCCTTGCAATTCTTCGATCCCCACTACCTCTCTCTCTCTCTCTCTCTCTCTCTCTCTCTCTCTCTCTCAACGACTCTTCGAAGTTCAACATTCTCATGGATTTTGAATTTCCATCGATATTCCTCCTGAATCTTTCCTATGTTATTAGTGAGAAACAACAATGTCGTTTTTTTTTTAATGGGTAGATCATTAAATAATCATGGAAAACTCTAATCTAAAACTGAAACCCTAATAATCCAAATAGTATTGCCATAGTCTATATTGCATATTGTCTCTCGTCATCATCAAACCAAATTTCTCTTATATATATTTTTTTCTTTTGGGTTTTTCCCCTTTCTAGAACCTTCCCGCAGAGCCAGTGCCTGAGATTCTAAAAATGATCAAAAGAATCGCCAAAAGCAACACATACTCAAACAACAAGAAGCAAGTAAGCGAATGTGCTTTGATGAGTCGGTCAAAGAGAACCCAAAAAACGCCATTAAACAAAATACAACTTTTAGGAAATATAGATTTTTTTTTTCAAATGCAGATGGGTTCTTCTCTTCCTGATGTCAGTTCTCCCCCATATTTGAAATTCCTTTTTCGCTTCACATTCCTCCCCTTTTTTTCTCATATACTTAATTTTTCTTTCCTGTTTTTCATCTTTGTTCTCTGTAGCTCTTGCCATGGTTAGCTTTGATTTATTGATTTATGTTGCAGCATATTGAGAGAGAGAGAGAGAGAGTTCTCAAGACTCAGGTTGAGTAGCCGCACAGGTTTGAATCTTTTCCTCTTAATCCAACGGTTTTATTTAAGTTAATCAAATCTAATAGATAAAATCCTGCTGGCATGTAAGATTCTAAGGTCATCTGCTACCATGCCTATCCCTTACCCATAAAGTTATATTTTTTCGAAAAAGCAAAAACAAAAATGACCAATTCGCATAGATCTGAATCAATACCTAAAGCCATGTTCCCACGAGGAAAAAATATTTCATACGACAAAGATATGGAATAATTCACAGTTCACAAATACCTTATAAAATCTTCATATTTTTTTAAGATATTCTTTAAAATTCCATTTATTTGGATGCGAACCAAGTGACAACAAAATTTCATCCGCATAGACGTTCACAGTGGGCAATAGCCGCAAGACAAGTGTCGAATATACATTATATGCGTGTGTGAGAGCATCTGGAGTCCTGCCTGGGCTAGTAGGTTGGGGCTTGGGGCTTGGAGCTTGGGTCCTGGAGCATGGCCGCGTGGGGAAGTCAGCGGTAAAATTGCAGATAGGAGATGGTTTTTGGATCCATAGTTTAAGCTGAAACCCATAAGGACAAAACCAGGTAATCCTGTATTTTTTTTTTATTGTTTCTTTTAAGTAGCTCTTCGTTCTTCTCCTTCTGTTCGAAGCTGTGATCATCTTGCATTTCTGTTTCGTTTGTTCACCCTTATTGGTTTCGTTCATTTATTTATTTTCATTTTCTTGCTTCTTCTGTTCATATATAGTAAGAGAATCGTCATGACAGATTGGTCTCAGCTCCCTAGGGACGTAGTAGAGGTGATAGCGAGACGACTAACGACCTATTTCGATGCCCTTCGATTTCGTGCGGTCTGTTCTTCATGGCGATCGGCTGTATCGCAGAGTCCTCACCGCTTGCCGTGCCATTTCCCAATTGTGCCCAACGAGGGTTTCGTCGAAACCACATGCGGTTTCTACCTCTCAAAGCGCACGATTTATCGTCTCGGATTGCCGGAGGATCGCATTTCGACCTGCATCGGCTCCAGCGAAGCTTCCGATGGGTGGCTGATTAAGGTCGAAGAAGATGTTCCCGATATGATGCATCTGTTGAATCCTCTCACCGAGACCCAAATCAAGCCCTTACCTTCCATGTTCCCCAAGGTATTGGATTTGTCGGATCTCCGAATCTCTGAATTGGGTCAAGACTATGTTCTTCAGTACATTAATTACCGTCCCTTTGTCAATTCCTTCGTCGATGCTGGTAGTTTGTATATGGAGAAAGTCGCCTTCTTCTCTTCGAATTCTTCTTTATCTGCTTCTTCGCCTGCCGACGACAACGACAAGTTTGCCCTCTTGACGATTCATGTTTCTGGGAAATTGGCCATGTTTAAGTCAGGAGACGAGAAATGGACTATCATAGAAGACCAACGCTCTCCCTACGACGACGTGATATGCTTCAAGGGAAAATTCTATGCGGTCGATAGCATGGGAAGGATTGTCATTGTCGAGCCTTCTGCAACTGTGACCTTAATTGCATCCCATGAATCCCATGTATTTGGAGGTGACAAGAAGTATTTGGTGGAATCCGAGGGGGATTTACTATTGGTTGATCTGTACCTCAGCATGGACACTGGAGACGATTCACCTTTCGAAAACATGGACATCGACGATGATTTCTATGAACGTATTGAGTCGTACATTGTGGAGAAAACTGTCCGATTTAAAGTTTACAAACTCTATGAAGGCAGGCAGAATTGGGTTGAGCTGCAATCCTTGGGTGACCGCCTATTGTTCTTGGGCGACAATTGCTCGTTTTCCGCCTCGGCCTGTGATTTCCCTGGTTGTAAAGGGAACCGCATCTACTTCACCGACGCTTTTAACTGTTCAAATGGCGAGGATGATTATGGATTCAAGGATGTAGGAGTATTCAACTTGGATGATGGTTGCATCGGACCTTTAGCTTCTTATCCAGGCTATTCCAAGTTATTCTGGCCGCCTCCATCTTGGATTGCTGACCCCAGTGCTGGAAGTGAGGACTCATCTGCCATGGTTATATCTTTTAATGCTGTTCCTTGAATTTTCTTGGGCATGGTTCTAGTTTAGTCGCTCCATTGCATATCTTGGACATAGTTCTACCTTAGTCACTCCATTGCATATCTTGGACATAGTTCTACCTTAGTCACTCCTTTGCATTATCTTATGCCATTTGTCAGTTGTAATCTTTAATCTTGATTTTGCAATTGACAAATTGGACAAAGCCATGACCAACGTGCAACCTCTGCATCTGCATGTAAGGTATAACATGGGGGGCCTTCAAGGATGATGACTTCAATTAGTGTTTTCTCTTCTCTTTGTGCTCATGTTCCCCTCAAGGATGATGTCTTCAATTAGCGTTCTCTCTTCTCTTTTGAGCCTTTTCTCAACCAAAAAAAAAAAAAACGTTCTGATAACACTTTGTACCCTTTACAGCACAGACAAAAGAATCTTTTTTTTTTTTTTTTGCTTGATCCTGAATCTCATGCTATGAGATTTTTCAGTAAATTACAGGGCAGTCCTGACTAGAATTCTTAAAGATAAAACAATGATAGCAGTCAAATAAACATGAAGGGACAGAAGAGACGCTAGAATTAATATGCAACCAATGACTCATCAACTAACATATGACCATTAAGAGTTGATCTTGTAAAAGACGATGCCAAGAGCCCAAGGGTTTTTGAAGCGGAAAAAGAATAGTATTTGTCGATAGTGAAGGGAATTATTAGATTTATTCCCCTGTCAAGCATGTTAAAACTTTTGAATTTTTAACACGGCTTGTGGAAACAGAAAGATTCAGCAGCAATTCATTCATCTGGAGAAGGGAAACAACATTAGTTGGACTTTTCTCCTTGGAGTTTGTAGAGCTTGGGATGTGTGATAGACAAAGGCACCATAGCAAGGAGCTCCTTGACATTAAATTGGAAGAACATTGGAGGTTATAGGACTTGAAGATGTTTGAGGGGGGAAAGATTTTTTGGGGGTGGGACGAGAAAAAAAAAAAAAAAAAAAAAAATCTTAAGTAGGGTCAAAAAGCCATTTAGCTTTAGATTGAAAACTTTTGCTTTGGCATCGAAAGGCTATCTCCTCTTATCAGTGTATGGAGACATGAAAATTTAAACTGGTATTCCTCTTTCTTCTTGTCCTATTAGTTACTGCTAGATAAATGGAGGAGTGTTCTGATTTTCTGGTCAGTATTTTTTCCGTTTCTTATAAATAATAATTTATAAAATTTTAGCCCTCTAGTTATACAATACTTCTCTGTGTTGAGAAGTCCCTTATCTTTCCGTCTTTCTTCATCAATATTAATATTCCTGTATCAGCAAGACTTCCACTTCATAAATGGTGTTCATTCATTTTCTTGGGGTGTGGGTGGGATAAATGGTGTTAATTGATTCATGCAGCAATGTTAAGGAACTCAAGATCCAGTGGTTGAGCTCTGAATTGTATATTTTGATTATATGATTTTATTGTAGCTTTACCACAGTCATGATACCTCTATTGATATTCCACATTGACATATTGTAATGCCATAAATGAGTTCAGTATGGTTCTATTTTTTAGTACATTTTGATGATAGAGGTTAATACTTCTTTATATTGAATGTTGAATTGGCATTTGTAGAGACATTGGATCAGCTGCTGTCCATGGACAATTTTATGAGATCAAGCACCTCCACCCAACCCCCCCTCCCAAAAA
>NC_056559.1:26728447-26730591 GCF_013358625.1 Macadamia integrifolia
CTGAACCCTAGACACGGTGTGTGAATAGTTCATTTTGGAATAGGAGGAATCAGGATCAGATTGCCAATTCCGATCTGATTTTGAATTTCCCATAGTCTCCATTCACATCCAAGGAATTTGAATAGTCTCCACCCATATCCAAGGAATGTGAAGTCAATCGTATCATGGTTGGCACTTGAGATGACGATTATAACTCAATCAATTGGAGTTGGGTACATTTGCCCCTCCCAGCAGGAGCTTCGTGCATTTAGATGCTCTTTGAAGAAAAATTTAAATCTCAAAATCTGCTGCGAAAGGCCTTATTGTCCAGTATCTTGCTGTTCTGGAGGAGAGCATAACAACTCGGTGTTAATTCTACGAAAGTCATGCTGGTCAATCAATCCTTTACCTTAAAACGAAGAGGTCAATCAATCCATCCTCATAAGTTCTGCACATGGGCCATGAACTCTTTCATCTTTCTAAACCTCTTAAGCCTTGAGACCCTCACCCCACCAATGTAACTAGCAGATCCCAGACCAAATCTGTAGAATAGTTGTTTCGCCAGTATAACAAGATTGTGCTTAATCCATGTGGCCGTTCTTACAGTAAAGCTTCAAGCTCTCCTCCCACATCTCTGGTGTCTAATAAAGAAGAGAAGAGATGAGGTTTCATACTCCAGTCATCAGCCTACATGAGCCAATGATATCGGAGGTTTCATACGCCTTCCAACAACTTTTCTTGAAAGCCCTGAATCTCAGCGAGTCTAGGCCTGCAGAGAGGAGTCTCAGTGGCACAAGGGATGGTTTTCCCGTTTTTTGTGTGTTGGACGACTTTTGACAGAAGTAGAGATGAGTCGGTAGATAGTGCTATGGAGAGAAAATAGTCCCACATCGAAAATGAGAGACAAGTTAAAACTCCAATGACCTTATTTAACAATCACTCCTGACCTTTCCAAATCACGCAGCCGCGCGGTGAGCACAGAGCGAACTATTCTTTCGCCTTTTACTAAAGAAAACCGTGTGCTCGCCGTACAAAGCGGCATACGCCAATTTTTGGGAGGGTTCTCTTGTTTGGGGAACCCTACAATATTAGTTCCAAGTATTTCTTCCATAGCCTTTCGCTTCTTTCTTTTGCTGATAAAAGGAAGTTTCTGGATGAGATGTGGAAATGTGAAATTATGGAGTGGAATCAAGGCCTTCGTGTCTCTTGTTTGTGGGGGAGAATAACGTTATCCATTATAGGGTTTTTCTACTCTTCGAAGTCTTCTTGCAGTTCTGAAACATTATACAGAAGAGTAACGGTAATTTTACATAGCGGATCAGATAAGGCTGCATTATGAATCGTCAGTGCATGATTTATGATTCTATAGTTGTTTCATTTTGATGTTGTGCTTTTATGAAATTACTTGATCTTTATGTACAAAGCAAACACTCATCTAGGTATACGAGTCCAGAAGTGCTTAATTGGATGTGATAGATCAACTCTAATCAACATTGAGAGATTGTTGAAGCCAGTCTTGCTGACTTGCTGTATCAGATTAACGATTTGTTGCCTAGGCATATGCTGGTGCCAATGCTGCATGATCTCCCTTAAATATTCGGACAGCAAGCAATAATTTTCCTATGGACATCTAGAAATCTTTCACGGTAGTTGGGAAGGAAATTTTGTGTCATGGGTACACAATATTTACATGTGCGACCTGCATGAGGAGACGTTCTTGACACACTGAATATCATTAATTCTGGTGTTGCGGTGGTGATAAACTATCGATCGACTTAACACACTCAGAAGATCTTTATAATGGAGTTTTTTTTTTTTTTAATAGTTATTTCTGCAATATCCTTAGTAGGTGCTGGTTACACCTACAATTGAAATGGAAACCAAGCATTTTGTGATTTTAAAATGCGGAATCTCATCTCAGATCATAATTTGTCAAGAATTTCATCTCAATCATAATTTGTCAAGACTCAAGACTCTTTGGAGTAAGTTCCTTAGCTTGGATAGGGCATTTAGTTGATGGTGCCATCCCTGACTCCCGGGGAAAACACATTTGATGGAATAATTTCTTAAATATAGCATCCCCAAAGGTTAGGCCCGTTTATTATATGTTGTTAGAATATTTATTCTTTTATTATTACCTCCCTAGGAGGGGGTGGGGGGGGGGG
>NC_056559.1:26730611-26743031 GCF_013358625.1 Macadamia integrifolia
AAAAAAAAAAAAAAAAAAAAAAGAAAAAAAGAAAAAGAAGCATTGATATAATAAACAATCTCAGCATAGGTTGACTGTGCTGAGATTGTTTATGCTTCCAACCAATCATCTGTGTTATAGTTTGTGCTGATTCTTAACACTTTCCAGATTGCTAAATGTATTACATGTAAAGGATAGTGTTGGTAGCCTGTTACAAATAAGATATCCCAGATTCTTTCAACCATCTCAATGTATGACTCCTTACCTCAAATAGACTATCTAGACAATTGGTTACCTGGTAATGAAAATTATTCTGGTTCTGTAGTCTTTTAAACCTCAAAATTTAGCTCTAGATGAAATGGTTAAGACATTGTCTGAAGTGGCTCACCAACCGAATGCATAGATATAAATATGGGGTCCTGGTAATGTTCATGAGACTTAGTGAACATTGTCATGTCCTTCAATATTATGCCCTTAATTTAACATAGAAGGATTCGAATGATATGGATAAACATTGTGACTTCACTGTTTGTAATTTAAACGTTCTGTTTGTCACTCAATATGGTTTTCAAGCATGTGAAGGACAATCATGGAAATTCACATCCAGCTAGATGGACATTTGGTAAAGCATTGAAGTAAGAAGCCTCTCATCTGATTAAGGTTGCTTCATCTGCTGGCTCTGCTGGGGTTCATCTTTTTTATATGCAGCAGTTAATTTTCAGTGTGATTAAGTTTGCCAGATGGTGAAGAATCATTCTAGGGGGAATGAACTCTCTTGATTAAGGGGGATTTGGGGTGGGGAGGGAGAGTTGCTAGATGTCTGTAAATTTTTAAGTTTGATAACCAAGAAGAAACTGTGAAAACGGCTGATGCAAATAAAACACAGAATTGGACTTATTTTGATGGAAATAAGCATTGGGTTGGGTGATGTATGTGTTGGGCCTTTACTTCAATGGGGTTTAATTGTAATATGCCACTAATGGGCTTAAAATATGGGATTACTATCTTAGTTTAGTTTGGGCTGTTTTATTTCGTTATTTTATTGTTCGTCTCTTTACTTGTAAAGGTTTGATAAAGTCTTGCCTGAATAGAACTCTTCTTCCTAGTTTGGATATAGTTTTATTCATGTGGGACACCTATTCCTACTTTGGATAGAGTTTACTACTTCTTTCTTTCCTATTTCAGTTTCTATATAGGCATTGTAAGGCTTCATAGACCACACAGTTCTGATTATTGAATTAGATTGATTGGCTTTGCCTTTTCTAATTATGCGGGATTCAGAATAGTGTTGTAAGATGCAATGCAATCACTGGTGATATGCTAAGGTAGGATTGGTGGGATTCCAATCTAGTTCCAGGGGAGATGCTTGGTCCATATCCTTCTATTTCTCTTCCATTTTTCATCTTGTTCACCATCAAATTAAGTCAGTATTTTTGTTTCTGTTCTCTTCTTGTGCATTCCTTGCTGGAATTTCAATTTCTCCATTGTGTCCATCTGTGATTCCAAATTTGGTTTCATATTTGGATATCGAATGGAATATTAAACATTCCCCAGGTTTCAAATTTTTATTTTTGTACTGATCTCTGAGGGTCCTACTTCAAGTTGGATTTCTAGTTCTACTCTATATAAAATCAGATTTGATTTTCTGTTTCAGGTTAATATTCTTATATTATTGCTGAATTCTGTTGGTGTTGTGATGCACTTTTGATTTCTGTTTTGAACCCATTTAGATCTGCTATCAGTAGTCAATTCTGGAATTCTGTTTTAAAGAATCCTATCCCTAATAGGATAACTTTATAATTACAGATCCGACCATCGGATCAGACTCATCTTTTGAGGAGTTGTTCCCCTCTAAAAATCAGACCTTAACCAAATTTTCTCTGCTATCTGAGTTGAAGATCATTAGACATTTAATTTCTCTTCACTGTGATTCTGGTTTTCAACTGAGCTTCTGAACCCATTCCCTTAGGCTTCTAGAAACCTATCAATAGCTCTTCAAATTAATTAGGGGGGAGGGGTTTGGGATCTGCAAGTCAGGACTCTAACCCAAAAGCTTGGGCCTGAAATTTGAACATGGGCATCTTGGCTCTCCATCTTCTTTGAATTGATGAAATTAGCTGTTACAGTCACAACCAGAATCAAGTTCGACTGTTCCTAAGATAAACACATTCGATCCAGATTGAAGTCTGTATCTGAAAGATAGATTTGATAAGAGTATGTTCCATTAGGATTCACAGTCAATTTCTTGGTTGGGATAAGAGATTAGACCCTGAGAGACCCAGACTTCAAGATTGAGTATAGGTGAAATAGGAGTAGGTTTGGCCATTGATGGAGTTGAGGAAAGGGTTGTGGGATGCTTCCAGAAGCTTCTTGCAACATCTGAAGCTCTCTTGGTGTTGATGATTTGGGATATCTGGTTGAAGATTTTGTAGGTACATTTTGTAATTTTTTTTTTCAGTCTCTTTGTTGATTCTTATTTGAATAACGTTGGTCGTCGTTTTAGTTTGTCTGGTGGTTCTATTCAATGAATATGCATCTCTGGTTGTTTCTAAAAATAAAAAAAACATCCCTATAGTTTGCACTTACTGCCAAAGCACCCCTCCAAACTTGCTGTGAATTTTCTTTTATGTAACGCTTTTTTTACCCTAATGTTGAGCTTGACTCCTAAAAACTATTGAAAATAAAAAAAAGTTCCAGTTTTGAATAGTCACAATGTTTCCAATATCACACCCCTTCACCCCCCCCCCCCAACCCCCAAAAAAAATCCGATGGGAGAGAAGAAAATTTCCTGCTTAAACAGAAAAGAGAATGTATGGTGCTCAAGTTCTCCCTTCTTTTAACCCCCTTTTTTTTCATACAGCTGCATAGTCATCTGAAGTTTAAACTCAAACCTCAAAAGTTTGACTAACTAAAGAACCTTTTCAGTTGACTAGTCATGAAAGTTTGGAAAGGGGTGCTTCAACAAAGATGTGGAAACTATAGGATTGCTGATGCAGATCAGCCTCAAAAGCATCAAGATAGGGTTTATAATAACTACCAAAGGAGAAAGAAGACACAGCTATGCACTGAGTTGACCCAGTTAGAAGGGTGTTTTGTTTCACCCAAAAACCAGGTCATCGGGCCACTATGTAGGATTTTTTTTTTTTCTAAATTCTTTGTAACGCTGGAATGCTCTTTATAAATTCCCAGCCCAGTTTTATGTTTATTTATTAGTAATCCTACTTGCATTAGGAATACTCCAACAGCCTAGCATGGGGGCAGTTTATCTTATATATTTTGTTTGTTTTTAATTCATTTTGTGAATAAACTTGTTTCCTATTGGCTGCTGCTGGCTATCCTATTGACATTATACATTCTATATAAACATGTAAGGTTTTAGAGCCTGGCCCATCAATGAATAAAGTATGTTTTTTCTTTTATTCTTCTGTGAGACTCATAATCTGGTTGTGAGATTCAACTTCCATTGGTGAGATTCCAATACTGCTGGTGGGACTTCTGTACAGTGGTGAGAAGCCTGGTCATATCCCTTCTTCATTTGTTAATCTCTGCAACAGGTCAATAGCTTCTAGTTCTAACCTGTTTTGTTCCTGCACATACTTGATTATGGAAGATCTCAGTTTCTTGTGTATTGCCATTGATAATTCTGATCTCAGAGTTTACAAATAGACTATTTTGAAACTGCCCGTGGTTTTACTTTCAGAATCTGACATCAGATTATTGGAATCCTGCTACTGCTAGGATTCTGATATCATAGATTTTCTTTTTGAATATCCAGTTCACATTATTTATCTCTGTTATACTTTTCAACTCATATTATTGTTCTGGTAATAGTGTTGGGTTTCCCTATTGTTGCTACCAATTTGTTCATATTTATTTTCTGCTTAAATCCTTCCAGTTATTGCTGATATCGATTCTTGGTTGGAAGTCTTATCTCAAGTAGGACTCTTCTGAAACTTGAGATCAGACACTTGGATCAAATTCAACATTTGATATTTTGTTCCCATAGCAAAATATAGTAGTCCATTGAAAATTGATTCAAATCTGAGATCCAGATTTCTGTTTATCACTTGTTCTATAATTCTGGATCTTATTTATACCGTCGTTTGGGTTTATTACTGTGTTTCACCCAAGCCTTCAGGCTTCTAGAAACCCATCAATTGTCTTTGAGTTTCTAGAGTTAAGGTGTCTATAGTAGTGCTTTCTCCCCAACCTTTTTAAGTAATCAGTATACTGCTTTGAAGTAGCGGAATTGGTAAACCGCCTTTGGATGAACAAGCTGTTTATCATTTTCTAAATTTTGGACACAGATAGTGCCCTCAACATAGAGACATTTCACCAACTTGGTAAGCAGGCTCCTAGTCTTCAACAGTATCAATATGATTGATCTGTTTCTTATCATGATTGCAATCAGATTTTTGTTCAAGTTTTTTTTTTTCTGACTCACGAGCCATATATGATAAATGCAGCAAATGCACTACCAGATTGAAGATCAACCTTGTGAAGTGAGGTGATTCCAGTCAGCCTGAAGCGTTTCTCTGGATGGGAATCACTATGGGTTTTACCTGCAAAGATATCAAGTCCACAGGGAAGCATCAGCATACGGCTTAGGATTGATCACTGGTTGTGTGAAATCTACTCCCTTGCTGAATAAGCTTATGTATTTTCTACTGGCTTTTGGAAGCAAAGGACATCAAAGTTTCAAATATATGGGATGCATGGGAGGTTTTGTACATAAACACAGAAAACTTGATTAGTAGATACTTATCTTCTGTGATGTTTATGTATTGTTTACATCCAGCATAGAAGTTATGAAATAATAGTACAGTCTACGTACCAGAGATATGCAGCCTGAGCCCTCGGTTTGCCAACTTTTGTGCGGCCGTATTCTCACTGCCTATCCAGTTAATTTTTCCTGGTGTCATGGCAATTATGTTATATGACTGATGTTCATGAATTGATAAGAGATTTCTGAGTTATGGTCTAATGGCTTATGGATGACAGGTTTCTGGTTTGAATCTTAAGTAAAGCCTTTGACATTACATTTACAGATCTAAATCTTTGGTGAGTCTACTGAGAAAATGGAGCTGGATCTCACTCTTCTCTTTTTGTTTTAGCTTTCCTGGATCGTAGTACTTGTAGTTGCAGGTATTCTGGTTGATTTTATAAGACAATTCACCTTTCCATTCTCTCTTATTGTAGTCTTTACTGACTGCCTTGTGCCTCCTGTTAATAGCTCATAGGAGCCAACTATCTTCGACCCAAATGCTACTATACTAAAGTGTCATAGGTTGGTTCTTTGGGTGGGAAAATTGGATGAGACACTTCATTCCTGGATCTGTAACAGAGTTCCATCTACATAGAAAACAAGTTTAAGGGATGTACACCAACAAATAACTGAAACCCATTACCCAAATTTAGGCCAGGATGGTCATGGCCTAAAATATAAATTCAGGTCCATCAAAAATTGGGTTGGAGATGTGTTGCACTTACACAATGTGAAGAGGTTTCCACAGGATGGAATAAATGTGGACGGGCTTGGTTGGGTCGAAACAAAGATGATAATAAGGGAAATAAAATGCGGTATTGGGTATCGTATCGGTCAGTCATACTGATACTAATATGTCTAAATTATCATTTTCTATTTGAAAAAGGGGCAAGAGAATGATACCTCCCGCGGTCCCACCTCCCAGGTACATTCCAGTGGGAGCGGGCAATTGGAGGGAAGTGGGGGCTGGCAATTGGAGGGTATGTTGGAGCATCTCTAGTTTGGGGTAGTGTAATTTTTTCATAATTGTTGTCTTGATGTGGCAGGTACAAGTTAGAGGGTATCAGTATGAAAAACAGGAAAAATGGTTTTGGTGGTGGGGGAGTGTGGCTGCTGCGCTCATACATAGAAGAACGAAATGATTGGCCTCTCCCCTTCCCCTCCCCTTCCCCTTTAAAAGTGGAAAATAACATTTCTATGGATGCTTTCTTGTGCATCCATAAGAATCAAATTTTCCATAGGAATCCATAGGAACATAGGAAACACTTTCCTGAAAGAAAATCTAAGAACATAGTTACAGAGTTTTGGGACAAAGTTTTCTTGGAGGGCATGTGTGAGTATCTTAAGCGTGGGGCAAAACTGTCTTCTCATACACACGGTGTCTAGGGATAGATACACTAGCTTGTAGTTTATTTATTTTATAGCAAGTGTTGAATGGAAATATACATGGGATCTATAATTACCTCAAAAATATTTCCCACGTAGCGAAATGAATCTGGTTGCAATATGTATTTCTTTCCATGAACAGTCACTGGAAGTGACCTCGCTAAGCAAAATTCCATTCTACAAGTCTAGAAATAATAATGAAGATATTTATGAATGACACACCCTCAATTGAGAGAGAGAGAGAGAGAGAACTCTTGATATTAGATCAAAAGTTATGTTGTCTTGTGGTCAGACCCCTTATTTGTAGAAATGTTATTAGCTAAGATTTCTAATCCTAACGGATTTATATTGCCCTACATGGGCGATCTACGAATGAATCAAGCCAAGACTCAATTCGGTTGATAAAAAAACCTTTATTAGCTTTTGTCTCTATTTTTTTTTTCAAATTTATTTTATTATTTATTTTTTACTTTCTATCCATTGGTTGAGAAACAAACTAAACCTTAAACAGTCTGACTAGCGGGGTAGCGTTCTTAGTTTCTTGTAATATCCAACCTAAAATTCCAATCCTACGATTTACATAATGGCTATGCCGTCACATTTGTGGAATGTGGACCGTTGGATTCTCAAATTGGAAAGAGATGTTAGACACAGCCTGTGACGGTATACAATTCACTGATCACTTTGGCCAACTGGGGCGGAAGATTCACGCGTCTTTTTAAAATTGGAACGAGAACCCGAAACCCAGACAACACCGCCATCGTTCTTCCTTTTGGCTTTCGGGTGCGATTGTAAACCCTATTTTTGTTCAAAATCGACCTGTATCCGATCTTTTCTTTCCGGCTCCCTCGATCGAACTTCATCACCTGTTAATTCTACGAAAGGGAAGAACAAGGATGTCGTACGATGATGTAGAAATCGAAGACATGGAGTGGAACGAAGGGATTCAAGCTTTCACCTATCCATGCCCGTGTGGGGATTTGTTTCAGATCACCAAGGAGGAGCTAAAACTAGGTGAAGAAATTGCTCGTTGCCCTAGCTGCTCTCTTTACATAACCGTCATCTATAATATGGAAGATTTCTTGGGAGAATCTAAGAACAAAAAGCTTGAGCCTTCGAAACAGCAGCCTGTCGCCGTTGCTTAGAAATTCTGGTTAGGGATTTTGTATTTTTATAATTTCTTCTTCTTGTTTCCTTCACAGTTTTGAACTCTTGATGGAATGCATTAATTATTTTCCTTAGCACCCGTTTGAACTTTGGAGTATTTGAGTTTTCTAGTCTGGTTTTGTAAAGAGATTTTCAGCGAGGATTTGATTTAATATAAGATTGATATATTTTCTAAACCAGTTCTTTGTCTACAGAAAATGAGGGTAACTTTCTATCTCCGATCCTCATGACTGCAGATATGAGGACCAAACAGCATTATGAATTAACAGTTCCGATGATTAAGTAATTAACATGAAAATTGTTTCATTTTGATGTGTTTAATGGAATTACTTGATTTCTTCCCTTTTCTGGAGACACAACATGAACTCTGCATCCCCTTTTTGCTGATGTGGTGTTTCCTTCAGTGAAAGCGATTCTTCAATTGAGCAGGTACAAAGCAACCACTCATTATTGAAATCTCTGAGTTAAGCGATTCATTCTTCCAAAAAAAAAAACTAAATATGGAAATTCATTCTATTGGAGAAACATGGGAGCAATTCAACCTTAAAACTAAACATTTAGGTTTCCTGGTTATACTAGGATGGAGATTGTTTACAAATCCTTCCTCCATGTGGGCTCAAGTTTTGAAGGCTAAGAAGTAAATCCTGTGATTTGGAATAATATTGCTAATATTTTACCCTTGTTAAGAAATGTGGTGTGTTGGGGGGTGGGAAATGGATGTAATGTTTCCATTTGGTTTGATCCATGGATTCCGGAAATTGGTAACTTCAAATTGCCTTAAAACTTGGTTCCTCATCCATATTTTTCCAGTGTTAGTGAGAAAAATGTTGAATGATACATGGAATCTTTGTATTATAAAATATCTTTTGCCAATGTTGATTTCGAAGGAGATTTTAAAGATACCAATTGTTCATACTTCTGACATCAGATTATTGAAATCCAGCTACCACTAGGATTCCTGATATCTTAGACTTGCTTCTTTAATATCCATTTCGCATTATTTTTCTGTCTACTTTTCAACTCAGATTATTGTTCAGGTGTAGGGTTTCCCTGTTGTTGGTACTAATCTGTTCATATTTATATTTTGCTCAAATCCTTCCAGTTATTGCTGATATCGATTCTTAGTTGGGAAGTCCTATCTCAAACTCTTCTGAAACTTGAGATCAGACCCTTGGATCAAGTTCAAATTATGATATTCTGTTCCTATATCTGAATATCGCAATCCATTGAAAATTGATTCAAATCTGAGATCCATATTTCTGTTTATCACATTCTTTAAATCTGGTCCATGTTTATTCACACTGACTTTCTGTTTTATTACTGTCCTTCTAATCCTAAACCTTTAGGCTTCGAGAAACCCATCAGTTTTGCCTTAGTTTCCAAAGGTAAGGCATCTATAGCAGTGGTTTCGACACAACCTTCAAGTAATCTGTATCCTGCTTTGAAGTAGCAGAATAGGTAAACCTCCTTTGGATGAATAAGCTGTTTAATATGCTCTAAAATATTGTTCAAGATTATTATTATTATTTTTTTTCTGGCTCATGAGTCATACGTGATTAATGCAGCAAATGTACAACCGGCTAGAAGATCAAACCTTGTGATGTGAGGTGATTCCAGTGAGCCTGAGCCTGAAGGGGTTCTGTGGATGGGAAACATTGGGTTTTTACCTGCAAAGATATCAAGTCCACAGGGAAGCTTCAGCTTATGGCTTAGGATTTATCCTTGGTTGTGGGAAAATCTGCTCCCTTGCTGATTAAGCACATGTCCTGTCTACTGGCTTTTGGAAGCGAGGCCATCAGAGTTTCAAATATGGGATGCATTGGAGGTTATGCACATAATCTAAGGGAAAACTTAATTAATAAACACTTCTGTTCTGTAATGTTTATGCAATGTTGACATCCAACAGAGAAGTTATGAAATAATCGTACAGCTTACGCACTCAGTTTGCAACTGTTCGACATTATTCTCACTACCCATCTGGATGATTGTTTCTGGTGTCTTGGCGATTATGTCATGTGACTTTGTGATGTTCAAAATTTGATGAGAGATTTCTGGATGATGATCGAATGGCTTGTGGATGTCTGGTTTCTGGTTTTAAGCTCTATGTAAGCCTTCAAAAAAGCTGGCATTTTGTCTAGCGATTCTACTGAGAAATGGAGTTGGATCCCACTGAATTTTTTTGCTTTAGCTTTCCAAATTCGTAGTAATTGTAGCTGTAGTTGTTCTGGTTGATTCTCTGGGCGATGGATTGGTCCACAAAAGATGTTTACCGAATCAGCAGTGAAGGTGCAATATGGATAACAATTATTTACAATCTGGCCCTTTCAAATCTGGGCTAAATCTAGAAGATGAAGAGGCTGTTCAGGCCAGGCCTAGAGAATTGATATACGTAGTAGTTATTACAGGACGCATGGGTCATATGGCATGTTACAATTTACAAAACTATTGCACACCCACCCTTCTAAGCAAAAGTGTAGAGCTGGGACTTCATTTCAGTGATTTTCATCCCCTTATTGTGGGAACAAGAGAACACGAAGATTGAAAGCATCAGCGATAAGCCTTTGAACAGTTCCGTTACCATTGGGAGATAGAATCGCTGTTCTCTCTTCCCTTTCCCTTGGTGTACACGATATAAGGGTCTACACTCTACACCAAGGTTATTGACTTGGAATCATATCAATATCACGTCCAGCCAATTTTGATCTAATTCTATTGCGGATCGATAGGAATGATATCAATTTCTGGCTGGAATAGGTCAGATTCAGCCTGAACCCTAGACACGGTGTGTGAATAGTTCATTTTGGAATAGGAGGAATCAGGATCAGATTGCCAATTCCGATCTGATTTTGAATTTCCCATAGTCTCCATTCACATCCAAGGAATTTGAATAGTCTCCACCCATATCCAAGGAATGTGAAGTCAATCGTATCATGGTTGGCACTTGAGATGACGATTATAACTCAATCAATTGGAGTTGGGTACATTTGCCCCTCCCAGCAGGAGCTTCGTGCATTTAGATGCTCTTTGAAGAAAAATTTAAATCTCAAAATCTGCTGCGAAAGGCCTTATTGTCCAGTATCTTGCTGTTCTGGAGGAGAGCATAACAACTCGGTGTTAATTCTACGAAAGTCATGCTGGTCAATCAATCCTTTACCTTAAAACGAAGAGGTCAATCAATCCATCCTCATAAGTTCTGCACATGGGCCATGAACTCTTTCATCTTTCTAAGCCTCTTAAGCCTTGAGACCCTCACCCCACCAATGTAACTAGCAGATCCCAGACCAAATCTGTAGAATAGTTGTTTCGCCAGTATAACAAGATTGTGCTTAATCCATGTGGCCGTTCTTACAGTAAAGCTTCAAGCTCTCCTCCCACATCTCTGGTGTCTAATAAAGAAGAGAAGAGATGAGGTTTCATACTCCAGTCATCAGCCTACATGAGCCAATGATATCGGAGGTTTCATACGCCTTCAACAACTTTTCTTGAAAGGCCTGAATCTCAGCGAGTCTAGGCCTGCAGAGAGGAGTCTCAGTGGCACAAGGGATGGTTTTCCCCTTTTTTGTGTGTTGGACGACTTTTGACAGAAGTAGAGATGAGTCGGTAGATAGTACTATGGAGAGAAAATAGTCCCACATCGAAAATGAGAGACAACTTAAAACTCCAATGACCTTATTTAACAATCACTCATCACCATTTCCAAATCACGCAGCCGCGCGGTGAGCACAGAGCGAACTGTTCTTTCGCCTTTTACTAAAGAATACCGTGTGTTCGCCGTACAAAGCGGCATACGCCAATTTTTGGGAGGGTTCTCTTGTTTGGAGAACCCTGCAATAGTAGTTTGAAGTATTTCTTCCATAGCCTAAGGCATCTTTCTTTGGCTGATAAAGGAAGTTCTTGGATGAGATGTGGAAATGGGAAATTATGGAGTGGAATCAAGGCCTTCGAGTCTCTTGTTTGTAGGGGGAGAATAACGTTATCCATTATAGTGTTTTTTTACTCTTCGAAGTCTTCTTGTGGTTCTGAAACATTGTACAGAAAAGTAATGGTAATTTTACATCGCGGATCAGATAAGGCTGCATTATGAATCGTCAGTGTATGATTTATGATTGTTTCATTTTGATGTTGTGCTTTTATGAAATTACTTGATCTTTATGTACAAAGCAAACACTCATCTAGGTATACGAGTCCAGAAGTGCTTAATTGGATGTGATAGATCAACTCTAATCAACATTGAGAGATTGTTGAAGCCAGTCTTGCTGACTTACTGTATCAGTTTAACGGTTTGTTGCTTAGGCATACTGGCGTCCATGGTTTTAAGTATCTCCGATACCGATATGATACCCTTCGATACATATCTTAAATTTAGCCGATCGATACGATACACATCGATATGATACATGAAATTTTTAAAATCCTTTTGTATCGATATATATCATACAATACATACCGATATGCATCAATACACCACCAATACACATCGATACGATACGATATGCCTCGATACGACTCTAAAAATTATAAAAATGAGGTAAAATGTACGTTTCGGTAGGTATTGGTACATATCGGTTAGTATCGATATTTATCAATCGAAACGTATCGGTATATATTGGCACGTATCGGTGAGTATCGATATATATTGGTATGTATCGATAAGTAGCGATATGTATCGGTATGTACCGATACAGTGCGCTATGGTCATATAATGGCCAAGATGGGTAATTTTTCAGAAAAAACATGATTTTTTGAAGGGTTTTTGTTCCAAAGTTGCTGTTAGCCATATTTCTCTCTAACTAAAGTGGAAATCAATGTTGGAAACAAGGATTTTACATTTATGGGACAACTACAAACCTTGAATTCTTAGTACGATACCCTCAATTTAGTGTTTATGCATAATACATGTTATCAATAGCTTTTTTTAACAAATTCTTTATGCAAAAGTGTTTAAAAAAATGTTTCCTATCCATTTATGTGTGTATCTTTAGCGTATCTTAGTGTATCTCTGATACGATACGATACTCTCCGATACGTATCTTGATTTTGATCGATTGATACAGTGACCGATACCGATACTTTAATCCTTGCTGGTGCCAATGCTGCATGATCTCCCTTAAATATTCAGACAG
>NC_056559.1:26743051-26770480 GCF_013358625.1 Macadamia integrifolia
AGATTGTCATTTTAGCTCTACTCTGGGAATTTCATCCATAAGCACAAAGGTTATGCCTGACCAATATTACAAATCATCATTTAACCATTTTGTTGATTTTTCTCATTGATGGTCATACGTATAGAACTAAATTCGAGATTGGGCAAAATATGAAAAATACATCACATGAAAATTAGGCCTTGCTCTATCCTCTTTAGGGTTTTTACATCATTGGTAGCTTAAGACGTGTACTATTTACCTACTAATGTACTATAGCACAAGACTTACTCAAGTTGCACTATATACTCATCTCCAACCCATTGCAAGAGTCGTCATTATATATATATATATATATATATATATATCATGATACGTGCCTTTTCATGATGGAGTGATATTATTTGTTAGAGATTACAATCCAGAGCAAAATGAGGATAACATATTGGGAAGATGTGAAATATCAAATCCCATTTAGGTTGGGCAAGCATCTTTCTTGGGTTCCATATTTTGGACTTTATGTTCATAATGATGTTAAGCTCACTTTTGGTACTCCAGAGAAACAAAGAATAGTAGTAATTCATTCATTTTTCTTTTAAAGGTCGGGAGGGGATACTTTAGGACTTTATGTTCATAATGATGTTAAGCTCACCTTTGGTACTCCAGAGAAACAAAGAATAGTAGTAACTCATTCATTTTTCTTTTAAAAGTAGGGAGAGGAGGTAGACAAAGCCAGAAGGCTCAAACTTGAAACCGCCTGGTAAACATGGGCTTTTCGTGCACCACAGCTCACCGAGTTAAGCATCTTCTAATTCACTGCCCCTTTCTGCTATAAAAGGCTATTAACATTGCTATCATAAGAGTTGCAAAACCTTATGGAAATGTTAGAGCACAACTCTAGGATTTTTCAGGAACATTACAATTATAAGCAAGAAATTCTCAAGATCTGGATCAGAGTTGCTTACTAGGCCACCTGCATAATGATATTAATGTAGAGTCTCTGCCATATGTGCCAATCACTTGATTGGTAACTGTAGCAATTGTATCACGGATTAAAAAATTTTAGGTAATAGAACACCAACTCTCACTCTCATGATAAGATTTGGAATTCCATATTCTTTGATGTTAAGACCAAGGTTTCTCGGACATCCTCCTCATGTAACCTCTCTCCTAGAAATAGTCATATTGTAAATTCCTGTAAATTCCTGAGAGCTATCCCGCTCCAACATCAGGAATAGCTCCTTTCCCTAAGGTGTTCTGTTTCTCTTCCCCCTCCACTCTTAAGGGGCTGTATTTCTTTTTCTTTCGCTTGGTAATGAATTATTTATTCACAAAAAAAAAAAAAAAAAAAGTTTCTGATATTATGATGCGTTGTTTCATAAAAGAGTGAGCCATCTGAATAGCCTCTTGAGCCTGTTGTGCTTGTATCTTCAGGGGTTTTAGCTAACAATCAACAGCAGACTTTCTCCATCGGTCAGTTCACAATACAATCATCACTTGATTCATCGAAAATTACCCACTAGCTCTTTCATCCATATCATTACAATCATAACACACTGAATCATCTAATATTACCCACCATCTCTTTCATCCAAATCATTACATTATCTTGTAGGATTGAATCTAAAGACATTGCCAACCTATTCACTCCAAACAACAAATTGAACCTATCTTACCAGTGGTGTAAGAAAGTAAGCAAGCAAGCAAAAACAATTTTGACTTCACCCCAGAAAGAAAACATTCAGCATTGTAGAACATTATATCAATACTAAACCCTTGCCCTACAATATCAGGACCAGTCAATGCCTGTACAGAAAAAATTGAAAAAGACAACTGCCGAAATTTTTCATTCTACCTCTTGTAGTGACCAAACCTCACCACATGCTTGTTGATACCAAAACTCCCAGCACACATGATAAAATTCCTTAAAGTTCTCCCCTCCGTGGTGCTGATTTCCATTTGAAAACTATATGCTACCCTATGAGCTAACTTTCTATTATTGTAATGATTAATATTTACATTAATTTGTTCAAAAATTAAGGAAAGGGAACAAAATCTCATTTCTTTTCTTAATTTATCATCTATGCATACACCTTTTCTGTTTAGACCCGAGTCTTTACCTACTTTGCTTTGTTTAAATCCATGTAGCCGACCTCATTAAGTTGGGATAACGCTGTGTTTGTTGTTGTTGTTGAACAAATTCTCATGCAATGTCTTCATTTGATGCTCTCATATCACCATTCAATTTCTGTACTTTTTCAATGCCTACATCTTCCACCTATAAGCATCTTTTGTCCAAGACTATATTTGCCTTCAATCCATTGAAAAGCTTCCAGAGCCTTCTTATGGTATGAAGGGATACTCTAGTTAAAAATGCAAACCTTAAAAAATCATCAAGCTACATGATAAAGCAAAAAGTTTGGCACTCTATTGTATACAGTTTACGAGAGAATATGAGCTACAATGTATTAAGTGAAAGTCCAGGGCTCAACTCAACTCAACTAGACTCAGCCCAGCCTCATCCCAACTAAATCGGGTTGGCTACAAAGTGAAAGTCCAGAGTTATATCTCAAATTTTGCAAAATAAAAAAAAAATGAAATAATTCATGAACACACAACCATTAAACAACAATCCCCACACTCATAGACACCTATGATCAGAACATTAACTACCATTTACAGGACGCATCCCTGAAACTTGGATTAGGAGTTTATAATGCCATACCTACAGAATGGACAAATAATGCTTTAGAACATTAAACAGAATCAATGATGTTCAACTTCAAAATGGGGCAAAATAGTTTTTCATGTGAAACAAACTCCACATTTAAATTTCTATTACAGATGACTTGGCATCCTCTAAATAAAGCAGAGATGCATGCATCATCAATAAGCTGTAGTTGACAACTATTCCCTCCAAAAGCTACAAATAAAAGAGTCTAATATCAGGTTATGATGCTCACCCAAATCTGAGGAACAATCTTATAAAAAGTTTTAGATGACCTGTTCTACTTGAGGGGTTTCTGTGTTGGCGCAGGTTTCATTAGCACCAGTGAAACGTAAATCAGGATAATTACGGTGGTTTAGTGAGTGCAACCAGAGGGCCACAACTCCCTCCTTCTGTTCGGTGGATGCAATGTGGGTGTATATCTCCTTCATTTTAAACTCCTCTGCTTCTGCAGCATAAGCTTCCATGTTCAAAGGTTCATGTGTGTCTTTCCATTTCTGGTTGTATGAAGTGAAAAAACACTCGTCAAGGTACAGACCAACCTCTGGAGCTGTAGGCACATTGATTCTTATATCCCTGAATTACAGAAGAAAATTTGTTAGATAAAAAACCAATCATGGCCCTCCCAAGCAACAAAGCAATTCTAAGAAAATAATAGAAGATTACTTTTGCAGAGCAGCTTCGATCAATGACTCCGAAGCAACATCCCTCATGACAGCCACTGCAAGCCCAACCATCTTTCGAATCTGATGAAGCATGAAGCTCTGTCCCACAACCTCGCACTTGATAAAATCTATCCCTCCAACATTAACAACATGATTTGCAACAAACGACACAATGTAGCGCTGGGCTGAAGGATCCTCAGCTTTCGTTCTGGTTGTGAAATTGTGAAAATTGTGAGTTCCCTCGTAATGCTTCAGAATTCTGTTGAACCTCTCCCTCTCCTTCTCGTCGTAAAAAAAAGCTCTGATCTTTTCAGTTGTGTTCTCCCCATTACTACACCTAACTAAACTGGGCTCCCCATTTTCTTCCTCCGTAGTAGTCTTTGGATTTTCTGCTATGTCAGAGTGAGAAACACTAAAACCATTATCCGCAGAAACCTTATTCTCTTGTGTGAGTTCGGATTGTGGTACAGACTCCGCAGGTTCAGAGTGCGTAACAGTAACACCGTCGTTAGAAGAAATAACGGGCTCCACTGTGGTCTCAGTGACCGAAACAGAATTAGGGTTGTTAGAAGAAACCTCAAACTCCACCAATGGTTCAGAGTGGGAAACAGTGTCAACACCATTGCCGCAGGAAACCCTAGACTCCATTAAGGCTTCTGAATCAGGAACAGCATTATCGCCATTTTCCGCAGTCCTTGTTTCAGAGTTGCGTCTGCCCATAACACCGACAACCTTACGCCCTCTCTCCGAGCACTCAAGACACTTAGCGAGCTCATTCTCCGAACCCAAACTAGCCAACACAGTCTCTCTATCGGGATGAGAAGTGGGATCAAGTGCGAAAACAGGAATAAGATAGAGATACCTCCGCCGATCGCAGAACTTTTTGGCGTTGAAGGAAGCAGTGACACGCTTGAAACCGAAGATACGAATCTGCGGGGAGAGATTGGATTGGAGACGATCGACGAAGCCAGGTGGGTCGATGTAGAAGCGGCCCGAGACGACCTGACCGACGGCGCTGACACCCTTGTCGGTACGAGCAGAGCGTGCCCAGTCATATCGCGGTGGTTTACCACGGTCAGCTTCAGAGATACCACCGGAGAGGGAGAGGGCTTGTTCGAGGTCACCTTCTATAGTTTTGGCTCCGGGATTCCTCTGCATACCCTGATAACCAACGCCGCAGTAAGCGAGAAAGATGGCGACTTTCCGACGCTTGAATCTGAACTTCTTCTCAGTTGGAGGGATTGAAATATAGTCGGTTGATTCGGGTTTGGTGTCGTCATCGTCGTCGGAGGTGGACGACATTTTGAGCTTCTTCGGTTCCGGCGGCTGTAAAGGAGTAGAGGAAGAGGTGTCCATGTTTCAGAAATTAGAATTGAAGCTCTTGATTGATCTGATCGTGCTTCCCATTACACAAGCAATGGCTGACTGGTTTGGTATTCAACTTTTGAGAGTCTGGAGTTTCGCCTCAACAAGAGGGAGATTACAGGTCCGCTAGAACCCTAACGAGACGACGGTTTTGTGTTCAGTACAATAGCATCAATGTTGAGGAAAGTGGTGATCTTATGATCCATCTGTCAGGTATTTCAGCACTGATACTGATCCCACGGCATGTGTCTCTTTCGCTTTTGTGGGACTGCTGCTCCCGGATTACAGTTGTAAAACCCTTATTCTAATCTAACGGTGACTAGGAGCGGTTCCATGTGATGGATTGATCTACAAGTTAACCTCCATAGCCTATTGGAAGCAAGGTCCCAAATTTCAGTAGCAGCCTAGCAGGTAAACCGTAAACCCAATACTCTACACGCCAATGGGTTATGGTATCAGTATTCGTATCAGTATTGTATCCGGTATGAGAGATATAAATATCGTATCTGTTAGATAAGATGGTTTTATACTTAAAGATACCGACCTCTACACGCAAATCGGTTATGGTATTAGTACCATATCAGGTTATAGGTATCGTATTTGTCAAATAAGATGGTTTTACCCTTAAAATACCGACGTCTGATTAGATTTTGACAATTATATCCTTTGTACCAAGCCTGTATCATTCATCAATTCAATATCCGTATCGATGTTTGCCACTGATATGATATTTGATAGGTCTCCACTTAAATTGGAGATGCATAAATGTGGAATTGAACCTAACACTGTGCGTCTATTCACACAATCTCAATTCACCCTAACTATCTAGGCAACCCATGGATGGATACCCATAGTCTCAAGAAAACCCAATTACACTCGAATCAACCCTTACAAACTTCAAATGATGAAGAAGCATACTCGTGATTTTTTTGAAGTTCTTAATTCAATAAATTTGAGGAATGATTTCCCTTCATCCACGATCAAGGGAGAATGATATTGATATGTTCAGATGGTGTTAAGAGGGTATAATGTGCAGACATTAATGACTGTAACTGGATTTTTTTTTTTTCCACCCACCGTGCAAGTAATTTCTTTTCATAAATTTACAAATTTTGTTAAAAAAGATAGATTTAATTTGATTTTCTGTTATTTTTTACTAACTAAATAATGAAAACAATAGTAAATAAATAACATCAAACATGACTAATAGATGACTTAATAAGGGTTTCAAGAATTGGATAGAATCAGATGAGCTTGCCATTTGATTCAATTTTGATCCATTGAACCATGTAGTCAGACCATTAATCAGATAAATTTTAGTTGCGTTAATTTGGGAATGATGGTTCTAAATTTGTATAAATCATTGGTGGCCGAAACACATAAATAGTGCTTTCTTTCCTGTGCTCCAAAAAAAAACCAGATTTCCAGCACTAGCAACTTATCTTTCTTCTTCTTCTCAGGTGACCGTTGAGCCTCTAAGAGGCTCCACCCAGGCATGGAAAACTATAAATTCTCCCCAAGGAAAGGAAGGGTTCAGAAACTCACAACCTTCACAGACTAGAAGAAAGAAATAGTACTAACAAAATGTTGAGCAACGTCGGAAAATTTGTTCGTAGCATGTCGAGCACTGCCGGCAAAGTTATTCGTTGCAGAGGTATCACTCAGACAGTATCCATAGGATACTTCTCTCTCTTTTCATTTATTCTTTGATTTGAGATTTGAGATATTCAGTGAATATACTGCATAGCACACTGGTTGCAACTTCCGCTTGTAGAGCATATGCCAGGTTTGTGGTTTATGGATCTATCATATAATAATTGGACCCTCTACCTAACACTTCGAACTTTCCGCATGTCTCTTCACCTCCCTAGTGTGTCAAAAAAAAAAAATTTTTTTTCAAATGTCAATTTTTAGTACAGTTTTACCCTTGAACCATACATGTGGAACAAGATCAAAAAGGTCATGATCAAGGATTGTTCAAGGCTGATACTAATCGTTCCATTTTGTTATTAGAACGGGATCATTGTTTTATAATGTTCTTTCCTCTTTAGGCAGGAGATTTGTTGCATAAGGCTCCATTTGTTTCATTGTAAAACTTTCTATGCAAATGATATTTTACATAAAAAAAATTTCTATCTATACTTTTTAAAATATTTATTTTTATTTTACATTTAGGTTATGTTTAATATGTATTCTTGAAATATATTCTTAGTTAGCATTATAAGAAATCATACCAAACACAACCTTAGTCTTCTACCCATGATTTTAAACATATGGACCTGCTATTTATTCATCATATGTTTGTCATCTCATGGGTCCAAGCACCTCACTCCCTAAAAGTTCTCAACTTCAAAATCTACATTAAAAGTTTTTTGGAATAATATAGTAGATTTCTTGGAATGCATTATAGCTTAAGGCATACCAAAGGCAGCCTAAGACGAACTTGTGATTTTTTTTAATTATATTTTACATTGGAATAAGTTCCCCTGATGCCACGGTGAATGGGAATTCTTAAACCTAGTGGTTTTACAACAATTATTTCTTTTCTTGCCTTTTACGTGAAAGCAAACGGATTCTACTTTTTGTGTGGGGTCCTGGGGATCTCTAACAGAGACTGTTTCTTGTTGACCTTTGCTTATGTTTCTTGCTTTGTGCATGAGAAGCTGCTGTGGCATGGGAAGCAGGGAAGCCATTATCGATCGAAGAACTGGATGTGGCGCCACCAAAGGCAATGGAGGTTCGTCTGAAGGTCCTCTTCACCTCTCTTTGCCACACGGATGTTTTCTTCTGGGAAGCCAAGGTAATTAATTTCACAGTATTTTTTTTCTTAAATAAACCAAATCATGTGGTCTGTTTACTGGGATTATGTTGGAACTAACCACTGATTTTCAATCTTGCAGGGACAAACCCCTCTGTTTCCTCGCATCTATGGCCATGAAGCTGGAGGGTATGAATCTAAGTTTCAGAATTTTATAAGAATTGAAGACTTTGTGGTCATCTTGATGGCTGAAATTAAATGGGTTTCCATTAAAGGTTTATCAACTATATTGGTTTGTTCTAATGCTTAGGATTGTGGAGAGTGTTGGGGAGGGTGTGACGGATCTGAAGCCTGGAGACCATGTTCTACCAGTGTTCACAGGGGAATGCAAGGAGTGTCCCCACTGCAAGTCGGAGGAAAGCAACATGTGCGATCTCCTCAGAATAAACACTGACCGGGGTGTGATGATCGGAGATGGAAACTCTCGGTTCTCAATTAATGGCAAGCCCGTATACCACTTTTTGGGTACTTCCACCTTCAGTGAGTACACTGTGTGCCATGTTGGCAGTTTAGCTAAGATTAATCCTTCAGCTCCTCTTGACAAAGTTTGTATTCTCAGTTGTGGAATCTCTACAGGTGAGCAGGGAATCAAATCCAAGCTTAAACTTCTCTATCATTTATTATCTCTGCTTCTTTGATTAGTAATTTCTT
Source organism: Macadamia integrifolia (assembly GCF_013358625.1). Taxonomy (NCBI): domain Eukaryota; kingdom Viridiplantae; phylum Streptophyta; class Magnoliopsida; order Proteales; family Proteaceae; genus Macadamia; species Macadamia integrifolia. The sequence continues at coordinate 26,751,255 of NC_056559.1, forward strand.
TATTTCCTGTTTAAGGTCTTGGTGCAACCTTGAATGTTGCAAAACCGAAAAAGGGTTCAACTGTGGCTGTCTTTGGATTGGGAGCAGTAGGCCTTGCTGTAAGTTCTGTCTGGATAGAAAGTACACAATCTTTCTTTTTTGTTCCTGCCATTTTCTCTTATAAAGAACCCTGCAATGTTCTTCCATGTGATTAGGCTGCAGAAGGGGCCAAGATAGCCGGAGCTTCAAGGATTATTGGTATTGATGTTAACCCCAAAAAATTTGATCTAGGTAATTGATCTAGTCCATGTCATTGCACTTGTATAGTCGCGTATTAGACTGGAAATTTGGATCTGTATCAGTCTTGATTTCCTTACATATTTATCACTGATGAATGAGTGGACTTTCTTTCTCTAAACAGCAAAGAAGTTTGGTGTTAATGAGTTTGTGAACCCAAAAGATCATGACAAACCAATTGAAGAGGTCTTTTTCTGACTTCTATCTATTGACATTTTTTTCCCTCTAATTTAGAAACCTGCTTCTCTGAAGTCGTTTGAACTTTGAATATGTACACGCAGTTCTACATTTTGTTTGAAAATGTTGTGTATCAAATATATGAAAGATGGTGTTCTTGGACTACTCTGTTTAGGTCCTTGCTGGGATGACTAATGGAGGAGTTGACCGCAGCATCGAATGTACAGGAAATAATGCTGCCGTGCTGTCTGCATTTGAATGTCTTCATGATGTATGTCCTCTATTCCTTGTTACCATTTTATCTGAACCATTAAACTCATCTAAGCTTACCATAAAATCTACAGTCTCTGATATGTGATTTTAATCAATGACATAAATTACTTTCTTGCAGGGTTGGGGAGTTGGTGTACTTGTGGGTGCTCCAAGCAACGATGCTGTTTTCAAGACCCACCCAGGGAACTTTTTGAATGGAAGGACTCTCAAGGGAACCTGCTTTGGGAACTACAAACCAAGAACTGATCTTCCATCAGTTGTAGAGAAGTACATGAACAAGGTAACTTTGTAAGGTTAATTCACTAATAGTATTCCCACAAACCTTTTTCCGGTGCGCCTGCTATAAAGATGCTGACTTGAGACTTATTCTTGTAAGGAAGCTATGGAAAGAAATAATGTGGATTGTCATTGTCTTTGTTCAGGAACTTGAGCTGGAGAAGTTCATCACCCATGAAGTCCAATTCTCGGAGATCAATAAGGCCTTTGACTACATGCTTAAAGGAGAAGGTCTTAGATGCATCATCCATATGGAAGGGTAGGATTAACTGATTAAGAGAAAGTTTGTATTTCAAGCATGTAAACCAAACGCTGATCCAAATATGATCATAAGTAAGTGTATGCGTTTGGTGTTTGTGGATAGTATCCATGGTGCTCATATGAGCATATATATAGTTGGCCTTTCTGCCAACCTTCACTTCAACCAGTGTTCCTAGTTTTCTATATTTTCTCAGAAAGGTTATTTTTTGTTAGTCTATGAATACGCGCAACTGCACATACTAATAATCAATCCTTCAATTGATATTGGACTGGGTATGGAAATATCAAAAGACTGGACAAAGGTTGTGTTTCTTCAAGCCTGGGTCTCAGAACTCATATGCTTGAATCTGTTCTATGTAGTGATTGGTTCAATCTTGAGTTTATCAACCATCATGGTCTAATATAACTAATGATAAAGTGGCCTTTTCCATACAATGTGAGGATTTTGGAAGTAGGAATAAATTCCTTTATGAAGTCTTGATCCTACCTCTATAGTTAGATGGGTAGATTTATAATCCCTTTTAAACTGTATACTGTGAAACATTTTACTAAGCCTAACCTGAGAATTTATTGGATGGCACTCAAGATAAGGAACTTGCAGAATTTTCATTCTTGACCCAAATAAGACTTGCTGGTGGTGCAGGGGCAGTGCCAAGTTGTAGCTGTGGTTCCCTGCAAGAGATGGAAGCAATCAGTGCTATCAAGTGCTTACACTTCACTGACATTGAGAAGATTTGAGTTTTACTGTGATTTGTCCATTTTCTGTTCATGTTAAACTCATTAAGAACCTGTAGATGTGGTTTCTTTTTCATTCATTTGGAGAGATAGGAACTTTATAGCTCATAAATTAGTATGATTCAATGTTCCTATAGGAGGCCACCCATGACCAAAATTATTGTAGGTCACTCCACTTCAACAGAGTCATGTTCTCAGTTAGAAAAGGTGAGCAGTACAGAAAAAGTCCATAGAACTCAATTTGATGATAACCAACAGGTCAACTTTTGGCCTTGAGGATCTCCTATGTGAGATTTTCAACCGGTTTCTTCAATGTTGTTTGTACACTTCATAAAGTTTAACTGTGTATTACAGTCATTGGCTTATCTATCAAGCTGTGAAAAAGATTCAATAGAAGACAAACAAATCCACTATCTGTTTTACATCAAGCAATACATGAAGTAACTCTCGATATAGCAGTAAAAGCAAGACGTGTAGGCGGAGCGATTCACCAATTCTCATCGAATAGATCTCACAAGGAAGCACTGCATCATTGGTTATTTTAGGGGCATCCCAAAAACGTCCGTGATGAAATATGGCTTTCAAATTATGTTCTGAATTAGGGGATGCTGCCAAAGGAGTAGAGATGCTATACACAAAATGGGTATTATAGTCCAACCGCTTGCCTCTTCTCTTCCCAACAACCCCCCCCCCAAAAAAAAAAAAAAAAAAAACCAGGAAATAAGGATGAGCACATAATCATTTGATGCTTTATGTGCCCATATGTAGCCGGAATGTGACCTTGGCGTGCATGTGGATAGACAACGTAGGGAGGACAAAGTGATGCTTTGATACCATGTTAACAAAATGGGATAGCACATGAACTTGGTGTTTAACCCAAAAACTTTAGCTTATTAAGTGTAGATGGTACAAGGGTATATGAAGACATCCACGGTCCCAAACTTAACCGACGTGGGACTATTCCCAACATCAGTCATATATTGCATATTCAGTCCAGTTCCTTAGTCTATTTATGTCCAAATCAATTACTGACTATTCTATAATGTTGAGAAAATCACTTATTTCATGGAAATCTAAGAAACAGAGTAATGTTTCCCGATCGTCCACTGAAGCTGAATATCAAGCAATGGTCAGCACTTGTTGTGAACTTACATGGCTATCATATTTCCTTCAAGATCTACAATTGCCCCTTCATCAACCGGAACAAGGCAGCTCTTCATATTGTGGCAGACTCGATTTTTCAATAACCAAAACATATCGAAATCGATTGCCATATTGTTCGTGAGCAAATGCTGCATGGTTTGGTTCTAACTGCACATATTCTCACTACACCAACGACCATCTGATGTCTTTTACAAGGCTCTTAGTACTTCACAATTTCACCACTTTTTGGCAAGTTGGGTGTTTCTGATATCTAAATTCTCCACACTCCAACATGATGGGGAGTAGTAAAGAAGGTGCAAGTAAGGCAATAAAAGGAGCTGACGGCCAGTTGATTGAAGCAGATCTTGATTGGAAATCTCATCCAAATCTTTTCCATGTATAACATTGTGTTTTTCCTTGTATATTCTTCCCTCATTTATTGCCTATAGTATTATAACAATATATATGTTGGCTCTCAGAATAATGGATACATATCAAGCAATATTCTTGATTAATCTTGGGTCACCCTTCTAGTGCCGTGTGAAAAAAGAATGTTTTTTTTTTTTTTTTTTTTTTTTTTTTTTTTTTTTCCGGGTGGGGGTGGTGTTGGGGGAGCTTGTATTCAGGTAAAATCATAGTTATCAATAGGGGTGTGAAAATCTAACCCGAATCGATAAAACCCAAATCGAACCAAATCGATCCTTATTGGATTGGTTTTGGACTGAGGTATGTTGCTGACCAATAACCAAATCAAATGAAACCAATAAAAAAAATGATTATAATATTATAAATTGGTGAATCGACTATCCATTTTTCACAATATTAGTGAGAAAATTTTTTATTGTAAGGGGAATTATTACAAATCATTGAATATTAGGTTATGAATAGAGAAATTGATTTGTAAATTGTAATAATGCTTCCATTGATTTCCTTGTACGCTATACAAAACTAGTTGGATAGTTAAATGAATGATTAAGGATAATAGGGTTTGTTTATGATTTCAATATTAGTTATCTTTTTAATAATTTGTTATCCATTGGTTTCAATATTTGTTCCCTTACAATGATAAACCATGATTTAATTATAATCATAAACTTAAAGTGTTTTTTTGGTCAAATCTTGTCACTATAAGTTATATATGTAAGATTTCATTATGGTTCAAGCCCAATAATAAACCGATCTAAACTGGTATTAACCTGATATTGAAAAATCGAGATAAACAGAAACTAAATCGGACTGAAACCGAAACTGACCAAAAACCGAAGTTACTTAATGGATTGGTTTTGGTCTCCCTCATTCCTAGACCGAAACCAATTCAACCTGATCGAAACCAAACCGAACCATCCAATTGACACCCCTAGTTATCAAGGCATCCAGGCGCCTTGGTGGCTTTGTTGGCTTCACCTTGCATCGAGCCCCCCTCACAACTCCTTGGTTCACCTGGATGCCATGACAACTATGGGAAAAATTATATAGATCACATGATTTAGGTCTCCTGATTGAAATGTTTTTCAAACTAGAAGATCTCCTTCGAGAGCTATTGTGGTCTGAAGTGTTGCAATGGACTATTGGACAGGCAATCAGAACATTTAGATCATTTACTTCAAGAACCAAACAGCAAAATCATGTCATAACTGTACACAATTAAAGATCATTTGGACCAGACAACATATCTAGGACTGCATCTCTTACATTTAGTTTTATCTTTCAGATTCTTTAGTGCTTGCCTCTTCATGGCCTGACCAAAAGGCTTTTGGACAGTCCACCGTTGGTCCCAATCATCTAGGCTCTATCCATTCTGGTGGTGGATTTGGAACCCTTAATCACATGAGCTTAGAAAGTTTGGCAAGACAACTTGTCAAACTTTTGAGTTTATCCAGAAAGTAATGATCTGATCCACATATAGGATGGGGGAAAGTGGGTGAGATTATGATTGGGTTGGCTAGGGGCTGGAGATAATGTGGAGACATTAAATGAGAAAATTATTGGGGTTGGGTGTGTCTTGTATTCCGTAACAATCCACATAATTATTATTGGGTTTGTATTTGTAATTAGATTGGGTTTTGGGTGCATTATATGTATGGGGTAGAATTATAATTGTTTTGGGATTTGGGTTCCCTATACATTGACTCTGTGGATAAAACCTAAATGCAAGAAAAGGGAGATCACTTTGTTAGGTGGAGAGTGGTGTGGAGAATTTTTCAGGTTTAGTGGAAAATCTCTATTTCTCTCTGATGGATGTAGACATTCATGTCAAACCACTTTAAATTCCTCGCGTTTTGTGATTGTTTGCTTGATTTATTCCTCATGATTGCACAAATATCCCAAAGATAATAATATAAATATAAAAAAAAATACTAGATATAAGATTACAAATGCTTGATCCCTTAGTAAGACCCATGATTTGGTAGAATCTGAATAATCAAATGAGACGCAAAATCCAAATTAAAACCTGACAGGGCTACCAAATACACCACATTGCAGTGGTATGGGCTAGCACATTGTTCAACGCTTTCTTGGTTCTATGATTTTCCTTCTGTTTTTCTAGTAGACTGCACATGAATTAGACCTTTATTTCCATGCATCAACTATAGAAACATTATAACTTGGAAGTTTAATTGAAATATGAAACGATATTTACATGTCTCCCTCATAGATATATTCCCATTGATGTGCCTTCTCTCTTCTCTCCTGTTTCTTCTGGTGCTTCAGTCCTTCTGTTTTGGTGGTGGTGCAAGTAAGTGGGGGATTTTCTTTCTTGTGTCTTGTTGAGGGTGGTTGAGGTTTGGGTTTTCCTGTAAGGATGTGCCGGTGTGGTACCCTTGTTTATTGGAGATAAAATCTCAATCAAGATTTATGTTTTTGAATTATTCTTTATTGATTTGTTGATTGTAGAGATAAGGTCAGGTTAGTTGATTTGCTTGGTTGTATAGATATTAGTAGTAGATAATATTTCTTAATTTGAATTCCTTAATTCTTTCCAGTAGATAAGATTGCCTTGTTGGCTTTCCTTATTTTCATTCATTTGATTTGTATAAATATATCTCATTCTAATAAGATTATCATCCTTTTACAAACAATTTATCATCATTTTACAAACAATTTGAATATCTTCTTAACATGATATCAGCCTAAACTCGATTCTCCATCTCTTCTTCCTTTTCTTTCAACTCTTCATCTTATCCATTGACGATTCTACTGCCACCACCAATGCTGTCACCAACGCTGCTGCCACCACCGATGTTGTAGCTGCCATTGTTGCCACCGGTGATGGTTCCTCCCCACATTTCTTACACACTCGGATAATCCTGGTGCTATACTTGTTACTCAACCTCTGAATGGTGACAATTACCCCCCTTGGAGTCATGCAATGCACATGGCACTTGAAGCCAAACACAAACTTGGTTTGATTGATGGTTTCGTTCCCATACCAATTGTTGACTCTCCTAATCTTCAACAATGGACACACTGCAACAGTATGGTTCTCTCATGGCTCATCCATGCCCTTGCTACTGACATTGATCATAGTATCTTATATGCATCCTCAGCTCGTGATGTTTGGATTGACCTTTATGATAGTTTTTCTCGAAAGAATGCCCCACAGTTTTTTAAGATCCGTCATGCAATCTCTAATCATTGACAATGCACTTCTTCATTGTCTTCTTATTACACTATTATCAAAGGCTTTTGGGATGAGCAGCTTGCTTCATATAGCTCATATCCTGATTGCACCTGTGGTGTTCTTCAACATCATTATGATCTTCTCCAACTAGATCAATTACTAGAATTTTTTATGGTTCTCAATGAATCTTACATTTCTATTCGTAGTCAAATCCTTTTAATGGACCCCTTACTAACCATCAATTGTGCCTATTCTCTTCTTCTTCTATAGTAACGTCAACAATCAGTTCTTGCCACACTAGACTCATCATTGAGTCAATCCGCCCTTGCCACTATTGGTGGTCACTCAAACTACAAATCTGATAAACCAAAGCCGCATTATCATTGTACATTCTGTGGACTTGATGGTCATTTGGAGTTTCGATGCTTTAAAAAGAATAGATACCCTCCAAAGAACTCAAATAAGGCTGCTACTGTTGCCTCACCAATTATGCAAACTGCCCACTCATTGCTGCTTTCGTTGCAACTCCAACCATCCCTCCATCTTTTACAGTAGATCAATATAACCAGATTCTTTAAATGCTTCAATCTGATACTATTATACCAAAGGCCAATGCTGTAGGTAATAGCCGAACTTTTCCCATTTTGGGTCATTGATTCCGGTGCCACCCACCACATGGTGTCGGACACTTCATTCTTTTTAAATGGCATTTGTAAACCTCATTCATCTCCAATCACATTATCTACTGGGCATCAAACCCATGCCACACACATTGGTTCTTGCCTTCCCATGGCCACTTTACCATTATTCGATGTTCTCTTTGTTCCCTCTTTTGATTTTAATTTACTTTTAGTTCCTAAGATTGTTCAAACTCTTCAATGCTCTGTGAGTTTTTACTCATCCCACTATATTTTTTAGGACCTACAAATGAAGGAGATGATTGGATTGGGTAAGGCGCATGGATGACTTTACATATTGGACATATCCCCTCCATCTATTGCAGCATCCATAGTTCATTCCTCCCTTGATCTTTGGCATACCCACCTAAGTCACCCCTCTAATAATGTTTTTCCTTTTTAAAATAAAATAGACCCTACCATCAATATCTTTAAAAAGCATATTTGCTTCATTTATCCATTAGCTAAGATAAACCCATCTACCTTTCCCCTCAAGTGTGATTTTAATGGTTGCATGTTTTGATTTAATACATTGTGACATTTGGGGACCATATTTCATACCAGCCCTATGTGGTGCTTCCTATTTTCTCACAATAGTTAGATTTATCTCTTAAATCATAAATCTGATGCTTGGATGGACACATCTACGAAATTTCATTATCATGGTTAAAACTCTGTTTAGTTGTTCAATCAAGCAACTATGAACCAACAGTGGCAGAGAATTTTTAACCATGCTTCAAAGGATTTTTTTGCCAACTAAGGAATAGTGCACCAACATAGTTGTGTCGACACCCCCCCAACAAAATGGGGTTGTCGAATACAAACATCTCCACCTCCTCAATATAGCACGAACCCTCTCCTTTCAAGCCCAACTACCACCCGAGTTTTGGGGTGAGTGCATTCTCACTGTAGTTCATATCATTATTCGTTTTCCTTCCCATTTGTTACAAGGCAAGTCTCCTCTCCATATTTTAAGCAACAAAACCACTTCTTATAAGCACTTATGTACTTTTGGGTGTCTTTGTTATTGTCACAATCACAACACCATCAAACACAAGTTTCACCCTTGAGCCTCACTTGGAGTTTTCATTGGTTATCCCTACACTAAAAAATGATAGAAAGTGTTTGATCTTGAATAAAAAAAAAGTTTTCATTAGTCTTGAAGTCACATTTGTGGAGGACTCATTTCCTCTATCCAAAAGTCCAAACCACACCATTCATAATCTAGTTCTACCCCTCTCCATTTAAGATACAACCGACCCCTTCTCAATCACCAACCCTCCAACACTAGCCGCCCCAACACCAACCCCCTCTCTTATACCACCACCATCTCCACCTGTTGCAACACCACCACCCCCACCTACTCTACTGGCACCATCATCCCAACCACCTTTATGCCACCCTCTTACCCTCGTCGTGTGAGGAATCCCCCAAAACGTCTCCAAGACTACTATCGCTATGCCACCCATTCGACGTCATCTCATTCTAATGCAAGTACTCTATCACCCATTATTTCTTCTATTACTTATCACAGACTTCTACCCTCTCATTTTAAGTTTATCAAGTGTCTATCTGCCATTAAAGAACTGACTAGTTTTGCCAAAGCATCTCTTTCTACTTATTGGAAGGAGGCTATGCATTTTGAAATACAGGCTCTTGAGCTTAATAACACTTGGACTCTTATGCCATTACCACCATCCAAAAAACCCATTAGCTGCAAATGGATATAGACGAAAACCTCACTAAGATGCTGCTAATCGGTTTCTCCTTTATTTGCACGGCTCCGTCAATAGGGGGATCTTACTATCCGCCTCTAGCTCATTGTTATTATGGGCTTACTGTGATTCAGATTGGGCTAGTTGCCCAATAACTCGCCAATCTACTACAAGTTACTGCATTTTTCTTGGTTCTAGCCCAATCTCATGGAAATCCAAAAAACAACTCAACTAAGGTCGAGTATGTTTCAATGGAAGTAACTACATGTGAACTCCTATAGTTGACTAAATTGTTACGTGATTTGGGTGTTTCAACGACTAAGCTAATCCCTCTCTACTGTGACAATCAAACAACTCTCCATATTGCAACTAATCCCGTCTTCTATGAGCGTACCAAACACATAGAGATTGACTGTCATGTCATTTGGTATAATGTTCAAAATGGGCTTCTTACCCCCCAATATGTCCCTAGTAATTCCCGGATAACGGATCTCTTTGGAAAGATCTATTTCTCAAACACAAGTCCAAGTTAGGTGTTCTTGACATTCATAGCCCAACTTGAGGGGGAGTATTAAAGATAAAATCTCAGCCAATATTTATGTTTTTGAATTATTCTTTAATTGATTTGCTTGGTTGTACAGATAAGGTCAGATTAGTTGATTTGTTTGGTTGTATAGATAAGATCAGATAAGTTGTAGATAATATTTCCTTATTTGAATTTCTTAATTATTTCCTGTAGATAAGATTGCCTTGTTGGTTTTCCTTATATTCGTTCATTTGATTTGTATAAATATACCTTATTCTAATAAGATTATCATTCTTCTACAAACAATTTGAATATCTTCTTAACATTGTTATCATGGGCTAGTATTCTCCTTATTTTCTATTTCTTTTCTCTCTCACGTATGTTTTTCACCATCTTTTCTTTTTAAATTTCCTTTTTATGAGTTAATACACTATGTTAATATTCTGGTTCTCTTTTTTTTTTTTGGGGGGGGGGGTGGGGTGGCATGGGGAGGCTGGATCGAGTAGAGTTGGACGTTGGGAGCCATATATGGATCTTTTTTTTTTTTTTTTCTTTATAAAACTTCATCTGTTGCGGCCTTGAGGGGGGAAAAAAAAAACTTAATGAATTTTAAGTTACTACACCATTTTACCCTTTGTCATTTTGTTTTGGGATAGGTTGGCCCCAAGGAGAGTTGAACTCATGACCTCATAATTTTGAGGAGTGGTACTTGCCAACTGAGTTATCCCCTTAGGATTACCCTTGTCATTCACACCACATCAAAATTTTGGAAAAAATGGAAGAGATAACCTATTATTTTTGGTGCACTCAGTTTATATCTTTGACACACAAGGAAGCATGCAATGGGAAGGAAGTAGCTCTAGCCTCTGTCCGGCCGATCATTGCAAAGAGACTTAAGTGTTGGAGATTATTTGGAAGGTAAGTGGATCCTAAATCACTCTTTAAAATTTGGAATTTTCAAAGAGGATACCCATTGTGGGTATAAATATTGTATCTATCGGATAAGATGATTTTACCCTAAAAAATACCGATATGGGATTGCATTTGGACAACTATATCCTTTGTTTGTACCAAGTCTAACGCATTCATCGATTCAATATCGGGATTAGTGTTGGCCAATACCAATACAGATTTGATGATATGGCCGATCCGAAATTGATATTTAAAACTCCACTATTCTCAGGGTTTTAGTGCGTGGTATCAAAACCTCCACTACTCTCAAGATTTCAATGCACAGTTTCGGTATTATTATCGATCATTGTCGATGTTAATATTGATATGAGTCGATCATGTTAGACACATTTGTCTCTCAAGATATTGATATAGGTTTTTTGTTTACTATTTTACTATTTCAATGCCATTGATACGATATCCAATAGGTATCAAAGCCATTATTGATATGGCCGATCTAATCCCAAATTCCCAATATACTTTTGAGACATTGGTACCTATAGTCTCAAGTAAGCCCGCGTCCCCCAACTACACTTAGATTGTGTTTGGTAGCCAAGAGAAGAAAAGAAAAGAGAAGAAAAATGTACAGAAGAATTATTAACAACCTGAGATAAGGTTGTAGGAAACTGAGATGATACTGGAGAAGAGAAGGTTGGAGTTGTCTATAAGGGGATGGGGTAAGGGTCAATTCTTGGGAAGCAGAAGCAAGAATGAGAGCCTAGTTTTTAGGTTTTGGAGTCTTGCAAAAATTCACGAGTAAAAAAAGCAAGTAACCTATTAGTTTATCCTTTTATGATGTCATTACAAAAAACTGAAAGTAATGATTGCCATTTAGCAGTATATTATTTTTCTTGGTTTAAGAAATTCTCATTATCTTTAGTATTTCGTTAACCAAGAGAAGGGTTTTTTTTTTTTTTTTTTTTTTTTTTTTTTTTTTTTTTAATTTCAAAACTTACCTTGAGAATGATGATGTTTTCTCATGCTGCAAGAAACAAAACAAGAAAACACACGAAAATAGAAAAAAATTTCTATTCTTTTCTACTATTGGTAGGCAAACAGACATAATTTTTTTTCATTCTATTCTTTTCTTTTCTTTTCTTGACTACCAAACACAGGCTTCGGTAAGGGTGTCAATGAGCTGGGTTGGGCTAGGTTTTTTAATGGACCCTAATTGGGTTAGGTTTAACCTAATCTAGTCCAACCCAATACTATCTATCACTTGGTTGCTTGATCTTGATGCATTGCAAAAGTCAAAAACCAAAGTTTTTGTATATGTGTAGATTGTGAAAAACGAAAGACTTTTTTCTATAAGTATCCATTAATAATTATTAGCGTATTTATATGATTATATACTTAATACACATAGTTGGTTGGATTGGATTGGGTTGGGTTGGGTTGGGTTGAGACCTCAGCCCAGGCCCAACACAAAGCCTTGGGCTTGAAAATTTCAACCCTAACCCACCCTATGGGCTAAAATATCAGCTCAAGACCTGTTCGGGCTCAGTGCGGGTTAGGGCTGGTTCGGGTTGACTAGGCTTTTCTGACACCCCTAGGCTTAGGCTTAAATCAACTTTTACAAACTTCAAACGATGAAGAATCATGCTCATGAATTTTTTGAAGTTTTTGATTCAATAAGTTTGGTGAATGATTTCCCTTCATCCAAGATCAAAGAAGAGATTGATATTGATGCGTTCAATGGTGTTGAGAAGGCATATTAGGAATATTAATAGAATATTATCGACAACTTAATATAATGTGTAGACATTAATGACCTAATATGGGGGTTTTTGTTTTTTTGTTTTTTTTTTTTTTTTGGCACCTACCTGGAAGATTTTTTTTTTCTCATTAATTAGAATTTTGTTAAAAAGGATAATTAATTGATTTCTGTTTTTTTTTTTTTTTTTTTTTCTGTTACTAACTAAAGAATGGAACAATAGTAAATAAAAAAGATCAAACATGAGTAATAGATGACTTAATAAGGGTTGCAAGAATTGGATAGAATCAGATGAGCTTGCCCTTTGATTCAATTCTGATCCCTTGAACCATGTAGTCAATGACCATTAATCAGATAAATGTTTTTTTTGTTTTTTTGGTAGAGACAAATAAATTTTAGTTGCGTTAGTTTGGGAATGGTGATTCTAAATTAGTATAAATCATTGATGGACGAAACACAGAAATAGTGCTTTCTTTCCTCTTCTCCAAAAAAACCAGACTTGTCCGTTCGTTTCACCAGCACTAGAAACTTATTTGTCTTCTTCTCAGGTGACCGTTGAGCCTCTGAGAGGCTCCATCCAGCCGTGGAATACTATAAATTCTCCCAAAGGAAAGGAAGGGTTCGAAAACTCACAACCTTCACACGCTAGAGGAAAGAAATAGTACTAACCAACAAAATGTTGAGCAACGCTGGAAAATTTATTCGTAGCAGGTCGAGCACTGCCGGCAAAGTTATTCGTTGCAAAGGTATCACTCATAGACAGTGTCCTTGGGATGCTCCTTTGCTCTTTTCATTTATTCTTTGATTTGAGGTTTGAGATTTGAGATGTTCATGGTAAATAAAGCTATAGTTTTACAATGATTAACTCATGTCTTTGGTGGATTTCATATACATAGGAGGAACTTTCTTTTGTTGAGATATTGTGAATAATCGATCTCAGTTTGGGATCTTAGGTGTTTTCATATATTAATTGGACCCTCTACCTAACACTTCGAACTTTCCATCTGCATGTCTCTTCATGTCTCTAGTGTGGTCTAATCGTTTAGTACATTCACCAACTACTTTTGAAAGTGATTCGATATGATTGCTTAGTCGGAATCTAAAAATTGGGAACCATCACTAGTGTGTTTAATCATTTAGTATATTCATCAACTACCTTTTGAAAGTGATTCAATAGGGGTTGTTTAGTCGGGATCAAGGTTCTAAAATTCAAGAACGGTCAAGACCCATACTGTTTTAATATTGTTTTGGAACGGATTGGATTGGACTGTATTAGATAGATGTACCTTGTTCTTTGTTCTTTCTTTCTTTCTTTCTTTCTTTCTTTTTTTTTTTTTTTTTTAATATCAGTTTTCATTACAATTTTACCCTTGAATCATACATGTGGAACGAGATCGAAAATGTCAGATCAAAGATTATTCAAGGCTGATACTAATCGTTCCATTCCATATGCTTAGAATGGGATCTCTGTTTTATAAGATCTTTTTTTTTTTTAGGCAGGAGATTTGTTATATAAGGCGCCATTTGTTTCATTGTAAAAATTTCTATGCAAATGATAATTTACATGAAAAAACTTTTTATCTATAATTTTTTTTTAAATATTTATTTTTAAATTTACATTTAGGTTGTCTTGGAATGCACTCTAGGCCAAAAATGCATTATAAGAAATCATACCAAACACAACCTTAGTCTTCCATCCATGATTTTAAACATATGGACAAGCTATATATTCAGGACTTTCATCCTCTGCCGCGGGTGCGGATGTGCGGCAAGGATCCGACTGTCGAGACGACATCGGAACATGCCTCGATACCATGCTGGCCATTGGATTCTCGCCGCACGACCTCACCCGCAGCAGAGGATTTTTTTCGATACATTCATTGTATGTTTGTCATCTCATGGGCCTTGAGCACCTCACCCCCTAAAGTTCTCAACTTTAAATGAACTATAGAACTAATTTGAAATTTTTTTGTAATTATATAGCGGATTTCTTGAAATGCATCATAGCTTAATGCATTACTAAATGCAGGCTAAGACGAATCATTTGTAACTTTTTATGGGGTGATTTACATCAACCTCCTCTGGCGTTTGCCTATATTACATCATTTTCCATAAAAATCTGTTTATTACATTTAAATCTACCCAAACTAACACTGTGAGAGAGGTGTTAGTTTTTTTAATTGAAAAGATGATTTTACCCTCCTCCTTCTTCTTCTTCTTCTTCTTCTTCTTCTTCTTCTTCTTCTTCTTCACTACTTACCTGAAATTTGCAACGGTGTCGAGCTCTCCACCACTCTAACACTAGGCTGCTCAGGAAGAAATTTATATTCCTGGAGAGCTCTTGCAACAGCCACCAGAAGATGAATCACATAGACATTTTCAGCTGTTAACTTTCTTTTCCCGCTAGATGAACCAGGTACGAAACAATGTTCTATATTGGGCAGGATTGGGGATATTTGTGAAAGACATATAAGTAAGATGGTAATGCTTCTTGGCTCTTATGGAATGAAACATAAAGTGCTGATAATTATAACTATAATAGTAACCTGGTTTTTAGAGACAAGAAGAAATAGTGCAACAAATGCTTAAACGTTCATCTCGTCCACGAAAAAAGAAGCCTAGACAGAAACTATCTACACAAATAACATGCTTAAAGGTTAGTAGGACGGTATAAGTATTTCAAATTCAAATCTGGTCCATTCAAATTATGACTACGACCAAAGCACACAAATTTGCATCCAACTCACTTTTAAATAAAAATTAGCAGTTTACAAGTTTAGATTTGAAGCAATTGCGTAGCTCACAAGCAGTCAGCAGGTAACGTATACTTTAAAAAGAAAAATTTAGCTGACAACATAAATGCCAAGAGCAATCATTGTTTCGTTGACACAGACAGGGAATTGCATTTGATAAAGCATGGTTGAAGTCTCCCTCTTATGTGGTTTCTTCACCAAAAGACATGTTTTGCCAAAAGAGAAACAAAATGTTGTGGTAACATGCTTATAAAATGCTTGTGAGAGTGGTGAAGAGGTCGGCACTGTCGCTTTCAGGTAGGTACTGATGAAAGAAGAAGAAGGGTAAAATCATCTTTTCCATTTAAAAGCTTAACATCTCTCTCACAGTATTAGTTTGGGTGGGTTTAAATGTAATAAACGGATTTTTAAGGGAGAATGATGTAATATAGATAAACGCCAGGGGGAATTGATGTAAATCACCATTTTTTATGTATATTTTATATTGGAATAAGTTTTCCTAATGCCATTACCAAAAAAAAAAAAGGTTTTCCTAATGCCATGGTGAATGGAAACCCTTAAACTTAGCGGTCCTTTGATGCATACGAAACCCACACGCATGTAAAGCCCCATCCATTGAGCCTTGGGAAAACACGGTCGGTGATATGGAGAAAGCTTTCCGCCGGTGACCGTGGAAATCTCATTTTACAACAATTATTTCTTTTCCCGCCTTTTACATGAAAACAAACGGATTCTAATTTTTTTTTTTCCCGTGAAGGATTCGACCTTTTGTGTGGGGTCCTGGTAATCTCTAACAAACTGTTTCTCGATGACCTTTGCTTATGTTTCTTGCTTTATGCATGAGAAGCTGCTGTGGCATGGGAAGCAGGGAAGCCATTATCGATCCAAGAACTGGATGTGGCGCCACCGAAGGCAATGGAGGTTCGTCTGAAGGTCCTCTTCACCTCTCTTTGCCACACGGATGTTTTCTTCTGGGAAGCCAAGGTAATTAATTTCACAGTATTTGTTTTCTTAAATAAACCAAATCATGTGGTCTGTTTACTGGGATTGTGTTGGAACTAACCACTGATTTTCAATCTTGCAGGGACAAATCCCTCTGTTTCCTCGCATCTATGGCCATGAAGCTGGAGGGTATGAATCTAAGTTTCAGAATTTTATAAGAATTGAAGACTTTGTGGTCATCTTGATGGCTGAAATTAAATGGGTTTCCATTAAAGGTTTATCAACTATATTGGTGTGTTGTAATGCTTAGGATTGTGGAGAGTGTTGGGGAGGGTGTGACGGATCTGAAGCCTGGAGACCATGTTCTACCAGTGTTCACAGGGGAATGCAAGGAGTGTCCCCACTGCAAGTCGGAGGAAAGCAACATGTGCGATCTCCTCAGAATAAACACGGATCGGGGTGTGATGATCGGAGATGGCAACTCTCGGTTCTCAATTAACGGCAAGCCCGTATACCACTTTTTGGGTACTTCCACCTTCAGTGAGTACACTGTGTGCCATGTTGGCAGTTTAGCTAAGATTAATCCTTCAGCTCCTCTTGACAAAGTTTGTATTCTCAGTTGTGGAATCTCTACAGGTGAGCAGGGAATCAAATCCAAGCTCAAACTTCTCTCTCTTATTATCTCTGCTTCTTTGATTAGTAATTTCTTTATTTCCTGTTTAAGGTCTTGGTGCAACCTTGAATGTTGCTAAACCGAAAAAGGGTTCAACTGTGGCTGTCTTTGGATTGGGAGCAGTAGGCCTCGCTGTGAGTTCTGTCTGGATAAAAAGTACAAAATCTTTAATTTTTGTTCCTGTGATTTTCTCTTATAAAGAGCCCTGCAATGTTCTTGCCATGTGATTAGGCTGCAGAAGGGGCCAGGATAGCCGGAGCTTCGAGGATTATTGGTATTGATGTTAACCCCAAAAAATTTGATCTAGGTAATTGATCTAGTCCATGTCATTGCACTTGTATACTTTGTAGTCACGTATTAGACTGGAAATTTGGATCTGTACATCAGTCTTGATTTCCTTACATATTTATCACTGATGAATGATTGGACTTTCTTCCTCTAACCAGCAAAGAAGTTTGGTGTTAATGAGTTTGTGAACCCAAAAGATCATGACAAACCAATTGAAGAGGTCTTTTTCTGACTTCTGTCTATTGACATTTTTTCCCCTCTAATTTAGATGCTTCTCTCTGAAGTCGTTTGAACTTTGAATATGTATACGCAGTTCTACATTTTGTTTGAAAATGTTGTGTATCAAGTATCTGAAAAATGTTGTTCTTGGACTACTCTGTTAAGGTCCTTGCTGGGATGACTAATGGAGGAGTTGACCGAAGCATCGAATGTACAGGAAATAATGCTGCCGTGCTGTCTGCATTTGAATGTCCTCTATTCCCTTGTTATCATATTCATTATCCTTGTTCGATCTTCATCAATTTATCTGAACCATTAAACTCATCTAAGCTTACCATAAAATCTACGGTCTCTGATATGTGATTTTGATCAATGACATAAAATACTTTCTTGAAGGGTTGGGGAGTTGGTGTACTTGTGGGTGCTCCAAGCAATGATGCTGTTTTCAAGACCCACCCAGCGAACTTTTTGAATGGAAGGACTCTCAGGGGAACCTGCTTTGGGAACTACAAACCAAGAACTGATCTTCCATCAGTTGTAGAGAAGTACATGAACAAGGTGACTTTGTAAGGTTAATTCACTATTAGTATTCCCATAAACCTTTTCTGGTGCGCCCGCTAAAAAGATTCCGACTTGAGACTTATTCTTGTAAGGAAGCTATGGAAAGAAATGATGTGGACCGTCATTGTCTTTGTTCAGGAACTTGAGCTGGAGAAGTTCATCACCCATGAAGTCCAATTCTCAGAGATCAATAAGGCCTTTGACTACATGCTTAAAGGAGAAGGCTTTAGATGCATCATCCATATGGAAGGGTAGGATTAAGAGAAAGTTTGTACTTGAAGCATATAAACCAAACGCTAATCCAAATATGATCATAGAATGTATGCGTTTGGTGTTTGTGAATGGTATCCATGGTGCTCACATGTGCATATATATAAATATATATATAGTTGGCCTTTCTGGGCTCTCTGCCAACCTTCACTTCAACCAGTTTATTCCTAGTTTTCTATCTTGACTTCACTCAAAAAGGTTATTTTTTGTTAGTCTATGAATATGCACATACTAATATTCAATCCTTCAATTGATATTGGACTGAGGTATGAAAAATCAAAAGACTGGGCAAAGGTTGTGTTTCTTCAAGCCTGGGTCTTAGAATTCATATGCTTGAATCTGTTCTATGTAGTGATTGGTGCAATCTTTTAGTCAATCAATCATCATGGTCTAATATAACTAATGGTAAAGTGGCCTTTTCCATACAATTTGAGGATTTTGGAAGTAGGAATAAATTCCTTTATGAAGGCTGTACTCTTGATCCTACCTCTTTAGTTAAATGGGTAGATCTAAAATCCCTTTTAAACTGTATACTGGGAAAAAAATTGACTACTAATGCCTAACCTGAGAATTTATTGGGTGGCACTCAAGATAAGGACCTTGCAGATTCTTCATTCTTGAGCCAAATAAGACTCTTGCTGGTGCTGCAGGGGCAGTGCGAAGCTGTATCAGTGGGTCCCCGCAAGAGATGGAAACAATCAGTGCTATCAAATGATTACACTTCATTGACATCGAATGTGAAGAAGATTAGAGTTTTACTGTGATTTGTCCATTTTCTGTTCGCGTTAAACTCATTAAGAACTTATCTTTTATTTTCGATGTGGTTTCTTTTTCATTCATGTGGAGAGATAGGAACTTTTTAGCTCATAAATTAGTACGATTCAATGTTCCAATAGGAGGCCACCAATGACCTAAATTATAGTAGGAGGTCACTCCACTTTAATGCAGTCATGTTCTCAGTTAGAAAAGGTGAGCAGCACAGAAAAAGTCCATAGAACTCAGTTTAATGATCATCAACAGGTCAACTTTTGGCCTTCAGGATCTCCTATGTGAGATTTTCAACCGGTTTCTTCAATGTTGTTCGTACACTCCATAAAGTTTAACTGGGTATTACAGTCGTTAGCTTATCAAATTATCGATTGAGCTGTGAAAAATATTCAACAAAAGACAAAAT
>NC_056559.1:26770520-26822607 GCF_013358625.1 Macadamia integrifolia
GAATTAGTGGATGCTGCCAAAGGGAGTAGCGATGCTATACACAAAAGGGGTAGTACAGTCCAACTGCTTGCCTCTTCTCTTCCCCCCCCCCCTCCCCCCGACACACACACACACACACACAACCCAAACCAGGGAAATAAGATAAGCACATAATCATTTGATGTTTTATGTTCCCATATGGGAAATGTGTAGATAACCTTCTTGTTGATGTACGCTCACACACCTGGTAAAATGTCAAATCTTTTGCTTCTAATGCATGTGAAAGATTTGTGCTACTGTTTATCCTTTTTTTTTAGATCTCTTGTACTGCCTTTGCTCGCATTTAACGTCTTTATATTGTCTATCATCAGATGGCTTCTTCATTTCATTTAAAATATATATATATATATTTATATATATAATTTTATATATATATTTATATATATAATTTTACTAGTTTTATTGTTTAACATTTTGCTTCGTTTTGTTTACTGATTGAGGGCAGATCACATCGACCAATAGTGCATTGCCATGTCTATATTTCTACATAAGGGTTGTTTTATTGTTTGCTCTATGTAATGCTCCTTGGTTGGAGAGAAACTGGATCTGAGAGCAAAAACCAAAGATTAAACTGCACTAACCAGTGAAGAATTAAGGAATTTAATCTCACAGGAGAGGAATCCGGACTCCGGAGGAACCCACATTTTGGACTTGCTGAAATTTTTCTTCTCTTCTGTTGACAAGTCATTTTTTTGGCCAGTGTGTCCTGGACACTTCAATTTTTGAAGCCATACATGTCCAGCACTTTGTAAGCCAATAAGAATTCAAGAAATGGAATCTCTGCTGCCCTTGAGTTATATCCATTTTTGTGTCTGGGCAAGTCCTTTTGGCAGCACCTGGGGGGGTTCCTAACATTTTATTTATGCGGACATTCAATTGCTTGGTGTTTCAGTTGTTTCTAACTTGGGAATTATCTTAATCTTCGCTTCTTGAATTCTTGTGTATGTTACTAAGAGTTAAATCATAGGGATCAGCGGAGGAGACATAGATTGTGTGCAAATTTTAGCAGGAGACTTGATTTTTCATCTTTGAATTGAAGCACCTAGACACAAGGTGAGATTCCCTTTTTGGGTAGGCATCATCTTGATAGCCATGATTAGCTTACTGTATGCTTTTACATGGATCTCTTAGGATGTTTGTTTCCCAGGCACGTCAAAATTCGAGCCACAACTGTATATCTGACAAGTGTGGACACCAGCACCGACTCTTTTATCAATGCTAACACGTTAAAATTTTTCTACAGAGAGAGAGAAATTACTTAGGTGCACACTCAACTTTGACTGAAAATCATATTGATAATCGAGGGCGACACTAATAACTTAGTTGTAGACATCTCTTTACTCTCTCTTTCTCTTTCCCCCATATTTTGTGATTTTCATTTTTCTAATCCTATATCTTCCTAATTAATTGGGGATAAATTATTTATTTTGTCTCATAAATTATGTTCTTAATCCATTTCATTCATATTTTTTTACTTCATTTGTCTTGTCCACTCACATTAGTTATGTTTATTGGGTTCGGCAAATTCAACTTTTGACCTGGCTATCTTACTGATAAACATTTGCTGGAATTGAATGTAAGAAACCAGCCAATTAAGTGTTTTTTGGTTTAATCTTGTAATTAGATAAATTGAAGCTGGTTCCTGCTCATGAAAAATTCAAATGCACCATCTTGTTCTCTTTGGGTAGCATTCCTGGGAAGTCTCCTTGCATGATTCTTTTGTCTTCCTAGTGAAATATAACAGGGGTTAAAGAAGTGGATACCCCACGGACTTGGGAGGTCCAACCCAAAGCTTAAATTGTTAGGTGGAGATGGCCCAAGGGTATATGAAAACACTCGAGGTCCCAGACTTGACCGATGTGGGACTATTCCCAACACTCACCCTCATGTTTAGCTGGAATTGGCGTGTGGATGGACAATGTAGGGAGGACAAAGTGATGCTTTGATACCATGTTAAAAAAGTGGGATAGCACATGAACTTGGGGTGTTTAACCCAAAAGCTTAAGCCTATTAAGTGGAGATGGTACAAGGGTATATAAAGACATCCAAGGTCCCAAACTTAACTGATGTCGGACTATTCCCAACATCAGTCATATATTGCATATTCAGTCCAGCTCCTTAGTCTATTTATGTCCAAACCAAGACAGCCACACATGGATGCAGCTACTCAAGTACTTCTCTACATTAAACAAAATCCAGGTCAAGGGGTTTTATTATCTTTAAGTCAGCCACAAGCTTACCATGATTCAGATTGGGCATCTTGCCAAGGAGTAACGAAAATCAATTACTGACTATTCTATGATGTTGAGAAAATCACTTATTTCATGGAAATCTAAGAAACAAAGTATTGTTTCCCGATCATCCACTGAAGCTGAATATCAAGCAATGGTCAGCACTTGTTGTGAACTTACATGGCTATCATATTTCCTTCAAGATCTACAATTGCCCCTTCATCAACCGACACAATTATTTTGCAACGACAAGGCAGCTCTTCATATTGTGGCAGACTCAATTTTTCACGAACCAAAACATGTCGAAATTGGTTGCCATATTGTTCGTAAGCAAATGCTGCGTGGTTTGGTTCTAACTGCACAGATTTTTACTACACCAACAACCATCTGATGTCTTTTCCAAGGCTCTTAGTGCTTCACAGTTTTGCTACTCTTTGGCAAGTTGGGTGTTTCTGATATCTAAATTCTCCACACTCCAACATGAGGGGGAGTAGTAAAGAAGGTGCAAGTAAGGCAATAAAAGGAGCTAACGGCTAGTTGATTGAAATAATGGCTGAAGGCTTGTGTATAACAGATCTTGATTGGATATCTCATCCAAATCTTTTCTATGTATTACAATGTGTTTTTCCTTGTATATTCTTTCCTCATTTATTGCCTATAGTATTGTAACAATATATATGTTGACTCTCAGAATAATGGATACATATCAAGCAATATTCAAAGTTAGTCTGTGTATTTGATAGGGGTATCTTCCAAGTCTTTCTTGTTAGTTGTCAATCTTTTCGTAGCGGAATAATAGTATGTGTTTTAGGTTTGCCTTACGTTGTATCTTCTCATATGAATTTTCCAGTCTCATGGACAAGACAATTGCTTTATGTATATTTCCATATCTAAGCCTATTGTCTCCTCTGATAATGGTGTAATCCCATATGCAGACAGTCACAGGTGACGAATTATTCATTGGATTTATGGCACTGCAAGGCTTTCTTCTGCAATTGATTTGACAACGAAGGGGATTCTTCAGGTATCTCATGGAAGCTCTGATACATTTTTGTGATGACAGTGGACTTAATGCTTAGCCTACTTGAGTTTTCTTGAAATTTTTAAAAGAATGGATTCTCTCACCATGTAAAAAGTAGTCAAAGGAGAACTACAGTGTTCCATGAACCTCAAGGAACGTGTCCTGGTGTTATGGGATGGCTGCCTTTTCTAGGGCTGTCAGCCTGTCACATTCATTGATAACCATGACACTGGGTCAACACAGGTACTTCATGACTTTTGATTGCCATCACAGCATTAGGCTAGAACAGGGGTATAACACCATCTTCTTTGCCTTTGATGCATGCAAGCTATTGTAGAACACATCTAGACTGCATGGTATTCTGTGGATTCCATCTGAGAAATATGTTGTGGCCAACAAAAATGGGCTTGATTAATCTTGACTCACCCTTCTAGCGCAGTGGGAAAAGTGAGGGAGGGGGGGGGGAGCATGTATTCAGGTAAAATCACAGTTATCAAGGCATCCAGGTGCCTTGGACGCCTTGGTGGCCTTGTTGGCTTCACCTTGCATCTGGGCCCCCTCCAACGCCTTGGTTCGCCTAGATGCCATGAAAACTATGGGGAAAATTATATAGATCAGATGGTTTGGGTCTTCTGATTATACTGTTTTTCAAACTGGAAGATCTCCTTCGCGAGCTATTGTGGTGTGAAGTGTTGCAATGGACTGTTGGACAGGCAGTCAGAACATTTAGATCATTTACTTCAAGAACCAAACAGCACAATCATGTCATAATTGTACATGACATAGTTGTCACGGCGTCAAGGCGAACCAAGGCGGTGAAGGGTTGTCTAAGCGCTTAGGTGAAAAGGCGTCCGCCTTAAGGCGAACAAGTGTTATTTTTTATTTTTCTTATTTTCTAACATTATTTAATAAGCTATATATACCTTGTATCATAAAAAATCAAGATTAAACAACATCAAATCATTAAAAATCAACATTTAGCCATATTAAATCATAAAAAATTAACATTAAGTCATATTAAGTTATAAAAAATAAAAATTTAGAGAAATGCTCTTATTCTATAATAAGTTTGATTAGTCAAATGATATTATTTTTACATGAGACTTTTTGTATTAGTTATAATATAAGACTAGCTTTCCAACAAATATAAGATACTTAAATCTGAGTTGTAATGACAAAGTTATGCTCCGGTCAAACTTATTTTTAAGTGCGCGAATGCTGTTAAAATCCCCTGAATAAAAATAATTTTATGGATATTAAAACAAAAAATTATTTTACCGGACTTTTGGTTTTTAGCAATGTTTTAACATGATAAAATTTTCATAATTGAGAAAAACCCCAGCATTTAAAAGTTAAAAATCGCCCCTATAACCAAAATCCAGTTTTTGTTCTTGGATTGGGGGGTTGACTTTTTATCCTTTTGGAATTTGATTTTTAAACTATTTTTATTAGATTCAAATATGGGGTATTTGCTTATTTATAAATAATATCTTAAGTAAATGAAATATAAAAATCATTTACTTAAATGATATTTGGCATAAATAAGTGCCAAAACACAAGGCGGCATGCAGTGCAACAAAGTGACTGTCGCCTAGGCCCCAGACAAATCACCTGGACGCCTAGTCGTCACCTAGGCAACGCCTTGACAACTATGGTACACGATCAAAGATCATTTGGACCAGACAACATATCCGAGACTGCATCAATTACATTAGTTTTATCTTTCAAATTCTTTAGTGCTTGCCTTTTCATGGTTTGACCAAAAGGCTTTTGGACGGTCCACTGCTGGTCCCAACCATCTAGATCTATCCATTTTGATGGTGGATATGGAACCCTTAATCACATGAGGTTAGAAAGTTTGGCAAGACAACTTGTCAGAATTTTGAGTTTATCCTGAAAATGGTCTCTTTCACAAATGGGATGGGGGAGGTGGGCGAGATTATGATTGGGTTGGTTAGGGGCTGGAGATAATGTGGAGACATTAAATGAGAAAATTGTTGGGGTTGGGTGTGTCTTGTATTTTGTAATGGTCCACATAATTATTATTGGGTAATTGGGTTGCGTTTTGGGTGCATTACATGTACGGGGTAGATTGTAATTGTTTGGGGGTTTGGGTTTTTGGGTTCCCTATATGTTGACTTTGTGGATAAAACCTAAATACAAGAAAAAGGTGATCACTTTGTGAGGTGGAGAGTGGTGTAGAGCGTTTTTCAGGTTTAATGGAAAATCTCTGGTTCTCTTGGGTGGAGTAGGCATTCATTCCTAACCACTTTAAATTCCTCGCGTTTTGTGATTGTTTGCTTGATTTATTCCTCATGGTTGCACATATATCCCAAAGATAATAATATAAATATAAAAGAGTACTAGGTATAAGATTACAAATGCGATCCCTTTATAAGACCCATGATTTGGCAGACCCTGAATAATCAAATGAGACGCAAAGTCCAAATTAAAACCTGACAGGGCTACCAAATCCACCGCATTGCAGTGGTATGGGCTGGCACAGTTTACCCATTTGACTGCCTTATCACAATCTCTAATGGAATGATTGTCTACCTATTTGACCTCCTTATTGGAATCCCTATGGAACAATTGCCTTTGTCCTCATGACGAATATTGCTCATATGGAGATTACTTGTTTCCCGAGGGGCAAAATATTCACATTTATATCCCATATACCACATGTTCTTCAAGTCATCATGGAAGCTTTAATCTTATACTTCTTTGTTTCTAATGCCCCCGTTGCTTCATTCTTACAGGCTTATTGGCCCTTCCCATCTATTCACATTATGGAGGTATTTACCCTTGTTTCTGCAAACAAATACCACTAGTTAGCATAGACATGTTTTTCTAGTTCATTCCTTCTTCTAGACTCATGTCCTGTTCCTGAATTTATTGCTTTAAATTTATTTCCTGCTGAGAGTACAAGTTATGTTTACTAATACTAATCCAATTTGTAATGTGACTTCTCACACATGGGGGTGCATATCACTGTTACATTGATTATTCTGTCGTATGATTCAGTCATTGTTCAACACTTTCTTGGTTCTGTATCATTTTTTCCTTTTTTTTTCTGTAGTAGACTGCACATGAATTAGACCTTTATTTCCATGCATCATTTATAGAAACATTATCACTTGGAAGTTTACTTGGAATATAAAACTATATTACATTTCTCCTCATAGATATATTCCCATTGATTTGCCTTCTCTCTTCTCTCATCTTTCTTCTGGTGCTTCTGTCCTTCTGTTTTGGTGGTGGTGCATGTAGGTGGGGGATTTTCTTTCCTCTGTCTTTTTCGGAGTGGTTGAGGTTGGGTTTTCCTGTAAGGGGTGGTACCCTAAACATCTTTTATTGATGTGCTGGTATTCTTCTTTTCTTCTCTCATGTATGTTTTACATCCTCTTTTCCTTTTAAATTTCCTTTATATATGAATTAATACAATCTGTTAATGTTCAGGATCTTTTTTTTTTTTTTTGGGGGGGGGGGGGTGTGGGGTGGGGTGTGGAGGATGGGATGGAGTAGAGTTTGGACGTTGGGAGCCATATATGGGATCTGTTTGTTTATTTCTTCTTCCTCCTTTCTTTATAAAACTTCATCTGTTGCCACCCGGGGGAAAAAAAACTCAATGAGTTTTAAGCTAGTGTGCCATTTTACCCTTTGTCATTTTGTTTTGAGATAGGTTGGTCCCAAGGAGAGTTGAACTCATAACCTCGAAATTGAGGTGTGGTACTTGCGAACTGAGCTATCCCCTTGGGGTTACCCCTTGTCTTTCATTACCACATTTTAAAATTTTGGAAAATTTAGGAGAGGTAACCTGTTCATTTTTGGTGCAGTCACTTTGTATCTCTGTCACACAAGGAAGCATGCAATGGGAAGGAAGCAGCTCTAGCTTCTGTCCGGCCAATCATTACAAAGAAATTAAGTGTTGGGAGATTGTTGGAAAATAAGTGGATCCTAAATCACTCTCTAAAATTTGGGATTTTCAAAGAGGATGCTTATTGTGGGACTGAGGGAGTAGTATATAAGAGTTCCATATTATGGTTTCTCTCTCTCTCTCTCCCTCCCCATTATAGTTTATGATTCTGAGTCCTTGAACTGCAACTGTGGGATTCCCCAAACATGACTTCCAAACTGGGGCTGAGTTCCAATACATGTAACTGCAAATGAGCAGACCTTTGATGCAAGGAAAACGACTGCCTTGGACACCTAGGCATCAACTTGTGGTCTTGTCATAATACACATTATATGATATTGATTTTTTGACATTTCACGAGTTTACGTTGATTTATATTTATTGCTTTGTTTTTTGATGGATAGGCTTATAATATATCTTATGCTTTATCTATTATATGTTGGTTTTCTCATATTATGTCACATATAAGTATAACTATGTAAATTTATCATTTGTATATTACATATACTGCACACCTAGGGCACCTTGTTGCCTTGGCACCTCTCCAACGCCTTGGGTCACGTAATCGCCTTGACAACTATGGGTGCTAATGAAAGTAAGATAGTATAATTAAAGAATATAAAGTTATTATTCTATAATATCACAACATAGTCATGAATTGATAAATCCCAATTTTTTGAGTTTCACAAGAGTCTGGCTTTTCAGATTCCTGTTTGATTGCACCAGTAATACTGGATGGTCATGGAAAGGAGTATACCTAAGAATGAGAGGTTTGGGGGATGTGCAGTTTGGTATGCTTCTTCTTCAAAGCATGTCAGTGGTTTAATTGTTAGCTGGTAAAGTTGGATCCTGAAACCAAAGAGTCTTTGCCAACTTTGCAAGGTTCATCGTAAAATATTGCTTTCGAAGTAGGATGTCAGGTTGGATAAAAATTGACCCAATTTTGCAACCCAGCTCTATGGTTTGATCTTCAGAAGTTTTACCTGATATACTGACAGATTAAAGAATTTAAGTTCAGTCGGATGCTGTTCCTTGGTTTTAAAATTTTGGAAACATGGTTCATGACAAACATGTTGGGGTATAATGTTTTGTATTCTGTCACTTGCTTTTGTGGCTGACTCTGAAGGGCTCTTAAGAGGTCATAGAGACCGAAGGGCCCTATGCCCGAAATTGTTCAGTAAACTGTCTCTATTAAATGTCTCTTTGTAACTTTGTTTCTAAGGTGATTCATTGTAATCTGAAAGAGGTGTGAGGATGAGCGGTTGTAACCCTATTCTCCATTGATAGTGAAGCAGGTCTCATTCACCATGGATGCGGCAACCTTGCAGAACCACGTAAATCTTGCGTTGTGTGATTGTTGTTTGCGATTTCCATTCTTTTCTTGCATTTTTTTAGGTTTCAGTTTCTAAAAGCACTACATTTAATGTTTTAGATGCTATTGTCTGGGTTACTAATCCCAAACTTGACCATTTGGTGGCTGGGAAGACTTAAGGTTATATTGGTTGAATGATCCTGCCAATCATGATCCAATACTGGATACGTACAATTTGGTTGATGGCGGATGATGCAGATAATTTGGCTTATACATGTGCTGGGCCTTTGGTCCAGTAGGTTTTCTTTGTAATATGCCACTTTAATGAGTCTAAAATATGGGTAGAAGGTTATGGGATTTACTTTATTAGTTTAGTTTGAGTCTTTTATTTCTTGTTTTAATTCATAAAGGTTGAGTTAGATCTCTGATAGTCCATCCTTGTTTTGAGCTGTTTTCGTTTATTTTAGGCTAAGTTATAGTAGTAGTAGACTTCCTTCAGGGAAAGCTATTGGCTAGAGGGGTTTTAGCCTATTCTTGTTTAGAGTTTATATATATATATATATATATATATATTTAAGGGTTATGCCTTGTACACAATTTTGGTAATAAGAAGAAACTTTTCAGGCCAACAGTCTGTGGATTTCAGACCTTTGCTTGGGTGGATTTTCAAGTGACTTTGTGGATTCTTAATGCTTTGTTGTTGTGGATTCAGCAAGGGTTTTTGGTGGATTCAGGTTCCCAACAGGTGGATTCCCAGTTATCTTTATTCATCTATATTCCTCCGTCAAAATCAGGATAGTGTCCGACTTTCTCTTCATATGCATGTTTTGGTTTACTGATTCAAGTTGGTTTGCTTAAATATTCTGTTATTCTATCATCACACTGAATTCTTTTGAAGGTTTTGTTGTTATTTGATCTTACAAATCTTTCTTGGTTTAAGAGAAATCCTTTTTCAACTAGGGTTTTCTGATTTTCTAAGTTCTGAAACAGATTTTCATAATCTGTGGATCGGTTTCTTGTCTGAATTCTACTGGTTTCAAAACCAGATCTTTCTATTGATTTCTTAGTGTCCTAATTCATGTCTGAGTTCAGTCAACCTGACTTTCAAGTTCTGTTTTCAATCTTTGATTTGAGATTTCAAACCTATAATTTTGATATTCTGTCTATTCTGACCATTATATTGAGACTGCTAAATCACCATTGATTTTTAGATCTGGGAATTTTTCTTTGAGTAGAAATCTTCGTATCATAAGAATCTGGCCATTGGATCAAACCAGATTTTTGATTGTATGTCCTCTCATCCAATTAGAGCCTTCAATCAGAATTTTGGCTGAATCACATCGATTCTCTGTTACTAAAATTCTTGTGAAATTTAGTTTCTAAACCTGCAACTGCGATTCTGGTTTCATTGGATTGGATTTCTGAACCTAGTGACCTTAGGCTTCTGGAATCCCATTAGTGAGGATTACAGCTGATGCATAAGACAATAAAGATTATGCTGCTGACACCTGATAAGCTGATGGAGAATTCCATTTACTGTCCATGGGAGGAACAAATGCATATTGTAGCATTTATACCAATATCATCATCATTCATGTGTATTAATGTAGGTACTATTCCCATAATAATATAATAATGCGTCTTATCTAGAGGATAGTAAGATTTGGATCTTTGAATATGTATTGATTGATCCTTCACTATGAAAAATCTGTCCTTTTTCAGTTTCTCATGTTCAAAATTTCCAATGGTTCATGTTGCCGTGAAATTGTGTAGGGTTGTGTATATACTGACACATCCAGGAGTACCCACTGTCTTCTATGACCACTTTTATGATTGGGGTGACGCTATACAACCAAATCCTGAAGCTGGTATGCTACAGAACCATATTCACTCTAATACATCATTTTGAGGTGGAGTTCGATCACTACAAGTCATGAATTTTCTGCAGATGTTCGAAGAGATATCGAGACATTCATAGCCAATCTGCTGTAAGGATTCCGGAGGCCTAACCCATTCTCGTCTCGGCCATCATTGATGAGGAAGCGTGCATGAAGAGATGTAATGGATGTTGGTGCTAAGTGGGTAGAGAGTGGATACTAGCAATCACTGGTCATAAATATGCAGCCTGGTAGAAATGTTGTTCCTTAATTCCTCCATAGAGTTAGTAATAGTAATCTTTGTACTAATTAGGCTGTGCTTCCAGTTCCGGATGTATTACTGGATATTATTACTGTATTACTATGGGCTTATGGTGTGAAATGTTCTATTACCATGAGAAAAATATGGTAGGATATTGTTTTTTGGTGGATACTCTTTGAAGACTTTGATTGGAATAGTGTTGAATGAATGTCAATATATTTTGGTTTTGCTTCAAATTTCGAAGAAAAAAGTTGTCTCAAGGTTACTGCTAATGGAAATTAGAGATGCTTATTAGTTTTTTTTCTAGCATTCTGGCGTAGATGGATGGTTCCTCAGCCATGGCATGAAGTTAGAAGAGATTAACAGAAAGCTTCTCTATTTTCCGTCCTTACATCAATTTGGGTTTCCTTTAGGAATGCCAATTGGGTCTAGCTGGAGTTCGTTGATGAAATTGTGCTTGAGCCTATGCTTAGTAGTTCACTGCCAGACTTCAGCCCAGCCATTTGTAGTCCTATCTGGTTATGGAGAGTAGCTTTTGGTTCTGATCAGTTTTAATTGGTTCAAAATCAACAATTTATTGATTCAAAACCAGACTGAATCATTTTAGTGAACGGTTTTACTTTCAAAAACCAAAATGAATGGATTTGTAAATGTTAGTGCCAGTTTAAAGGATTCGATTTTGGTAAACAGTTTCAGTTTGCAATTGATACCCATAAGTCCTCATGTTATTATGGCATTACGATTTATACATATCTATGTATTCTTCGATTGCATGCATGGAGATGAATGTATGGGATTGAGTTCCCTGTACAACTACTTCGTAGATACTAGTGCTTTCCTATACGTAGGAGAAGAGTTAGACAATGGGAGATGCTGGTGTATGCTATGGAACCTTGCAGCGTTCTTTCTCCTATATGTATATATCTTCCATCATGTGACTTACTATTTTCACCTCTTAAAAAAAAAAAAGAAAATTACATGATTACCCATTGTTGGGTTTGTCTTTACAAAAATAACCACTTTTTGTTTGGTTCAACTGATTTACACAAAATAAGTTTTGGTATTACAAATATACCTAGAATAGTGTTTTTCCATATGTTTTCCTTCGTATACCTACGACTTGGGCGAATACATTCCTGCAATCGATTATAATTTTTCCAATTTGTGTTAGTTCTCTTCTTCAATCGACTCAAAATTGTCTGATTTTTAGCAAATATTCTCCTCCAAGGGGAGTTGTCTTCTTTCTCATGCCCCTTCTTCTTATTCTTCCTTCAACATACACTCGCCTGTACACCAGGAACCCCTACCTACCCCTTCCTCTTCTTCTTCCTGCAATTTAAGCTCTCTAGATTCAATTGAAAAATTGGACGGAAGCCAAAGGAAAGTGGAGTGAGCAAGGATTAAAGTATCGGTATCGGTCGTCGTATCGGTCGGCCAAAATTAAGATACGTATCGGAGGATATCGTATCGTATCAGAGATACACTAAGATACGCTAAAGATACACACATAAATGGATAGGAAATATTTTTTTTAAACACTTTTGCATAAAGAATTTGTTAAAAAAAAACTATTGATAACATGCATTATGCATAAACACTAAATTGAGGGTATCGTACTAAGAATTCAAGGTCTGTAGTTGTCCCATAAATGTAAAATCCTTGTTTCCAACCTTGATTTCCACTTTAGTTAAAGAGAAATATGGCTTACAGCAACTTTGGAACAAAAACCCTTTAAAAAATCATTTTTTTTTCTGAAAAATTACCCATATTGGCCATTATATGACCGTAGCGCCGATACGTATCGATACTCACCGATACGAGAGAGAGAGAGAGAGAGAGAGAGAGAGAGAGAGAGAGAGAGAGAGAGAGTTACCTCTTCCTCTTGATAACTCGATATTTTTGGATTTGCAGCAGGGAGATGGGTTCCATGGCCTCTGTAGTGAACAAAGAGGTACTCTCCAGGCTCATCAAAGCCGATGAGATATCGGTATGTATTGTAGGATATATATCGATACGAAATGAATTAAAAAATTCAATGTATCGTATCGGTGTGTATCGTATCGACCGACTAAATTTAAGATACGTATCGAAGGGTATCGTATCGGTATCGGAGTATATTTGTAATACAGAAACTTATTTTGTGTAAATCGATTGCAATGAACCTCTTTGTTCTCTCTCTTTGATGGATGAGGCGATGGGGCAGCGGTGAGGCCGACATAGGTAGAGGCTTGTGGTGGTTGAGGCGATGAGGGCAAAGGGTGAGACAAGTGAGGCGAGATGGCTCGCGGTTGGGGGTTGACACCTCGATAAAGGTCAACCCTGCAACGGTCAATCTTAGTTGTTAGACGAAGTGTGAAAAAAGATAAAAGTTAAAAAGGTAAAAAGGTAAAAAGGTAAAAAGATTCAACCTTTTCTTCTCTTGTTTGCCATGTGTTTTGTATAGACACCAGAATGATGGATTTTTATCATCCTCTTCTCGGTCAGGGTAGCAAAGCTAGTGGAATTAATGAATACGTGTACGGTCATATGATCTTGCCTGGATGGAGGATCCAACTTTGAGAGTTAAGAGAATCAGGAGTTGTGAAGAATGAAGGATAAAACGGTTTTCGCCGAAGTGAGAGAGAGAGAGAGAGAGAAACTTTGAGAGACCAGCACCACAAGATAACATAACAGGAAACTTCAGAAGAAAGTAACCCAGAAACCCTTTCATGGAACTATCTTTTTCTTGGGTCTCTGGGTTCAAGTCGCAATCCATTGGAAGAGGAAGCTTGAGGAGAAAAGGGAAGGATATTCCCAAGTAGTTGACTTCCATGTCAAAAAGCTCTGTTTTAAGGACACTTCGCATATTAAGAGTGAGACTGCATAGGTTATCATACATGAGAGAATGAAATGGTCAAAGGATCCTATGAAGCTGAAGCCTAGAGAGAGAGAGCTAGAGAGAGAGAGAGAGAGAGAGAGAGAGAGAGAGAGAGAGAGAGAGTAGAAATGTTTACTTATTGGTGTTACCATCATAAAAACAAGCAATAGCAATTCTAGATGTGTCGTGTTTCAACTTTATGAAAAGGCTAAGCGTGCCTTGGTGAAAGAGACCATTTTTGAATTTTGAGAGAGTTTAACTTTGAGAGGAATCCTTAGGAATGGGTTTCCTGAATCCTGCGAAATGCATACTCATGGGAATAGAAATTGGTTTCCATCTGAGGGTCAAAAACGCCAGCAAAAAGCAATATATTGAGTCTTCATCAAACTTGAAAGATTATAATTATGGACAATAATAATGATCAAAGAAGGGTAATACAGCTAAGGGATTCCTACGAGCTATTTATTGGGAATTTGGGAGTGAAGGATCTCATGGATAGATGTCAATTTGATAGGGAGGAAGATAATAATAATCCAAACAAAGACCTAGAATAGACCTGATAAGTATTTGTGGACCCTGGACTTGAACCAAGTGGGGCCTCTCTCTCTCTCTCCCCCAGTGATATGTGTAAGGGGGAATGGGTCAGGGCAATTATGGTTTTTATGAGTTGAAATTTGAATAATGTTAAACTTAGCCAGACAAGTTTAAAACTTGTTTAGAGATAAATATCTTATTAGCCCATTTCAAGCTCATCTAAGGCCTGTTTAAAGTTCAATTAAAAATTAGTCCTCGATCACCTATTTATAAATAGAATTATGCCTTGCGTATGAGGATCGATTACTTAAATAATTCATAATGCAAGATTATAAAGTGAAAAAACTTGATTAGACACAGTCCGACTAATTGACCCCTTATTTGATTAAGTATGCTCCAAAACGCCATGACTGACCCCCTCCCTCACTCTTTAGTAGCTTTAATACTACTGCACTATTTGTGTTACGGTCCCATCCAACTCAATCCACCCGACTCGACCAAATCAGTACTTAGTGAGAGAGAGAGAGATTTTTTTATCTTTTCCTACTAGCAACTAGAGGCAGGGCAACAAAGCATGGGATGCAAGACAACCCCACCACCTTCAGAAACAAATATGAGAGAGAGAGAGAGAGAGAGAGAGAGGTAAGTGGGGTCAGTCATGGGCTTATGGCACCACAAGAATGGAAATTGGGAAGGACCCCCCATAGACATCGCCATCATCAATATCGTCATCTCCCTCATGATTCATGTCTTGAAACTTAATTCCATGTCCACCCAACCACCACCACCCCCCTTCTCCTCCTAGGCTCTTCATCTAATTCTTCCTCTCTTTTCCCTAAAAAAACCCTCCCCCCACCTCTCTCTCTCTCTCTTAAACAACACAAAAACATATTTTAGAGCTTATAGTATTATCAAACACTCACGTGACAGACTGCCAAAGAATCATTCCTCACATGCAGACATGCTTTCCTCTCAATCATCCTTCCCTTCCTGTCTTGGCTCTCTCTAACGCTCCTTCCCATGCATTTTCACAATGATCCCGTCTCTCTGCGGTCTCCGCTGTGTTGATTGTTAGACAGTGTACCATTCTAACTACATAAATATATATATATATATATATCCTTCACCCTATAACATAGCTGCCTCTGCAAATTCTCCTAACTCTCTATGAATACCAGCCAAACACCCAATACCCAAGACCCAGTCACTGTTTTGCTGCCCACCTAGCTTAGCTATAAACACTGTTTTGCTGCCCACCTAGCTTAGCTATAAACCAAGTAATTAACTTTAAGGTTAAAATCCTGAATTCAATTAACTGATAAGGGTTTAGGGTTAGAGATTAAAAAAATCTGGAGGCTAATGATTGCAGAAGGTAAAGAAGGGTAAAAGCTAAAGTTTATGTCTTTCCCTTGTCAACGCCTGCCACTCCTCTCCTCGCGTGCCCACTCTCTTCCTCTCCAGGCCACTCTCTCCTCTTTTAACTTATGCTGCTACTATAGCTGTATTATTAGTGTGTATCCCATTATCCCTTCCCACCAACCAAGCATCCAACCAGCTCCATTTGTGGCTATCTTAAAAAGAAAAAAAAAAAAAAAAAAAAGCTCCATTTGTGGGTTTGTACGCATACGCATATATATCATCATCATGATCATTCAAGGTTTGAAACTTATTAAATAAGATAAGATATGAGAGGGAATTTAAGTTTTTATTAATGTGATGGCTACTTTTTTAGGGCTTTTTTCTTTTAACAAGAAAGAGGAAGTAGAAAGGTTTGGATTCCGGGCTCAAAAGTTGAAGCACAAGAGCTCACAATCATGAAAGATGAGGATTTCCATGCATCGAGCAGTGCAATTAGCAGCAGTCCAACCTGTGCACCTCACTCATCCTCAGAAACAGTACTTGACAAAGAGAAAGAAAGAAAAAAGAAAAGCAAAGCCAGCCAGCCAGCCAGCCAGCCAACAAGCAATCTAGTAGACTAATTTGAAAATTAAAATCTCTTCTCCTGGAAGGCTGCATAGAATAGAAGAAAAAGTATCATGACTTTTCACACCAAAGTCTTGGATTTTTTCTGAACTAGAATATGGTATAGAGAATTTGCCACTCCCTATATTAATAAGCCCTTAAGGAAAATGAGAAAAAAAAGTTGCTTTGCTGAAGTGGACTTCAGCAAAAAT
This sequence comes from Macadamia integrifolia, assembly GCF_013358625.1. Taxonomy (NCBI): domain Eukaryota; kingdom Viridiplantae; phylum Streptophyta; class Magnoliopsida; order Proteales; family Proteaceae; genus Macadamia; species Macadamia integrifolia. The sequence goes on from NC_056559.1 coordinate 26,786,744, forward strand.
TTCTAATAGGATATGCTCACCCACCAGTGATGGAAACATGATGCACTTGTACATCAATGTTGGGGGATTGGGTGACTCAGTTTCACGTGGAGACCAACAATCTCACACTCAGCATTCGGGGTTGTTGGTAAGAAGTCATTTTTTTACATTAAAAATTAGCCTTTAAAGAGAGGATACCAAGTTTTTTTGAATACTCACAAATTGTTACTTTCATCCGCTATGGGATAATTGCTTTTTCATGAACCTCATCAATCAATACATGTGCTTGAGCATCAAATCGGCTAATCTGGCCTTCTTGGTTTATTGAATTCCTTGCCTAAACCAGGAGTAACAAAGCCAGATTGTTCAATATGGTAACAAAGACAAAGAACTGGTTTGCTGCTTTGGGTCAAGAAATGCTAATTCTATAATGTGATTTAGTCCCCAAACGCCTAACAATTGAAGTTAGTGTTCTTGATTTTCATCTCCTCATTGAGGTTCCAGGTCGAGCACCTTGTCTGTTGTTTCTGATCTCACATCTCCCTACTTTCTTTTTCTCCACTTTTCTCATTTCTTACACCTTTAAATGAGGTTTGATTGTACGTACGGTTTTAATTAACTGAAGAATTGATTGGGTATAGGTGGTGGTAGATTTTAGACCATAAATGCAATGTGGGTAACTGAAGAGAAGGGGAGGACTTGGAGTTTTAAATGTTTAATGAGCTTTACAAGACGACAGGTGGGAAGCTAAAAGAAAATAAAAGAGGGGAGAGAGAGAGAGAGAGGCAGAAGAGCCACATAGGGCAGAAGGAAGAGCGTGGGTTGTGGAAGTAATGAATGGGACGTATCAGGCGACAATTGGGAGGATTTCACTATTTTCAGAGGATTGCCATAGCACAGCTAAAAGCTTTTTGACACCCCATACCCCAATAAAGGAAAGGCTTGACAGTTAATACCCCTATCACAGTGTCACTCTTTCACAGTATTTACTGTTTCAACCCCTTACCCCAAGACCCAAAAGCCATGGAACAAAAGATGGTGGGAAGGGAAAATGGGTTTGACTGTGGGTTTCACTTTTCTATCCTTTTTGTTTAGTCAATGAAGTGGGTTTTTAGTCAACCTACCATATCCTTCGAAAGTTTGAAAGTTTTAAAAAAAGACTTGGAAAAGGGGGTTTCGTTTTAGTGTTCTTCACAGTTCACCCATGGTAAGATAATAAGATTAGAGAGAGAGAGAGAAGACAGTGGTCAATTGGTCATAGAGATACGAAAACGTACACAGTACATCGATTGCATCACCGATGATTCGCTGAGTTTCTCGAGAATAACAAAAATCAAACTGAGTTTGACACGAAAGATCTCTGATCATCATATGGGATGTAGCTCACTTGCCCTGATGGATAGATGTTTGTCTCTTCAATCCAGTGGTCCAGAATCCAGAATATAACGTGGGCCTCAAGACAGATGATAGAGAATTTAATGAACACGACCCTCCTTTCAAAATAAGTTTTTGCAGTATTTCAATCTCAGAAAATATACGGTAGAACCGTAGAAGTGTATTTTTTCTAGAGAGAGAGAGACGGTGAGGGGGGTTTGCAGCAGAAACGAGGAGGAGAGTGGAGGGAATAAGGGATTAGTGGGGCGAGGAAGGCAAGAAAGATTGGGGGGGGGGGGGGGGTGTTGGAGTTTAGGCATCAGTAACGAGGGGGAGCCAAGGGGAGAGAGGATGATTCTTCCCAAATATTCAATGCCTGCGAGCGAGAAAGAACAATCCCATCTGATACTGATTATTATCTGAACAGAAAGAACTCAACACACTCTCTCTTTAATTACTCCTCCAACCCCCCCACCCTCTCCCCTTTTACTTATTATAGATGATGCCTTATAACTTGCCTCTCCAAGTGCAGGCCTTCTCCAGTTACCACTTCCCACCCTTCTCTCCTCCCATCTCTCTGCACTTTGCTTGCGTGCAATCCACTCAATACCCCTCTCTCTTCCTCCATTTACTACACCAATTACTCCTTCTTCCCTCATATGGAGAGAACCATCTCTTTCTCTACCATTTACTACACACCCATAACGCCCTTTTCCCTCATATATAGAGAGAGCCGCTCATTGTCCCATCCTCTCTCTCTCTCTCTCTCACTTGGGGTGTGTATATATATATGTGTGTGTGGTGTCCAGTGGTTGAAATGAAGGAGAATACTCGATTCTATGTGGTATTCAGCTAAGGGAAGAATTAAGATCGAGGCCCTTTTAATTTCATGTGGGTTTAGCAAAGGGTTTCTTACAGAGTTTATTGGCATTCTGTCCACCTCCACTTCACTTGAGGATGAATTATACCCTCTCTCTCTCTCTCTCTCTCTCTTTTCATTGGAGGTGGGCATCCTGCCAACCGAGCTCTGTTGGCTTCTCTTTGTAAAACTCATGTGATGATCTTTCAGTAAGGGCTCCTCCTTTCAGCCTTCGGCAGCCCTCTTTTCTCAATCAAGGTTAGGAGGTAACAGTAGCAGATCACTACTTTGAAGTTAGTTGGGCTTTCCTCTCCATCTGTTTCTCCTCTTGCCTTAAAATACATGAACAAACCTTCCTTTTAGGTTTTTGTGGTACATGTCAGTATTATGTTTAGATATTAGGGTTCCCCCACCCCTTTGGGTTTCTTACTTTCTTTTATGATTTCCTTCACATTAATCTTTATTTTATTCTATTCTATTCTTCAGGTATTTCTTCGATGTCAGCTAAGCAGGTACTGGAAGTTCAATTTATATGCAGAAGCAATATCAACTTAGCATGAATGCTTGAGATAATGATCCATCCAAGTGTCCTTTTGAAACCTTAATTCTTGCTTCCTTCGTTTTTTCTCCTCTCCCCCCACCCCACCCCAAAATTCCACTATTGTTCAACTGTTCATATATGATATATCTTTTGTTTCAAATTTATCATCTATCATGGCTACAGTTCTGTTCTCTACTGAAGACAGTTGCCAGAAATGGTACTGTACTCTGGAGGGAATATGGATGAATGAGATCTATTCCTCGAGGGAATATGGATGTATGAGATCTATTCCTCGTTAAGTATCTTTCCTTCATCTGTGGAACTTGAGTTTTTTTTTTTTTGTAATTGAGAAGTCCTTGTGACTCTGAATGAGGAGTCTCTTTTTGGTTGGTGCATGGGCTGTCAATCCAAAGAGATACAAGAGAAGAGTTCATGATGGGTTAGCTGTGCATGGTTTCCCAATTGTTCAATTTCTCCATTTGCAGGTTGCACCACCTACTTGGTATCAGTATTACCTACTGTGCAGGCCATGAGCATATCATCACTCTCAAGTTTCTCCTGATTTCATTACTTCATTGAAGACTGTTTGTTTCTTGCTAGTGGGTTGAGGTTGTGTTTAGCTCTTGCTCCCACGGTTTGAAGCTTTCAGTGTTAGGGGATATGCCCTCCCATGGCTTCTTCTATCTGTCTGTTTTATGGAGTGGTCTTGTGCTGTGCTGTGGAACTTCTGGGTTCTGAGCTTAATGCTCACTGTTAATGAAAGTTAGTATTGGTATTGAATTGTATTATGAGTTTTGAACATTTGATGCCCACAGAAGGACGAAATAAAAGCAACACAATCAATTATATTTGGGGACCATTGACCATATATGTCTGGCTGGCTTTTATATAATGATGATCTTTGTGGTTTCTCTGAGCATTTAGGGACCATATCTCTGCAACTCTTCTCTCCACTTTGAATTTCATCTGTTGCAAGGGAGTACAATTTATTGTATTAGGTAGCAGTGTTTGACTTCCAGCCATGAATTTTGGAGAGATATATTTATGTTGTATAGTACAGTTATTTTCTTAAGTTAAGAAACTGGGATCTTAGGAAGTGTGTGGTTGTTTGGGCCTTCTATGAAATGACAGATCATCATGTAAGCCTCAACTGAAGGTTGGTAATGAGTTTTAAATTGGAATCTTATGGAAGCATATGGAGGTTGGTGCATTTCAAGAGGAACCAGACATAGCCAATGAAAAAAAAAAATTTAATCTGAAATATGTCCCCTGGTGTAATATTAGATGGGCCAGTCATCATTAATGAGAAATTGACTACATTTCACCTCCTGATTCCATCTATGTTCCAGTTATAGTTAAAAGCTTAGCCAAAGTCCCAGTGAAAAAACCCTATCATGGTCTTTCTATGTCTTAGCCTCATCTCAAAGCTCAAGCTTTTAAAAGGTGTTAGTGACCATCCACAGCTCAAAGTTCAAGCTTTTAAAAGATATTAACAACCATCCACAGATATGGTTAATAGGTAGGTAAGTTCTACTCAATGTTGAGTGTGTTGATGTATATATTGATGTTGTACTCCCATGATTCGAATTTAACTCTATGATATCAGAGCAAGGAAATCAAATATTCTACTTTAATAGTAGTATTCGACTATAATAGTTTGAGCTTTTAGGTGAAACATCAGTTTTTATCAGATTTCTTCTTTTTTATAGTTTGAGTAAGTGGAGTTTTTTCAATTCATAGAACACTTCCTATTCAAAGTTATAGGTTTCGCTATATCAAACCAAACAGGTCTACAATCAGATGGAATTAAAAAAAAAAAAAAGTATCGAGTGATGCCGATGCCTTGATGCATGTTCCTATTGGCTATCATACTGTACATATATCTTATTTGGTCCTTGGAGGGGCCACATATTTTATAGGCCTATGTAGAAAGAGATATATTCATGGGCAGTATTTATGTTTTAAACAGCTAATCTGGCCTTTATAGCCAACATTGAGATATCCAGTGGATTTTTCTCTTAATTGTATTTTTATTGGTTAAATTTCAAGGTAGACATGAAAATTGTATGTGAGGATTGATTGTTTGTTGAATTTTAAAGTTAAATTCAATCAATGCACAAGGATGCACAAACCATTGTGCATAGAAATGCATTTTCATATTTTTAGTGAGGTATATTTTGCTAAAAGCCACATAGGAAAGAATGTTTTTCATCTTTTATTTATTTATTTTAGATTATTTGTTTTTAAAATAAGGTTGCGTTTCGTAGTCATTCAATTTTAGGAAAAACGTTTTGTGCCAAAAACAGAATTTCCAGTTTCTATGTCAAAACGCCATTTTAAAACAAAAAAAAATGTGTTTTGTGAACCTATTTCAGGAATGAGAATCACCTTAGTTGTTCATTTTTTTGGTATTTGGAACGAAATGGAAATGATGGAATAAGGTTTTGTCGTTCCACCATTTTATGTTTCTAGCGTTATTTGTTTTCTCACTTTTCGTTCCAAAAAAAATTAAAAAACACCAAGTTGACACCAAATGCTTTATTCCGTTTTTTTCTCCATGGAATGAAAAAACATCAAAAATATTTTTTGGATGACTACCAAACGCAGCCTAATAAAATGATATGGAGAATACTTCCACCTCTCCATATTTTGCTTACTTTGATCGAAAGCAACCAACCGGCCAGCTTGAGTGTAAATCATTTTCTTGAAAAAAAAAATTCTTGCAAATGGATCAATGAAAAAAATTGGCAAATGTCACCTTACTCACATAAAATTTCTTAAATGTTGTTTATTTTTTATAAAAATCATATAAAACGAAGAAATAAATTTTTTTAACTGCCCATTATTTCTTCTTGAGTTCATAATAATTTTTTAGAATATTTTTTCAAAGTTTTTATTTCACCCCGTACCAATGCTGTTTCAATTGGAACTTTACATGAGGGTAGGAGACCCTAGGCCCTATCTGCCTAAAACTGGTCACAATTAAACTACGACATGAAAAAGAATAAGGTCATGGAGGAAAGACAGAAAGGCCGCAAGAAACTGGAAAGTGTTTTTACCTACAAATAATTTAAGGCTATTTTCAATAAAATAAAAAATAAAAATAAAGCATATTAAAATTTGATGAGAGTTAAATTTTTACAATGTGATTTTTTTTAGATATTTGGACTCAATCATAAATAAGAAAGATGTTTCATAAATAATTAAAATAGAATAAATAAAGTGGAGAGATATGTTCCGAGTGTTTTGTGATCGACGTATTCTTTTAAAATTTGAAGGAAAAAAAAAAAGGATAGTCATACGATTGAATATAATATATCATATAAATAAACTTAGTGGAACTGAGATGAATGTGTGGAAAAATTAGGAAGCACAACCAATGATCAAATTAAAGCTAATTTGAGAGTAGCTCTGATACATGATAAGTTACGAGAAAATCGTTTGAGATGACATAGTCATGCTTAACGAAGGCCTTTAGATGCTCCAGTATAGAGGAGTGAATTAATTTATATTGAATGACCTAAAAAAGCCAAGGGTAGTCCTAAAATGATACTAGGAGAAGTGGTAAGAAAAGACATGTGTAGCTTAGGCCTTGTATCAATGGTTGTCGGGCAATGCGTGATTGACGTGAGATGGTACTTGATGCAGCGGAGGATTGGACCAATATCCTTTTGCATATGAGATTTACTGTAAAAAATTTAATGTGAAGGAAATGGATTACATTTGAACTGAAAGTGTAGCTCCTCGATGCGATCTTAGCTCTTCTTCACTTGAGCAATCCAATTAACTCATAAGCAACTCTTGCATTCGTTGAAAAGAATTGGAAGAGAAAAAAACACATGGACACTGTCACTTTTAGGTTTTTCAAAAACCCTAAATTACCAACTGAGGAGAAGAGAAACAGAGACTTCGAGGGAGGGGGAGAGAGAGAATGGCAAAATCGTGTTCATCTCCTGCTCCCCTTCCTCTTTTGTAATATTGGGTTATCCACTTTGAGTGGGCCTCCTTATTCAAGTGTGTTTTGAATACATAATCCCAATATTGATCTATTTGGTTAACCCCTTCAGTTATAATTGTCCTTGTCAATTCCTTCAATAACATCTATCATTATCAATAACTAATATCATTATATGCTACAAAAGTGGGAAGTGGTAGAATCGGTATCTTACCCTAATGCAAATATCCTCTAATATCCATTAATCTAAGTAATGATTATTATTATTATTATTATTATTATTATTATAATGATATAAATTAAATAAGATAATGCCATCAACTTTTCAAAGTGGTAAATATTTGTCATTTAATCTGATTAATTGCATATTAAGCGCTTGATTAAACAGTAACATGTAATTGATTATAGGGCATGTAATTTCATTACTGCCAAACCACAAATCATTGAACATGCTAGTATAGAGACTATGTATCAGTGATTTGATCAAAATATTTAATAAGATAATATTAGTTTTTAGTTTTCAAAACAATTTGTAAACTCATTGCAAAACCGTTATTGGATCTGAATTTCTATTTAATCATACACAGATAATATCTCTCCTCGATAATAAACCAGTAAGCATGGTTTTAGTGCACAGTATCAAAATGGATATTGGCTATCTCCAAAACCAATACAGTGTTGGAATGAATTGGTATCATATCTCCTATATCGGACATAAATACCCCTGCTTTCCCTTAAAAAAATGATTTTTTTTTACTTGTTTACCCCTAGTTCATACCATTCAACTAATATAGTATTGACCATATATCGAGATCAAAGACTTGTCAAACCAATATGGATTGTCTTTATTAGGCGATCCAATTCCAATACTTAGAACCATGCCAATAAAGCACTTAATAATTTCTTGTTAAGCGATTCTTTCATTCACAAAATCATGAATTTTAGCACACATCATATAGTTGAAAAGATATCAACCATTGGTGCGTTAAAACCTTTGATGTGTAATTGCAACAACAAAGACATCTTAGGTGAAGGGATCAATTGAATTATTGTTGTTGTATGACAATTTGATTTATCCACCACAAAAATAAGTTTATAAATCAATGGATCTTGATAAATTGCCATCTTTCTTAGCTCCCAAAGAGTAATTAATGAAAATGACTACATTATTAAGAAGAAAGTTTTCCTTCACCGACCAATCTACCATCATCATTACTTATGGCTATATGTTGGAGGTCTGAAATGGTCTTCATTGTTTCGAATATACATCCAAAAGCAATGATGGCATCCGTGAAAGAATTACTCCATCACCATGGCTTAAGGAAAACTTAGTCCAATAGTGGCATGATAATGAAGACCATTACCTGAAATGATGCCTAATCAGAATTGAACTCACCTAAGCAAATGAGAATGTTGAGTACAACAATGAACAAACCTCTCAAATGACCAGTCTCTTTAAGAAGAGTTGAACCCATGATTTCTTTATTATGAGGTGGTGTTGGAAACTAAACTACCCTTCAGGGTATTAGTCTCTTACTTTTACTCTCAAAGGCAGCTAGAGGAACAATGAGTTACAAACTTCGTCTGCAGTTTGTTAAGGTCTGAGAGGAGCATTCTGTCCATGTGATATTGTCCACTCTAGATCGAAGCCCGCACCGTTTTAAAATGCTTCTACATGAAAGGGGTTGGCCCTTGCTTATAAGCCACAAGTTCTTTCGACACCCAAATGAGGTGAGACTCAGGAACCGTTTGATGACATTTTTACTGTTTCTGTGTCTAAAAACAGCAGAAACGACTTTTCACGTTTTCGGAAACAAAAACGGATTTTTTGATGTTTGATACACCTGTTTCTTGAAACGCTTTTTGCAGACATAATGCCACTAAAAAAACCCAATAGTATCATCGGATACCCAAAAGGGAGAGGGTTCAGTTGCTTCTTTTTAGGTTTAAATAGTCGAGAGATTTATCGGGCACAACAACCTTTTTTTCCTCTCAAATTTGTTTCTAAAAACGACGCAAAGTCCTTTCAAAGTTGTTTCTAGAATTGTAAATAGGCATAAATTTTGATTTATGTTTCTAGAAATGGGTGAAACGGAACAATTTTATCGAAAGCTTTTTAGGTTGTTTCTCTGTTTCTGGGAACAAGAAAACACAGAAATGGCGAAAATGGAACGTTGTCAAACGGTGCCTAACTTAGTCACCCTCCTTATTTTTACCACAACAGAGGGCCCTTGGCCAAGGGAGCTTGTTGTGAACAGCCGGGGGTTCCATGGACAGCACCAACTCAAGGCCCAATAGGAGTGTTGTGTCCATGCGATACTATCCATGTTGGGCTGAAAGCACACAAAGCTTTAAAACGCGTCTACATGAAAGGCGTTAGCACTGCTTGTATAAGTCACAAGCTCTCTTGACACCCAAACGAAGTGGGACTATCTTAATCGTCTCTCCTTATTTTTGCCACTACACAATCCAAGTTATCCAACAATCTGAAAAACATTTCAGATCCAATCTTAAGGTCAGACTAAGCTGAGGCTACCTTGATTATCCTTTGGCCCCAGCCTCCGGTAGTCAACAATCCTCTTATGTTGGCATGTGAAAACTGATCTCTCCCTTGTTGAGTTGAACCTACTCTTAGACTATTCTCATTGGACCCAATTTCTCTCTACCTATGTTGAAAAGAGAATCTCTTCATCCACCCCATCTAACCTTCTTATTGATTGAAAAAGGGTATTGTGGAAATTGAACAGTAGGACTATAGGAATGTATACATCACCAACGGTGAACAAATTCTCTCTTCACTATGGGTAAATGAAATTTAATCCATCCTCGTTCCTCAAAGAACATCTTACCTTTCATGGCTAGTGTTATCTCTCTTTGCCCCTCAGCCTGGGATTTGGATCCTCTGTGGCGCAACTGGACGTCTAACGTGCATCCAATGCCCATAAATACTTTGGGTTGTGTGTTACCACTTTAGGTTTCGTGCCTGAGCATTTCTGACCGCTGAATGGGTCCCAGACGCCCTGTTGCACCATAGAGGAATTCAGTCCCTCAGCCTGTCCTGTAGCCACAAAGATTTTCAATGGAGGAGTTGGATGTGGTCCTAGTTTGGACCCAAGAGAGGCCCAGAATTAGTAAATCATGAACGAAGCCCAAAGGATTGGTTCAAGTTGGGTAGGCTGATCTAGTCAAAGCCACCACGTAGTACACCTCTTGGATTAGATATATGCCATCATTTTGGCGTTTGATAAAGTCGAAATTGATTCGAACTTAACAAACGATTAGGTCTTTGGGAGAGAGTGGACCCCACTTCTCCATGTAATATGGGTCCCACCTAATTTTCCATGTGATGGATATGGCCGGTGGAGCACAACATAGAGTGGATAGAGAATTCGGACTCCAAAAATGTACCCAATGGAGTAGCAAAAGAATTACTAGGCCACATTTATTACTAACTGCTAACTTTTAAAGTGATCAAATATCAAAATTCATACTTATATTCAACCATTTACATCATTGTATTTTCAATCAAGTCAACTTTATCTCGTAAGATTTAAAAAACCCTCAAGGACGGTTTTAGTAATTGGTAATTTGGTATTGAGATCGGACCATATTTATCTGGATCGGACAGAATTCACCCTGATTTCTTTTAAAAAATTGGATTTCTTTATTTTTTTTTACCATTGGCCTATACCGATCCACCAATAGGATCGCTCGATAACTGGTATTGCTGTCCACCGATACCATCCGATCTGGGCAATTCTGGGGATCCGCTACCAATCCCTCGAAGGCTTGAACCCATTCTCAGAAGGCAGCTTTGATGCATGCCATTTTTTGCCAACCCATTGTCGGGGAATCTTACATCTTTTGTGTGCCTGTTCTCATTGCAATGATGAAATATATATTACCACAAAGAGGGAAAAGAAATTCTCAATAAATCCGTGATACAAAAAAAGGCTTTGGGTCCGACTGCAAGCAAGCCTTCTTTCCTTACCCTAGGCTTTTATACAGCTTTCTTGATCCCACAAATGCAAGGTTTGAACCCGGCCGAACCATCCCGTACAGATACAAGCCGATTCCCACCGATCCATCTGAATAAGACTGAAATCTGCCAGACCCCAATACCACAGGGTTTTTAAATACTGCAGATATCGGATTTGTCATTTATTGTAACAAGTCGAATTCTAACATCCTGCCTTACACAGCACATATGCACCTCCATCAAGGATCACCTACCTAATTATATAATCCTAACCCCTTTGCCCACTCGAAAAAAATCCTCTGCTGCGGTGCGGTGGAGCGGCGAGGATCCAATGGCCGGCATGGCATCAGGGTGTGTGCTGATGTCATCTCAGCGGTCCAATGCTTGCCACACGGCCGCACCTGTGGCAGAGGATTATCGCCCTTGACCACTTGCATTGTTTCAAACAACAAGCACAATGCAGTTTAAGGTTTGAGACAGGAGTATGAACTGATGATCAAAATGCACCTCGGTTGGAAAATTCCATCTAACTTTCAACAGATTAGTTAAAAAAATTAACCTGGACAATTAGAATCCACACTACAGTACTGAATTACAGCTGTCTTTTGTTAAATTAAGGACCCTACTAACCCAACGAACCCTACATTGCTCATCACCTACAACTTCAGGCAGTAACAAAGATCAAAACTTTGAATATGTTATTTCTAATTCTAAAGAATATACAGGAGCAAAGCCACCAACCTTACATTCCGCAAGCTCAGCAGAACTACTCTGTTTCAAACCTGGTGAAGTTGGGGTTATCATCATCTTACATCAATCCCGTTCCGGAGCATCTCCAGCATCTTTTCTACTACTGAGATTTCCAGTGTATGACCATACTTTATCCACATCTGCAGATTTCTCTAACTTTGGATCCTGCAATCCCTTGCGACTGCTTTTGCACAATGAGGCATGTCCCCTTCCAGGACTTCCCAAGACTGGAGTGGAGGAACAGAAGGTTGGCGTTGCAAATGGAGATGCAAGAGGCGATCGTTGGATAGAGAATGGGCTAGGGGATATCCTCTTCTGTAAGGGAAGACCACCCAACCCTCCCCGTCCAAACAAAGACATTGACTCTGCTGCAGCACATTGCCTGGAAGCATCATCGACATAAAGCAGATCATCAATCCTCGCCATTATGTTAAATGCTAAGCTCTCCAGCACCCTCGAGTAGCTCTCAAGGATCGACTGCCCCACATCCTGCATCGGGAAAAATAAATGATTATTCTTCCATCTTTCTTCTTGTCAGTAGAAATTCAAAATTTATTCTGAGAAAGTTGACAAGCAATTACTTTCTCTTTTTTACTTTTAATCAACACAAAAATAAGTAAATATTCATCCACCAGACTCCAGATAAGAAGCACCAACAGCGGCCATCCAAAAGGGATGCTTATAACCAAAGTAGATTACGGAGGACAATGGCTACCGCCCACTTGATAGAGAGGCAGATTCCCCATAAGCAATGACATGAAGTATCCACAATTTGTGCCTATCAAGGATAATCCATAAAATGGACATAAAACCATGGGTTTAGGACTTGGGATCCAGTTCGCCATATCAGCTGAATTGTATTGGGACAGCTAGTCCCATCTGAGTTGTCTCAGCAATACCACTCCAGAACTCAGGTGTAACATGCCTGGGATAGCTGCTGTTGTACCAAACAACCCCAGATGAAACAGGGCCAACCAAAGTAACTTGAGATCAACAATGGCCAATCCAATCTCAAGTCCATACTCTCAATCCTTGCATATGCATTCCTCTGGTGATCAGAAAATGTTGGCCTCTGGGGATGATTCACCATAAAAGGAATATGTTATCATCCGCTTAGAATCATATGCTTTGTGATTCTAAGACAGTTCAAGCTCCTTAACAATTACCAGCACAATTCACATTTCAGGAACATGGTTCACTATGAGAACAATTGAATCATTCCAAGAAAGAAGAGCATATACACTATGTTCTCTGACAGTGAAATTCAGTAGATTAAAAAACCTTGTTGTATTGGATCTTGTTCATATCTAGAACACTCTGAGGAAGCCCAGGGTGGCGGAGCTTTAAGCTCTGTAAAAGAGTCTCTGCTCGTTGTGCTAAAATGTTACTCTTTCCCACATCCCTGACAAGACCCTTGACCTTTCCACCCCATGTCGACCGGCCAGATTTTGCAAGATTTGAACGTCTTTTCTGGCCTTTCAGCCTCCAAATGTGCACAGAAGCCTCAATCCTGTTTGCTACCTCCAAGGTGTGGTGTTCAGATGACAGGTCTAAGCAATCGAGGAGACATTCTGGGGAGAACCGGTCTGCAGTTATATAGCGGTAGATGGTCTCACCCAAACAAGCTTTTCCACTCTGTGAGAAAAGCTGAAACAGTGTCAGCTTACAAATACAAAAGAAAGTTGGTATGGCTTAGTATAAGGAAAATTTTGATTGCATGAGAATTGAGAATGAGGTTAAGCATGGTAGATGGCTATCTGCATTTATTTGTTCATATAAACTTAAATAGCTACATAAACTTGCATTATTGAACAACAGACTGTATTGCCTAGTTAGAGAAATGGGGTTTGAGCGATAGAGACATGAATTCATTGAGAAAACCTCTTTTTGTAAACTGAGCACATGCAATAAAGATCTTGCCCGTCAAGTGTGAAATCCAATTCATGAAATACTTCAACAACTGGATCTGTTAGAAATTGGGACAAATGACATGGACCTTGTGAATCAGTAACCAAAGAAGAATTAAAAAAAAAAAAATTTTGATTTCTTGGTCACTCATGATGACCATTAATTTCTTTTTTGCAGATTGGGATGTCAAAGTTTGACATTCTGGATTCTTTTGTAAGCTATCCAGCCTATTTTGGCGGTACTAGTCCAGCCATGGATTTAGGAATTGGTATCGGATAGGCCGTGGCCGATACTGGGTCAGTAATACAAAATTTTAGGGGTAAATAAATAATAAGTATTGGAATCTCGGGGATAAAATCGTCCGATCCGTATTGGAATAGGTCGCAACTGATACAAGTGCTAATGTTGTGAACTAAATCCCCGAGTCCAATTAATTTAGTTAAGTTCATGGCTTACAAGGCATCCAAAAAGGTGGTTTCAAACATCAACTTGGAAGGAAGACGATCACAATATGCTATATTTACAAATAACATTGCTCCAATATTTTCAACCACTGCATTCCAATTTCTCTGCGGATGTCTTTGGAAGGCATCAAACCTAATAAGTTGGCATTGAAGTTTGAGGAAACGCAACACTCAACTGGCCTTTCTACCGAGTCAAGTGCTTCTCTGATCTGTTAAACCAATTGAATTATTGAATCAGTAATGCCCCTAAAAAGCGTCTTGTTAATCAAATTTGTAGCTACAATTGGGAGATATATTAGATTTCTATTTGCATTTTTCAGACCTTTGGAAACCTCAAAAGAGAAAACAGCAGCAACTAACTGATGTGGTGCTCTCTATCATTTCTCAACTCTGGGTCTAATTATGTAATTAAGATCCCCCCAAACTCAACATTATGAGTAGAAGCCACAAAATGAAACAGAACAACTGCAACTATAGGCAAAAGCACAACTTCAAAAAGAAACAAAGATAAATGCTCAACATATGAATGATATTTAGGCCAGTAAGACTTTCCAATTACATCTTCCATGTCATCAAATGCCAATGAAAGAACATTAAATATCTATTCACTTTTACAAATTACATTAACATGTCCATTTTGACTGTAGACTTTCCTATGTGAATGTAGAACACAAAAGAAAGAGTAGAGACAGTAAGATATGCAATAGACAATTACCTGTATGGTCGTCAATTTCATGACAAAAACTAAGATAGATAAATACCTTTCAGTTTTCAAATTCTTTTCCAAGGCAGATCCAACAGGTAAATATGCCTAATGAGCTAGACCGCTACAGTCAGTCAGTCAGTCACCCAGAAATTGAATGATAGGGATAGATTACATGAATTTAGACTCGACACAATAAGGAGAAGGAAGAAGGAATAAGAAGCACATCATTTTCAAGTTTCTTATGAATTGAAAATACAGCTAAAGGAAAGACTGGACTTAGAGAACCCTAAAGAAATGCGTGTTGGATGCTCTTCCAAGTTCCAAAAGCCTAAATGCTAAATTGAAGGCTCAAATCCTATGCCTTTCCACCATTAATTACTATATCAAACATTAACATTGTTTAGCCTCAATAAGGTCACTCACCGAAAAAAAGGGGCAGTTGCATTTACATCAGAACGAATCAAAAGTATTAAACAAAAGAAAATAGGTATAGTATTTAGTTTTTACCGAATCATTCTAGTCAATCATTAATTTGAAAATTGTCATATAGAGATCATTTCAATAAAAAGACTGATTGATTATACCTTTGGTAAAGTCTCCACATAAGCATTTGGAATTTCCATCTCAGCAAGGACACTGCTATTGATTGCCATGGCTGCCTTAAGGATCTGATTCGTGCAATCTCTACATTGCTGCAGTCTCTTCCTTGAATCTTCAGACAAACCATTTGGAGGAACCTTGGGGCAGGGGAGCCACCACTTATCTTCCTGCCTAATAGAAGGTCTCCCAATATACGCATCAGCATCGCCAGCTTCAGCAACAACTATCCCACGATCAACGTAACAAAACTCAGTGTCGCCAAAGCCATCAAGGATACTTAGCAGCATAGCATCAAGCTTCTTAAGGGCTGGAAGGTTTACATAGAGATCAGAGCGCGGTCGAGTCACCATGACCTCAAAGGTCCCACCGCCAGGAAATTCTTGCAATGAAGGAATGAGCTCCACAATCGAATCGCTCACACATAAAAGCCATTCCATCTCTCTGCACCACATTGCCTTCTTCTGCGGGGCCAATGGCTCCAGCCTCCATAGCTCCCCAAAAACAGTAGCTTGCCATTTTTTGCCCCCAAAACAAGAAATGGAAATTGGAAACTTCAAGGACAGTTTTAGGGGGAAAAATAAAAGAAGCCAAAGAAAGGAAAGTGAAAGATAAAACTAACCAGATAGGTTAGTAATGGCATTGGAGATAGCCAAAGCAGTACATACTCCCTTTCCCCCACCCGACATGTCTTCTCCTAACAGAAGCTTAGCGAACCGCTCCTTCATCATCTCAACTTCTGCTAGGGGAAAAAAATGCTGGTAATGTTAAATGCGCTATTGGAATACAGAGTTCAGAAACGTGAAACTCAAGCACCAACACTAAAGCAGTTCAGTTGCAGGAATTTTTTTCCGCGAAAAGATGAAGAAAAAAATCCCACAAAAAATAAATAAAATAGAAAAAAGACTAACCAGACAAATCTGCCTCCGGTTTTTCCGGTTTCTCATCCCAAACCACCACATCTTTGCCACCGATAACCGGTAACATCAAAGGCGGTCCCGGAAATCCAGAATTCAAGTTTAACGGACGTCCGGCGAGCGGAGACGACGCAAGAGAACTTGAAGCACCTTCAGCATCGTAGCGCCGGCAGGAAAAACTACTCGAACTCTCAGACTCACTGACGTCGGCACTCAAGCTATAGCTCCCATATCGTTCACTCTGCTGATCAAAACCATCCTCAGAAGAGACACTTTCCATCGATGAAGTTAAATCCAAAAGGTCTGACTCCCTAAAGCTCAAAACTCACAGGCGAAGATACAGAGAGAGATCTCAGGCTTGCATTTCCTCCGGCGAGAAGAAAAGCTACTGTATCCAATTCCAGTCTCGCTCTCGCATGATTTGAGAGTTGCAGAGCCAACTCGTAAAAGGCAAAGAGACTGGGACAGGAGAGAAAAGGAAAAGAAGAAAAGAGAAGTTTACCACCAAAACACTCCTCTCTCTCTCTCTCTCTCTCTCTCTCTCTGCGACTCTGATGCCGCAAAAGCAAGCAAAAGAGACGCCGTTTGGCAGGTCGGCTTTCCGTAACAGCAGGCTCATCCGCACCCGACACGGTGCTCTTCTTTTCCACACATGACACATCCATGATCCATGCTATGGACCTATACTACTATAAACTATTTAGGTACTTTTCTTATATCTTACCTGACGACGTGGATAATATATAGACAGGGTGAGCCGTTGAGATGAGTGTGTGATGGTACAGGTGGGACCCCTTGTTGGAGAATCGTTGAAATTTGGGGTGTTGGTGGAGGGAATCGCGTGTGAAAACGACGAAAGAGGCGGTTATTTTCGTATTAATTTATGAAAAGGGGGACCCACAAAAACTCAATGAATAATATTCGTTCTTCATCAGGGTTTTTCTTGTCGTTTTCCGTATAGCGAAATTTATTCGTTAGAACGTCAATAATGCATGGTTGGCCCAGATTGTTGGTCCATATGTCCCTTCAACTATGGAATGAAATTGGACCACATTGTCCTACATGGTATCTAGTGTTTTTTTTTTTTTTTTTTAATGACAAGTATTTAAGTCTTTGGCTTGACTAATCTCATACATCCATAGTAATCCCACAATTGTATAGATCGTATCATACTAGGATTTAATGAAAATCATTCAATTTTAATCAAAGTAGTAAAGAATACTAAAAACCATTAGTAAAAAAAAAAACATTAAATACTCTCGTGTGAGTGGCCCTAAGAAGAAAAGATGAGTCAAACTCATTAATTCACACGTTTTTTGAAGTGAAAATCCCTTATCAACTTGATTACCAATCCTTGTCAAACTCAAATCCACACATTTTTTGAAGTAAAAATCCCTTATCAACTTGGTTACCAATCCGACTCCTCTCTTGAGCGATGATCGTTTAAGTCAATCTATAACTATCTGAGCAATCTACACTTGTCCAAGCGATGATCCAACGATTGTGTTTCTATTGATCAAAATAGAAGCATCGCATCAAGAGCCGTTGAAACCATTTGGATAAGTATCGATCACCTAGATAGTTATGGACACGATTTGATGATCACCGCTCTGAAAAGAATCTTGTAATTAGTAATAATATTGATCTCCACAGGGATCAAGAACCGTTGAATCACCCTTGGACAATTGTTGTGCACTCAGTTTGAGGTTATTCGAACGAGAAACAAGCGAGAGGATCCTAACCGTCCGCTACAATTCGTTGACGTCAATGTCCTTAAAAAAGTCTCTTCGGTAATGAGCTAATCAAAGTCTCCCCTCTCCACTCCGTAGGCCCCGAGGTAGATGACTGATTACCCACGTGTTCAGTTGCACAGAAGAAATGGCCAGCACTGGCCCCGAGGTAGAATTAATTAATTTTACTAATTAGGTTCTTAACTCATAACCCAATTTTTCAAGAAAAAGGGTTTCTCGTAAGTGGCAGCAATTATAGTTGCTAACAAAAGGTGTAACGAAGATTAGAATATTAGGGAATAATAATAATGGTAAGTTTCGTAAGGAAGCAAAGAATGAATGAAGATTAACGGCATTTATCCGGAGTCTAGAAAAGTGTGAGTGGGAGAGGGATTTGATTTTTTTCTTGAGCGTCTATCTTTTGTGGTTCATAGTTATTGAGTGTCATGTGTTCAGGTGAAGATTCAACGTTTTGGAAAAAAGCATGACCAACGAGGCGTTGATAGAAATGTGAAAAACGAGATATAAAAAACAGTTAAATCTTCACTTGAACACGTGGCGTTCGTCCATATAACTATGAACAAGACATAGACAATGAACGCTCAAGAGAAGAAGCGGATTGGAGAGAGTGTGGGTGAGTTTCCTAGACTATCCTAATTGGGATGTTCAATGAATCACACATTCCCTCCAAGACTTCTGTCTCTTGTCCAAGTTAATTATTACCACTTTTCACAAGTAATTAGCTCCTTTCGAGTTTGATTATACCGATACTACAACATTAATCGAGGCCCTAGGGACCAGGGTCGACCATGCCTACATGCCCCTCCTCAATCATTTCAGTACACATTATTGGCTCAGCCGCTCTGGGATCTGGTTGGTTCCGAGTCATAGTAGCTCCACCAACCAAACCTCGAACAGTGATGGAGGTAGATTCCAATCCAATGGTTTCAATAGTGAATACTGTACCTAGTTTTTGAGCTTGGGAAAAGAGTATAGTACTGAGCCAGAAAAAAGGGAATTGACACATTGGTCGGGTTCCTGAATGTCAAGGAAGAAACTTTATTGTGAAGAGATTAGATGAAGAAAGATTATGTTTTTGTTTTAAACCATGGAGGAATTTATAGTTGGAAATCTATACTTTCAGCGGCTAAATTTGTAGTTGGTAAGGATGTCTACATTTGCCCCTCTCAACCCTGCAGTAGTGGGAGCCTCGTATACTGAGTTGTTATTTATTTATTTATTTTCTATAGCTTCATATGCGAGACAGCGAAGAAGACTGAAAGGTGGAGTACCATGTTTAAATGTTAATGAAGTACAAAGAATTGGAAATTGGTGGTGGGGGATAAATGAGTATGGATTATGATGGAATAATAGACATAATCAATAAATCTGGCTACTATAAACACATGATTATATGACATTTTCAAGCTTCTCAGAAAGATATGCAAAAGGTATCTCCTTTTGGAGTATCATAGATGAACCCATTGACAAAAAAGATGAACCCATTATTCAATGGTACCTGCCTACCAGCATTTGTACCTTTTTTTTCCTCTTTCAATTTATATAGAACAAATTTCATTATAACCACTTGTCTCCATCCATTCATTTTGACATTGAACAGCAGTTCCAGAACTAGTCTTCTATATCTTAGTTTGCCTGAAGGTCACAAATTTTGGTGATTGGTAACATCAGACGAGAATTACCATGAGCTGAGCTTGCTTGAGGGCCTAAATGGCACAAGATCTCAAATGGCTCTCCTTCACCATATTTTTACTATGCTCAAAGCAAACTTGAGTTCCAAATGGACAGATTCTTATACTTGGTGATGACTTGTTTAATTTGGCCTTGATATGGATGACAAGGTGCCTTTTTTCACCCAGCTAATGATTAGACTTTTTCAGTTTAAAAGATAATCACTCTTATGGAAATCACTATCAAACTGCCCCTAAGCAAACCATCCCCACCCCACCACCCCCCCCCCAAAAAAAAAAAAAAAGAAAGTTTATAAGATACGTTGGCATAAATTCTAAGAGCTGCTTGAAACACAGGATTGGCCATTTAAGGAGTTGAACATACCATCATTGTATTCTACCTCTTTCATTCTTATTCTCTCTTTTAAAGGAAATCAAAGAATAAATTTGCATGGATTTGATCTTTTCCTTTTGTTTATTTTCCTCTGTTTATAGTTTTAACACATGAAACCTCTCTGTCTCTGTCACACACACACACACACACACACATGTTTTCTTCAGCATAATGTGCTCGATCTACTCCTGTTAGAATGTTTCAACTTTGATTTGTCGACTTCTAATGTGTTGCAAAAATTTGGAAGCAGGCTGGTGAAGAACAGTTTCCAATTGAGCTGAATAAGAATGACCAAGTCTGGTATAAGATCCTTTCCTTCTCAAAGTCTGACCTTTTCCTTTCTTCTATTGGCTACTATCATGTACGACTCCAGCAAAAATATTTTTCTTATCAATTAGCCAATGCTTTTATAGACCCTTTTACTGCTCAAACACCTCCATTGTAATTGTTTTATGGTTGACTCTACCTAAGACGAATGTGTCATTGTATCCAAAATATATAATTTTGAAATTTCAGTTTTACAGATTAGGAGAGACATAACAGAAATACTGGTTCAGATATTGTACAAAATGTCATGCCTATAAATTGTTAAAAGATTTAGTTTACTTCAAAAGGTGGAAACTCTAATTCACCTTTGGAACACTCAATTCAGTCGAATTTATGTGGGTCCTTCTGGTCAAATGCAGATTTAGTCACCACTTGAGCCCTTGCACCTGCTACAAAATCTTGCTAAATGGAATAACACAAAAAAATCATGTTATGTCTGAATTGGCTGTACAGATACAGTTAGGAAGTGCAGAAAAGGTGCAAAAATAATGCTACTAAGAACTGGAGAAATAACATTTATAAATGACAAATGCAAATGCCACCAGTGTTTCTTCACAGAAATGTAATACCATTGAGCCCAAACCCTTTACTTGTGGTCAAATGTCAAAAGAGGTTAATAATGTATACAGACCTATAACACTAGAATTATAAACTAAAGAAAGGGCTTTCTTATATATACTATGAAGCTGAAATATATTGCCTCAGCATCTGCATATTCAGTTGAGTCCAGAGTTAGCTGCAAGTCAATATAATAATTATATCCCTATGGTCCAATGAATTGGCAGGAAAAAGCATCTAGTGCATTTTAGTAGGTGTAATTACTAAATGTATCCTGCTTTATCAAGGGTAAAGTGACAAGAGTGACCTTGGATTTAGTTTCACATCGTGATTGGGCCCTTGAGAAACCATCTGGGTTGTACTCTGATTGCACTTGAAGATAATGTTTAGAGTCGGGTTAAGAACAAAACTGTGTTTTGATATAGCTGGACTAAACAAGCCCACCATGGGTTCACCAAGTGAGATATGAGCCCTGATTAGGCCTTTCAACATTCTTGCGAATGAATGACTGAGGTATAACACAAACTTCTTTCAATCTCTGAAAAACAGGGAACTTATTTTCCAAAAATATGATATATATATGAATAATCTATAAATAAAACAAAAAATTTCTATGGTGCTAATTACCCACCTGTTTGTCATCCCTTCGCTTTGGTACATTCATCCGATAGAAAACCTGTTGCAAAATGAAATGGGATAGGCTTACTACTGCCAGTCCAAAGTGGATAGAACACCCACTAGCAATGCCTGCACAATACTTAAAAAGGACCAGCCTCAAAATTTTACCAATTACAGTACTCTTGGCAAAGGTGTTAATAAGGGCTCAATGTGGTAGTTGAGAGCAGAGACACAGCATAGGTGATTGAACAGTTGGATAAGAATTAGGATATTTACGAGCATGCAACGGATTGTAGTAAATTGCTATCTTCATGGATTTTCAGATTGAAGATGGAAATTTTATCCTTGCTTGCGTCATATTGTGTGTGGACAATTTTTTTTCCCCTCTGGCAAGCAGCCTGGTAAGTACCATTTTGAATGGAGTAGGATAAAAATAGCCAGCTGTGGTACAATTTACAATATCAATTCTTTCTCACTACAGTGCAATTGAATGAAGAAAATCTTTTCTATTGATATTTCTTTTTTTTGGTACGGTTTGTATTGATGTTACATGGTGGTAGAGAATATTTAATTTTTCTTTTCAGGAAACACTGCAGCATACACAAAGTGGTGTAGATGTTGGCTCCCATGATACAATTACCTGTTGCGAGCTTTATTCTGGGTGTATTCCTGATACATGTATCATGATGACTTGCACATTGGCTTAAAAGCTACTAAATGTCCTCTATAATCGTAATTCTGCTGCCTCTCTCATTATGTCTCCATGGCTGAGATTCACCTTTGGAGCCTCTCCAATTTAAAAACTCTCCTCTGCCTTTGCCTCTTGGCCAATATTCTTGCTCTTCTAACAACTTCAGAATCTGCCAATATTAAAAGAACCATTCACATACCAAAACAAGAGGGAAAAGAGGGGGGGGGGGAGTACGGCTAGAAGCTTCTGAACAGAACTTTTTTTTCTTTGGACTTTTGAATCTAGAGTATGCAGAGTATGATTATGAACTCTTAAAACTTCACTAATAATGATGTTTATAGCTGAAATAAGATTCTAAGCTGGAGATAACAACGGGGAATATATATTAAGTGAAGTTTATAGTGCAAAACAAAATTCTAAACAGGAGATAACAAAGGGGAATTTTTGTTGCTAGACATCTGCATATCCACTTGGCTGTAAACATGGAACTTTATTTTATTTTATTTCAATTTTTTGGTGCTATGGAACTTACTTTTGATGGTGAAATATATGGACCAAAACGGATGAAAATAAACCAATAATACAGAGCCAGGGTGGCTGACCCATGCAATACCAACTGGATTGAAACCTTACCTAGAAAAGAATTTACAGACCATTATTTTGGCCCTAGAACCAATATAAAAGAATTTCAGTCGGTAGCACCAATATATGATGTCTGCATTGGATTTTATACTTCAGTGATACTATGGTTCTCCCCTCTTTTTGTTTTGTTTGTTTAGCACAAATGAACATCTATCGTTAATATAGATTCCATCTTTTTCTTAGAAAAGGTTTAGAAGTGATAAAAATAATATAGTGATTCATATATTCCATGAATCAATCCTTTTTCCTCATTAACTTGGACTCCTTGATATGCACTAAGATTTTGATTTTTGCACTGGCAAAGCATTATAGTATTTGTAGTAGATGGTGCGGAACAAGGAATAATAGTTACAAATGTTTAATGGTTTTTTTTGGAAAAAAAAAAAAAAAGGTCTTCTAACACCAGTGGAGGCAGTGCAGCAGAACTAATAGATTGCATACCACTTTCATTGTTGGTCTTCTAGAAGATGAATGCATGAGGCACAGTCTTGCAGCCATCATCATCTTCTGCATTTCTTCCTTCTTGTAATTTTCTTGCAAGTAGGGATCTATTAATCGTTCACATAGTCCTTGGCAAAGTAAAGACCTTGCCTGCAAATCACAAAGGATGTTATATAGATGTTAAGGATCATTAAATCAAAAAGGGATTTCCATTAGGATTTCATAGAGCTTGTCAAGATATCTTCTATTACCCAGTGTACTAAAATTTCATGGTTAGACTTCTGGTCTGCATCCGTGGCATCTTTTCCAGTGATCAGTTCCAAAAGCACAACACCAAATGAGTACACATCTGTCTTCTCGTCAACCTTCCCATACATGATGTACTCTGGTGCCAAGTATCCAAAGGTCCCTACCACACGGACTGGTTTCCTGTTTGCTGAAAGTTGCTCAGGTTGATCACGTACTATAGCTTCTCCAAAATTTGACAGCTGCAAGAATTGAAAGTAAAAGATGTTGCGTGGCTTGGAACACTAGTATTGAATTTGACTTTCCCATTAAACAGAAAAAAATCTAGAAACATGCATATACATCTTCACAGTTAGATGGTAACTACCATAAGTATCCTTGATAAGAGGATTTCTCATGTATAGGACATGGTTTTTTTGGGTGAATGCAAAACATATTAAGGAAAAGAGCAGAATACAACACAACAGCCAAACTGGTTAACTAATGGGGGAACTCAAACAGGAGAAAATTGATGAAATATATTCAAAGAGAAGGAGAACCTTGTATTATCAAAAACTTGATGAATTTTGTCAATTTGGCCATGTTTTACATAGGTGACTTGGGCCACTTGGTGAATTGCCAAAGATAAAAAATGTTTCTGAGGCAACTGAAAAATCAATCAAGCTCATTCAATTCAGCCAAATTCCAGGTTGACTTGTGTCAAGGTTGCATTGTATTGTTAGTTGTAATTTCAAACAGCTATAACATACCTGAGGTTGGCAATGGTGAGAAAGGAGAATGTTTGAGGAATTCATATCCCTGTGTATGATTGGAGGGGAGCAAGAATGGAGGTACTCCAGTGCTTTTGCCAACCCAACTGCAACTTTCACTCTCTCACTCAATGTAAGCTGTCTCAATCTCTGCTTCAAGCTTCCCTGTAGGAGATTATAAACCACCGCATGCATTTCTTTACAATAGCAGTACCCAATGAGTCGAATTATGTGCTCATGGTTCAACTCACTCAAATTCTCCACTTCACGAAGGAGCCTCTCTCCTGAACCATGTGAGATGTTGAGAACCTTGACAGCTGCAGCCCCATCATTTCCAAGTTGTGCTCTATACACCTTTCCATGGCCTCCCTCTCCTATCACCATCTGAGGGCAGAATCCATTAGTCACACTACGTATTTCATCTGGGGTGAATCGCTTGCAGGCCCCCTTGGCCTCTAAAATAGCTATTCTTTGGAGATGGTTATGTCCCATGGTGGCAGGAGACTGCATTTTGTTCTTGGAATTTTGAACTACCTTATCAGCATGTCCAGGCGAGGGTGCCTTTGAGGAAGACTGCTTGGCTTCCGGCTTCAAGGACTTGTGGCCGGGTTCTAACCAGGAAGCATGGGAAGTGTATGTCTTCAAAGATTGTGTCTGGAGGATTGGACTTGTGGAACCTTCTTGTGAAGTTCCCCGCTTTCGGACGAGGACTTTCCCCAAATTGCTTATAACTAGTAGGGAGCATGTGGGAGGTAATCGTTTCAAGCAAGGAGGAACAATGGAGTCTTCTTCAGGCCTGTAACATAAGTGTAAGAGAAAGGGTAGAGAGAGAAAAACAGAGAGAGGTTTCATTTATGTAAGGTCACAGTACCGTGTGGTGCTACACCCAAGCACAAGTTCCGTTGCGAAGTGCAGTCTTACTTGATGAGTTAGAACTGCGATGAAGGACTCACCAGCACAGACCTTGACCTGGAACTCCACCTGAAGAAAGAAGTGTTAACAACAAGGTTAGACAACTGTTCAGATTTTGGAATCAAAACTTACTACTCTGGGTGGGAATTCCATTGCGATTTGGACCTGCTTTGACTTGCAGAGATCTTCATGGATCTGAAAACTGTTCAGATCAAAGCTATCCTGAGACTCCTGTACATGAACAGCTATCACATTATCACCAGAGCTGACCATCTCACTAAGTACGCGCAGAAGCACTTCTCTACTGCGGTTGTGAGCTTTCAAGCCAACCACGATTGCTTTCTTCTTCTTTGTTGTCTTCTGGGCTCCTATAATCAATGCAATGCTGCAACTGACCCTTGGAATTCTTCCAACCATCGTTGAGGAGGTGAATTCCGTTGTTCAAAAAGTATCAATTCCATTCCAGAATTAAAGAATTAACATTGATCGTCATTTTTCGATTGCTATGCCCGTTCTGAACTATCTTTTTCTATGATTAGCTTTTCCTGGTTCGAAGGATTACGACTGGATAGGCGCAATGGTCCCCATCACGTTTAAGTGCAACAACCAAACTGAAAGCTTGTTCCTTCAGTGCTGCTTGGTAGGTTCTCATGAGTCATAACTGAACCTAATTCCACAGCTCTATCTCACAAATTTCTTTTCATCTCTCTGGACAGACAGATCTTATTGAGATGCCAAAAGAGTCTCACGACCCCGAAGAAGGAAATATGTACTTAGCTCTGTAGCAATGGCTTTTCTCGGTCTTCCTATGGTGTAGTCCACATCTGTTAGAAAGTAGAATCTCATCAAAAGTTGCAGAGCGAGATAGAGAAAGTGCGAAAACATGTAGAAAGGTTTCCCTAATCGATCGGTGATATGTCTCGACTCTGGACTACTGAAGGATCCGCATCAGTGGTTCACCGTTCACTCGAACGGAGTTGAGGGGTGGACTTGATCGTCTTTGACACAAGAGGGTGTCTGACGCGTATCGAACGTCAAGAAACATCTTGGGTTACGTGTGAATGCCTAGGCTTCCTACTTGAGCATTTCTCATCGTTGGATGCCGCTTGATGTCTTGTTATGCCACAGAGGAATTCATTCGTGGGAAAATTATTTGATTACCCACTTATGAGTTTCCCTTTACAAAATTATCCACCAAAAGTTTCAGTTAATAAAAATACCCAAAATTAAGTTTTCCTCTACAAAATTACCCACTTAAAGTTTAAGTTAACAAAAATACCCAAAATTGAGTTTAGGTTTACAAAACTACCGACACAAAGCTTCAATAATAACAAAATACGTGATTATATGTGGAAGATGAAGACTCACTATTTTGGGTAGTTTTGTAAATCCAAACCTGATTTTGAGTATTTTTGTTAACTGAAACTTTGGGTGGATAGTTTTGTAAACCCAAACCCAATTTTGAGTATTTTTGTTAAATAAAACTTTTTGTGGGTAATTTTGTAAAGGAAAACCCAAATGTGGATAATCATGTAATTTTTCCTTTTATTCGTTCATAATTGTAGGGGTCATCGTGCAAAATCCGATACGTGTCTCGTTCATAATAGATCACTATGTAACCGTTGAATGGCCCACTCTAAGTGGAACCACACCCCAAAAAATAAAGAGTCAAGGAAAATTCCACGCTATGAGGTTAGTTTCCACACCAGTGATCTAAAGCATCACGAATAAGGGTGTCAATTTCAAATTGAAATCGAAAATAAGCCGAATTAATCGATCCAAAATCAAACCGAATTCAAATTCGGTTTGAATCTGTGAATATGCTATTCGGTTTGGCTCGATTTTGATTTAGGGTGTCAGAACCATTGGTTAGCAATAGTCATAAGGCCCATAACTTGATCCCATTATGGCCTTTGGTCTAATACAATTATAGTTCAAAAGTGGAACCGTTTTCATAACCGAATTAAAACCGAGATATAAAATTGAATTAAAATTGCATATCATAACCGAATTGGAACCGAAACCAAACCGAGCCCAATTGAATCGATTTGAGTATCTCAATACGAAACCGAGTCAGTTCTCAATTCGGTTATGGTCCACCTTATCCTCATATTTGGAACCAAACCGATTGACACCCTTAGTCAAGATAAGGTTCAATTTAAGAAAAGGTCAGGACGGGGATCGGCTCATCTCTTTATCACACATCAAGCATCACGTGATAAAACATGATCTAAATGGTTGAGAAAGGCATGGAGAACATGATGCTAAAAATTTGGAAAACGAAACACAAAGAACCGTTAGATCATCATCTCATCACGTAGTCAGGTAACCATGAGTAAGACTTGAACAATGGACAGTAAAGAGAGTGAAAACATCATTTGCTGTGGGTGCGGCAGTGTGACAGTGCGACGAGCATCCGACGGCTGAGATGACATTGGCACATGCCCCGATGTCATTCTGACCATCGGTTGCTCGCCGCACCCACGGAACAATCATCGCTCCTAAAGAGAGGAGCCGAAGGGAAGGAGGAATCCATGGTTGTACCGTAATCCTATTATTTCCTTGTTCTATTTCTTATCCCGGCGTTTTAATTTACTTCATTCACCAATCCATTTTGACAGATTGAAATTATCTTGTTGTGGGAACTTATGAGAGAGAGTACAACCAAACCAGACGGCTTGCGCAATGGGCAATGATATAAAATGTTCCAAAGTTTCCAAAGCAGCACCACATCTCATGCATTGAGGGCCAATTGGGAGATGACACATGCCCTCCAAGAAAGGATCTACTTTAGGGATGGTATGGCACCGCAAGATTGTCTTCAAAACCAGGGTTGGAGTGGGTAGCCCAGCTTCTTAACGTTGAAGATGGGAAGCGTGGAAGGATGATTTAATCACAAGACCTGGCCACCAGAGTCCAAGGTCATTACTGCTGGAGCAGCTTCACCATTCTCTCTAGGAATGAACCGTCAGTTGCTTCGGCCAACCCCTGCAATGATTGCCTCAGGGTGCCTCCAGCAGAAATTGCCAAAAAGCACACAGCTTTCTCCACCAGTTTGAAGTCCTGGAAATCTTGATATCTTGATACTGGTAGTGGGGTAGGACATATTTTTACCTTTCACCACACACTCCCCTAACCTGCTACCCTGAGAATCTGATTAAAAGGAAAAACTAACTGTATAAGAGGGAGGCTACCGGTAGTGCCGCTATCCTTGGCCAACGTGTCTCAAAAAAGCTTTCGTTCTTTCATTTATTAGTTATTCATATAAATAACATAAAATATCAGAAGCATGATCCACCAAATGACTAACAGAGTAACAGATGATGATACTCAAAATAGTTCCATACATAGTTCTTGTCCAAACAGCTGAAACATGAAGTAAGGTCCGAGCTCACCAGTCCACTAATCATATCTACATTGTTATATTCAATGTTCTTTAACAGACGAGCATCGGATCATTCAGGCTCATTGTAGTATCGAAGCTGAAGCCCCATAGTGCTGGATAAAAAAAAAAAGTGGTTTTTTTCTTCTTCTTTTTTTTTGGGGGGGGGGGGGGGGGGGAGAGAGAGAGAGAGCACACAAGAGGGTGAAGGAGGCTACTTGGATATCTACAATCAAAGCCACAATTACTTGGCAGTTTGGATTCCAAGCAGAAGATAAAAGTTGGCTTTATTATAAACAAATTCAGCTAAGATAAACATAACGACCCAATCACAATTTCATGCTATCCTTTTTCTCCATAAGTACACCCCAGTAAGCAATAATTGACCGCACAGATTCGGTGTAGAGGAGCAAAATTATTTCAAGAAAGTGACAGAACTACCATGGGACCAAAAAGTGACTCCTTGGACCCAGGCAAACAGGGAGGGTCAGACATTTCCCACTCTGTAGATCCAAAAATCTAGAATAGATAGGAGATTACTAGCACTTCCAACACCTAGATGTAGTAGTGTGGCGAGATAGGAACACCAGGGAGTAAATAGCTAGCTGATTCCAATTGGAGATGCCACTAAGATCACTCCGTAATCTGCAAATCACAAATCTTCAGTAAGTCCCAAGCATTAAGATACAGAAAAGATGATGCAACAAATAACAGTCCCAAGCAGCAATTTATGAACAGTATCTGCTGGTCAAGTGCATTGAAACAAATTATCCCGCCTTAAAATCAATCATATGCTGAGTGTCCCTACAAGCCTGTGGATGTAGCAAGAATTTGCATCCTTCATACCTGCACCAGTAAACTTAAGCGATGGGTGTACTCCAGACAAGTTAATACTTGCTGAACAACATCCCTTATCATGCTCCAATCCACAGGCATTTTCTCTTGCTTCATTTAGTACCACCTTTGATTTTCAATGGACAGACTTTCTAAACGTACAAATAAATAGAGTGCAGCTAGCAGTTTCATATGGTTTGATTTTATTGCATTACATTCGCTTCATGGAATCTTCTCCTCACTAAGAAACCTATGCCATTTCTCTGGTCTTACTGTGGAAAACGAAAATTTTCTACTCCCATTTGTGGCCCCCAATTTAAATGTAATATTTGTTTCAATGAAAGCTAACTTCAATGAACCTGCATCAGTCCAATGTTCTAATTCCATTGAGATTCCGATGGTCCAGTCTCTTGGATCCAGACAGTTTGACCAGATAAACTAAGATGCACCATGGCATAAACATAAAGACTGCAGTTATAGCTCAAATAGCACAATAAGAAGCTGATTAAGGTGTTTATGGGTCTTCTAATCTAATAAACTCCCATTAGAAGTTTTTAAATGTGACATAAAATTAAAATCCATGTGGTTTGATGTTATAAATTTCCAGTTCAAACCAGCCAACGATTCAAAATCAGAAGCCATTGACCAGTCAACACTTTGCAAAGCCTCCTGTCCGTAGAATGGTAGAGGACATTCAGGCCTCCCTTCTGGGCACCAACCATGGTCCAACTGCCCATTCTAATGGTACCTACAAGAACCGTACAGAAAATATTCCAACTCTAAGCAGTCAATTTTAAGGCTTCGTAGGCAAGACCTACAGGAGGTTCTTGAAATTCTAAACTCTAGGTTAGTATTCTTGAAAGACCCTATTCAAGGATGAGACTGGAATACACCCTTTAGATCAACCCTCAAACTAATTGGAATGTTGGGTGTCAGTGATTCTACCATCTAAGATTGTAACTGAGGCAGCAGGCAGGGATCTCTACTCAATTTCAAATGACATTATGGATTTATTTATATATAAGCTATGAAATCTTCAGGAGGACTCTTTTGACAACCCATAAACTTGAAATAAATAACAATTATAATTCCTTTTTCCTTCTTTTCATTTGATTTAAAAGAAACCTTCTCCAATATGAAACCAATTCCATATTTTAAAAACATTCTAAAAAATACATTACGACAATTATGTGTTCAATAATTAACTTTAATAGATAGAAGCTTGAGAAGTATCAACAGTTCTTACATTGTTTCTTCAATTGATATATGCAAAAACAATGGGGGATAGAAGCAGAGTAACTATTAAATTTGCTTATGAGATTCATTAGACAGTTTCTTGTTATATGATATTCAAAGTAGACACATAAATTGCTGAAAACTCGACATTACTCAACTAAGCCTAATGGGGTTGGTACATTAATTCTGTTCTGCCATAAAACTCTATTTGAGGCTATGTTAGTTGTCAAGCCTAGAATATCAATATCTTTTCCCACTACTACTTCCCAAGTCACTTTGGTGTACCACCTAGTCTTTACTGCTGCACTAAAGACCTCTGCTGAAAATATCCATAACACATTGCTAAACATTTCCTTAAAAATACCATATCAAAAGTAGTCAAAATTTTCATTAAAGATTTCTCTAGGGCTTAGAAACCAACCCAGTCAGTGGCCAGAAATAGGCATTGATCTCAAATTCGTGAATGCATTAGAAGGGAGAAACTTATTAATAGTGAACGTTGAACAAAAATGACCAACAAGACAAGTTATCACATCTGCTTCTTTAAAGCATACCTGGTTAAGAGGATTATCCGGAGATTTCTTCCACAGCTTCCATATCATGTCCTTGTATTGGTTGTGAGTGAGACCCGGTTTCTCTTCCTTTAATTTAGGAAGTTCAGCTTCTTCGAATGCCTATATGTATAATAAAAGTTAAAAATATAAGGTATCAAAACAAGGAAATTCCAACGGATACAAAAGCCAAGGACCAAATCTAACAAGGAATCGATCAGCATTGTTGAATGAGTTATTAGACGCACTACTTTTTCCCCTTTGGGTAGGGGGGTTGTTCATATTAATTAGACACACAGTTCAAAGCAACCGCAAATCTACTGGTTAGCGTCCAAACCAAAAAAGTAGGTAGTACCAAGACTATTATTGTACTACTTAACTGTTGCTACCAAAATCCTCACATTACACTTACACTGAAGAGGAGAACAAATTACTGAAGATATCAGCATTGCCCAACAATCTACTTGAATCCTTACACAGGAAATGAATAAATTCAAGCCCAAAACGCATAGTACCTATAAGCAATTGAGTTGTTTCCCACAACCAGGATGGAGATAATCCACTCTTCAAGTGTATAAGTCATCATAGAGAAACCATAGGTAGGATTTATAAATGTTCTCGGTATTAGTTTCAAGGGAAGCAAAAAATGCTAATTCCTGAAAAGCAGTTTATGCTACAAGTCCTAAGAAATTTACATTCTTGTAAAGCTACAACTGTTCTCATACCACGACTTATCTACTTAGGCTATTTTTGTCCCCTTCTTACTTCATCAGTAAAATCATAAAACCTTGGATATAATATTTATGGGCTGCGGTTGGGCCCCCTGCTAACTTTCCTGGAGCTAGCGGCTCCACCAAATTGGGGGGTGGGAAACTGGGATGGGAGGGTTCCAGGGGGTGGGAGAGATGCAGGCACAGTGCTAGCATGCCCAGCCTTTACCCAATATTCATTTATTAGAAGAAAAAGAGAAAATCAGCAGAAGGGCTGACTTGTCTCTTGTCATGCCGTGCTTCATATACAAACTTGGACTGGCAAGGTCCTCAACACAGTCTTTGATTGATGATAAAAACCACCATATTGTTGCATCCTTTGTTACGAAGCAATACAGTGAAATATTCAATAGGCCCACATCAATCAATTGTAACTAGTGAAATTTGAAAGATCAAGAGTCTGGACATAGCTTCCAACTAAGATATAGCTTCATTGAGGGACTAGAGTTCAGGCCTCAACTCTGAAAACATGCTCTGCTCTACAAAGATGATCAGACCTACTTCCAATCTTATGCCCCCACCAATGCTCATTCGGCAAAAATAAGACCCTGAATCCATTTACAGAGCCCTAACATGTAACATCCCCCCCCCCTCCCCTCTTCAAATGAAGCCTTTGCAGTTGCAAACCATTACTGCCTATTCTGAACCAAAAATTTATCCAATTAATGTTCAAAATAAATTCCTCAAGCTTTAAAATGATTAATTACCACATCAAATCCCAAATTGCTCTTATTTGTTTCATCTATGTGGAGTTATGGATTCGAGATATCCCCACATCATAGGGTGCCAGCTCTGTCTTGATAATTCGAGCAGCCACTTTAAAACTTCATCGAGGAATCACACATTCATTTAATACTTGTAATAAGGCCATCAGGGTAGACATGTCATATGGGAAATAAAAGCAACCAACCATAAGTTAAAAGCTTCTCTTGTCCTCACACTGAAATTCATTCATGAGCAATCATAATAAACATTAAACCTCATGGATTAGCCTCCACTTTTTAAGCCAAAACAGTCACCAAATTTTTATGGCATTTCTTCAATCAGTACACAAAAATCAACACTAAATGAAATGCCATTGCATTGTTCTGAATTTTCTCATCATTAATTGAGAGCATTGCAGCCACTCACATGTTCTCTTCATCCATCTAGTACTTATCTTGAACGAAAATGATTCGGTGGGGAAGTTCAAAATGATGCTAGGGATTAAAATTGACAGGAAATGGAAACATAAATTGGGCAAAGACAGATACTAAGTAGGCAAGCTTATCCCCATGGGAAAACAAAAGTATATTCACTTAGCTTTATGAATAGCAAAGGAATGCTCCTGCCTGACAAGGAAAAACTTGAGCATCTTACTAGAGGATACAAACTGAATCTACCCCCCCCCCCAATCAAAAAAATGATAATTCAGAGACAAGTAATTTGCATACACATTCGATGTTTTTTCTTCCACTTATGCTAGCATGCCTCCAACCTGTACGTTTATCCCCTGAGGCCACTCAAAGGGGGAAGGGGGGGCGGGGGAAGGCAAATGAATGAACTGATGGAACTGAAGGCAGGCTTACAAACATGAAGTTGATTAAGTAATTGATTATAAAATTCCATCCCAACCAGATTTTAGGTTGTGCACACATTGGATGAAGAAGGCTGGTTGGTAAGAGCTCTACTAGTTAACCTCATCCTACCAGAATGGAGGTATTTAGTTCCTGATCAGATGGAAACACATTTACTGGACAAATCATATTCATTCCAATGGTCAGGCCACTAAATGAAGTACGGATGTAAATAGGACGATGAATCACGACAACTACAGGAAACTATCTTTCTCTAGAACCAGCATTATTCCACGACCCTGTAAGTTAGGAAGTTAAGCAAAGTTGAAGCATCAGAACACAGTAAAGACTTTATGAAGACAGCCTTGACAATCGAGTAGGCAATAGACATAACTTCCTAACGATAATCCATTACATGGAACTCAGTCCTAAGTAGGAAGAAAGGTAAAACCATCAAGCCTTGGAACTTTGCGCCTCCCAACTAAGAGTAGCCTAACAGTGTGGAGAACGGACAGTCTTGATGACCTATCGGATATTTCCTGAGCAAAATTATATAACAAACTCGCTTGCTAGAAAAATCTCTGAAATTGTCGACCTTTTTTTTTTTTCCTTCCTCAGTTTGAATTTTAGAATTAACAAGAAACTTGAAAGGGAAAACGATAAAAACTTCAATTTTAATACGCCCCTCCTACAGAGTACAGATGACCGGATCCTAAAATCAACTAGCTATCTTCCTAATAAGTAATAATCCAGTGATGCCACAGGGAAAACAAATCCAACTCATAAATTCTTCCCAAGAGCTTTGTATCGTACGTTCCAAAATCAGTTAAGAAAATTTTTACGTTTCTGCAAAGCAAAATTACTAAATTCCAAAAAATAAGACACAAAATGATTGAAATTGCAGCGAAACGAAAGAAAAGGAAACGTAACCTTAAAGGAGGCTTTGAGCCTTCTCTCGGGATGGCGGTCGACAGGAAGGTTGTCAGTGACGGCAATCCGAGCGATAGCTTCCTCAACAGTGTGAGCCTCGATGACGGAATCATCACGGTTGGTATTGGTAACAAGGACCATGCGCTCATACTCCTCTTCGTCGGCAGTACGAGCCTGGTGCTTCTTGGCCTCCTCAGCGCGCTGAAGGATCTGGAGCCTCTCCTGCTCGCGTCGACGCTGGAGTTCGGCCTCGGTGATCTTGGGGACCGGGATGGACACGCGGCTGGCCTTCTTATCGGGCTTCTTGGTGGCTTTCTCCAATTCTTTCTCTTCCATCTCCGCAAGACGTCGTGCCTCGGCCTTGCGGGCAGCGGCCTCGGCGCGCTTCTCGGCCTCCTCCTCACGTTTCTTAGCAGCACGAGACCTGGTGCCCTCTGCCTCTCTCCAGTACTGATCTTCTTTCTGTCGGGCTTCTCGCTCCTTGCGCTCCGCCTCCGAAGCGTTCTTTCGTGCCCTAGCCTCTTCTGCTTTGCTATTCACTCCCATCTTCTTCGGCATCTTCGCTACTGTGCTGTGCCTGTGCCCCTCTCTTCCTCTCTTCCTCTCTCAACGCCCAATACCGAAGGACGCCCTGCGCACAGGTATAATCTAGAATTGCCGATCCACTATCGTGGCTCTGATCTTAGGAGAATGTACAGAGGATATTTACTATAGCTTATGTCTTTCGGAGTTCTGATGAGGTCTTGTACGAGGATAGTTGTGTGTTTTATTCACGGTTGGAATCAATTTAATCTTTCCTTCTTTTAATTGGTTTTTATTTTATGTAGAATCCAAGTGTTAGTGTGAATCAAACACTTCAAGAACCATCCATACAATTTCTTTTGAAGAGATTTATCACTGATCAAGGTGGAATTGGATTTCGGAAATTAAAAGGCGGCCAATGGCGAAAGCAAAAAGCGAACAACACACTTCACTTTTCGCAGTGCCAAACGCAATGCATGACGGATGATGCTGTGCCTTCCCACTTATTTGCCACGTAAAGGGACACATGGATGTCAATTGTGAAGGGAAATCTGATATTGCAGGAGAAGGCTACCCTACGCCGGTACACATCGGCAGGAATGGGGTTGAGGGGGTATGCAAAAGCATCTTTTGTATGGGTGGTATGGTCTTTTCGCACTTACTGTGTCTAAGCATATACTTGTACTGATAGATAGTGTTCTTTTTTAATTTTTTGAGCGAGGATTTTTTATCCAACAGTATTCTCTGTGCCCAAAAGTATAAGTGCAAGGGGCTCGGACAGAAAATTGTCCCTAAGACTTCGTTTGGTAGCCAAGTGAAAAAAAGATAAGAATTGAAAATAAAAAAGAATCAATAAACGAGGAGAAGAGAAGAGAAGAAAAGAAATGAAATTATAAAGAAAAAAAATTATATATATATATATATATATATATATATATGTTTGGCTACCATTAAAAGAATAGGAAAGAAAAGTTTTAGGCTGTGTTTGGTAGTTATTTAGAAAAACGTTTCTGACGTTTCGTTCTATGAGAACAAAAAAGGGAATAAAGCGTTTG
>NC_056559.1:26822627-26822748 GCF_013358625.1 Macadamia integrifolia
ACACAGAAACTGAAAATTATGTTTTTGACTCAAAACGTTGTTTTTTTAACTAAATGACTACCAAACACAATCTTATTATTTTTTTTGTGTTTTTAGCAAGATTTTTTTTTTTTTTTTTTTT
>NC_056559.1:26822768-26841725 GCF_013358625.1 Macadamia integrifolia
TTTTGCAACAAAAGAAAACTTCAATATGCCCAATGTGAAGTTTGAAATTTAAGAGAGAATCTTATCTTGATTCAAGACATGCCAAGCGCAAAAAGAATTTATTTTCTTTTCTTCTCTTCTCTTGGTTACTAAACATAGCCTGATAATCTATGGGCAATATAACATTATTCACTTGTGCAACTACTGCACTAACACACAGAGCAATGGGAGGCAGTGTAAAAGCATCTTTAGCGCATAAGGCAGGACAGCATAGTATTTTTTCGTGCCCAAGTGTGTCTAGGCATAGACAACATGCAAGCAAGCAAGCAGCTTTTTGTAGATCCAGACCCAGCTGGTGCCCTCAATTTTCTCTCACCTAATCTTGGCCGTTTGCATTAGTAAGAACACTTGTCGCTAGATTAGGGAGGATTTGCACCTAAGACAATTGGGAGCATCCGGCGCACACCCCAAGAGGCTCTTATTCGTCAGATGCATGTTGAGCGCCCAACGTTGCTTGAGGGGATCTCATTCTGAATGCCACCCATTCTTTCATTCTTTAAGCCAAAAACAAATAGAAGTTCTAGTTCTCCTTAGATTAAGATCCTTGTACATTTTCTCCCACATATAATTTGATGAGCTTTATATTAAAAAAAAAAAAATGAAAAATGAAAAAAGAGAGCTCAACCGCCCGTGGTATAAGCAATACCCCTTCTGAAAACGAACAACTTTTTTTTAAGTTTCAATTCTTTTTAAAACCTTTATGTTGGCTAATGATGAATTCCTAATTATGTAGTTAAAAGTTAATGCATGAACAGAGAGTAAGAATATAAGATGGGACATCATGTGGTAAAGAAGCATGGCTCAGAGAAGCAATCACTAGTCACCAGTCTCACCACCAAGCTAGATCAGGTGTTCTTCTCTGTACTAGATGATATTGAAATCTTTATATATGGGGCATTACATGGTTGAATTTGAGTTGAAATTAGATATTTGCCCAATATACAACATTTATTCCCATTCAATGGTTCAGATCAACCCCATTTGACATGCCATATTGCAACAACTAGGGTCCATCCTTGTTCAGAAAAATAAAATTACAATATATTCTTAAAATTTTGTAATGCATCTCATAAAAGTATTTTTCTTTCACTACCTAAACAATTCTGTTTTGCTCCAAAGGCAATTCCTGTTTGAACCCAAGGAGTCATCTGTCAAAGTTGTTCAGTTGATCCAGGACACACCCAACATTTCAGCCATGAAACCATATTTATCAGCAACAATATCAATCTGCATATAAAAGCCAAGACCCAATAGTATCAGATCCAACCATGAAATATCAATTTCATCCAATAAACCAGTATCAGGAATTGGATTAAATGCAAAATGGTTACCACTTTCAATCTAATAGACCGTCCAGCCCCATGGACAGCATCGCAGTCAATACGACCAACAATTGGGTTGGTCTGAAGACTGTTCTCCGAGCTTGTGCAGAGGACATATTGCATTGTCTGAGGGAGAAAACAGATCATGTAAGATCATTAAATGTAAAGACATGAATAAATGCTTATGTGACTCCATACCATGAATGCATAAACAAGGCAAGTATATACAAGTGTAACAAACTGCTATATCAAGATAATTGAGAACTTACTGCCAATAATTTCAATGTGTAATGGCGATATTATATCATGATGGTCAGGTGTCAACAGCATGGTAGATGGGTACTGACATGTCTTATCATGCATCTGTTCCCATGATCTTCTAACATTGTGAAGTGGTGAGTATCTGAGATAGAAATAGTTGGACTCAATTAACAATCTCAAAAGGTCTCAGTGAAAAGCATATATTTCAGTACAAGAGCACCATCACATACATTAAGAGAAACATCAGAATTGTATTTTACCATGTAGAGAACAAAAAGAATATCTGAGAGAAATACTTGGATTAGATTATACAAGGGAGAAGGTTCTCTGAGCAAGCGGCATAGAGGAGAGCACCAGCAAGGTGCAAAGAAACAGTTTCTTACATAGGAGGGCAGCAAGGTCCTTTCATGTGAGTGTGTGTGTGTGTGAGAGAGAGAGAGAGAGAGAGACAGAGAGAGAGTGCTAGTGTACCCTCCCATGGCAGCTCAGAGAACCTTTTCCCACCATACAAATCCAAAGGTCCCAGTAGTTTACACCGCAAATATTTCAGTACATCTGTACCATTACGTGCATTAGGAGAAACAAAGAACTGTATTTTACCATGCAGATAACAGAAAAGACCCTCAGCCTTTTGTTCATACACCCAGACATGGCATACTAGTTCCTCCAAATACAGATCACAAAAAACTTCAACGAGATATTTAAGGGGAACCAATTTGCAGATCGTAAAGGTAAGGCTTCCTACATGATTATATTTATCCGCCACATCACTGTTCGAATTTTTTGTATATGTTGTCCATGTCACCTCTAGTCACCTGGTGTCAGCCACACGGCCATATGGTGATATAAAGCTTCAGCAAATGGTGGAAAAGTCAACTTTGACTAATTTTGGTTTAATACGTGAAAATACAAAGGGACATGTTCAACACATATTGGGCCATACAGTGTGTATTAAAACTCTCTCCAACAGTCAGATTGGAGAATCAGCACTTCAAGTGGTCTAGATGGATTGACCATTAAGCCAAGCTTACCTCCCAGGGCCATATAAAGGGAAAATTCCTTTTATACAGTATGGAACTTCAAAAAGATAAGATTCTGCTTAACGATGTGTTGAGTATATTCTTAGTTTATTTAGCAACACAAAAGATGAGAGATGCTAACCCTATTCAACTGAGTAGTATAAGGTATTCTGCACATGACCACTACTTGACATGTACCAAGTTGAGCAGTATTTTTGATAAATTTCTTGTTGACCATGCTTAAATTTATTTAAAAAAAAAATGCCAAAACACAAGGAACATAGACCATAAAGTTAAAGGCATAGGAACTGAAACAGAAAGAAATCAAACAATTCCAAACTGATATGCAAATTATAATCTTTATACACATTCTTGTTTAAAAAAATAAAAATAATATTTTATAATATATATATATATATATATAAATGATTTTTTTAAGATGAATATATCGTAAAAATTACCAAAACTATCAATCCATAGAGGAGAAAGTTTTTTACTTGATCAGCCAATGGAACTCTTCCTCCTTCTCTGAACAACCAAATTCCGAAGTCCAAGCATAGCCTGAACAAAGACAAAGTAAATCACCACACAGAAAAAAGGGTGTACCCAATGCACAAGGCTCCTACCACTGTAGGGTCTGGGGAGGGTCATAATGTAGGCAGCCTTACCCCCGCTTCATGGAGAGGCTGTTTCTCAACACGAACCCACGACCAGTAGGTCGCAATGGAGCAACCTTATGATTGTGCTGAGGCCTGCCCTCTAGGTAAATCACCACAAATTGTGGGAAAAAAAAAAGGGAGAGAAAGGCATGTATACTACTTACCAAAGGAGAACTTGTGAAAACACAACATATCCATGAGACCTACATTAGCCAGAGCACAGCCAGAAAGATCTGGACGCTGCCACCAAAAATTTTGCAATTTCAAGGATAATTTCGCCAAAAATGTATCCTGTAGAGAGCAAAGCATGGACAGCACCACAAGGCCCATACCTGATTTATGCAAGCTGCAACAAGAAGCCCACAGTTACCTCCACCTTCAATACACAGCTTTTTGGGCTGGGTGTAACCCGCTGACACAAGAAATTCTGCTGCAGAAATAAAGTCATCAAAACTGTTCTGCTTTTTTCCAAGTGAGCCTGCTTTGTGCCACTCTTCTCCATATTCCCCACCACCACGGATGCTTGCACTGCAGAAGACAACACCTAAATGCCTAAAGAGAATCATGCGTTTGACACGGAATGATGTTGAAACTCTAGTATTAAATCCACCAAAGCCAAACAATAAACAATGATTAGATCCATCAAGAAAAATGTTCTTCTTTGATACAATGAACATTGGTATCTTGGTACCATCCTTACTAGCCACTAAAACCTGGCAACAGAAATTCAATCAGAAACAGTCATGGTGATGCTGATGATAGAAGAGAATGGATCTTTGAACAAAAGAAAAGAAAATGAAGTGAGATTATGGATATGAAGGAGAATACAAGTAGTTGGAAACAAAAAGAAAATAGTGAGATTCTACAAGCGGTGTATAATTCAAAGAAACCTCAATCATGCAGGAAACAAAGTGCAATTGATTTGGACCATCCAATCAGATGGCCAAGTCCTGGCCAACAAAGGAGACCATGGTCCACCAATAAGCAAAGTCAAAAAACACTTGAGCAACCTAGAAGTGAAGAAGAAGGTCAGGAGAAGGTTTTTCATTTTCTTTTTCTTTTAGTAAGTTCCGAAACTCCCAAAGTCCCAGGCGACTGATAGCTGTTCTTCCGAGTGTACAGAAAGAGATGATGAAGTTACAGTCTAAGGGTTCAAGGTCATCAAGGCATAAGGCAACCCAAGGCGACGGAGGATGGTAAAAAATCAAGGCAATGCCTAGGCGACCAAGGCACCAGTTCAGGTTGAGACGCCTTACAGGCTAGGCATCGCTCACCTAGTTATTATCCCATTATCCTCTGAAAGAACAGAAAGCTCTTGAATAGTTCTCATTGTTCCGCAATCCAAAAGAAAGCATTTAGATTATTTCTGCCTCCACCCAAGCACAAAAATAAAAAGAAAAGGAAAAAGACACAACATAAACTTGAGATAAGAACTAGTTACTCAAAACTAAACATCAAGATGTCAAAAGCCAACTCAAGATACCTGATTAACCTGAAACTCTGAACGATCAAATCCAGGCACCAGTAATTCATGGAATATATTCATTTCTGGAACCTCAGTTTTTAAGTTCACCGATATATCATACCAGGAGTGAGGAAGCTAGTGAATCCAATAAAAACTACACTGTCATTGCGCCGACCAGAAAACCCGTAAAGTGAGCCAATATCAATAGGCAAATGATGCACCAATGAACCCGTTTCCAAGTCCCTTACCTGCAGAACATTCTTAACATCACTCAAATAACTGACCAGAATTTGGCTCCCGTTAACAGCATAAGCTGATTCGAGCACATCCTTCTCAGATTCTTGGAGGACATCAGTCCAAACGGTTGGTTCCTTCAGATCCACTCGGACTAACTTATACTTGGGAGCATCTTTATTAGTCAGAAAAGTGAATAAGGTATCGTCATTTGCAACAGCTCGATAGCTAGCTTCAAAATTGTCAACAAGCTTAGTAAAAGGAAGCATTTCATTTCTCTCTCTGAGACCTTCAAGCCCATTAATTAGCAAAGACAAGTCACAATAATAAAGTTTGTTGACAGGATCACAGCCCTCCTGAATGTATAGCAGCACATACTGCACGTTGAAAGAAAGAATTGAGTCAACTACATGAGGATTACATAATAATATTGGCAATCTCTTAGTAAAACAATAGATTTATGGACATTTCTGAGGAAATCACAAGGGGTGGCTTCAATTACTGATGATAATTAAGAAATGGTCTTGATTATTTCATTTAAAACATCCAGTAAAAATAATTTCATCACAGGCGGAGTACAACAATAACAACAAACTCAGCCTTATCCCAACTTAATGGGGTCGGCTACAAGGACCCATGCAAATGAAAGTAGGGAAAAATGAGGTCCAAACATTAAGGGGGAAATGAAGAAAAGGAAAAAAAAAGGAAAAGATAAAGGTGCAAGACATAGAGATGAAAGATAGGCGATGAAAGTAAGAGGAAAGTGGCACAGCCCAGCAAGTTAGGAGAAACTCAGCTAAGTGGGGTCGGCTGCATGGATCCTGGCCCTCCAATATGCTTTATCCAAGGTCATACTAGGGACAAGACCTAGACTCTGCATGTTGTTCCTCACAACTTCTCCTAAGGTCATTTTAAGCCTGCCCCTAGATCTTTTAGCTCCCTCAATTGTTATTATATCACTCCTCTTTACTGGGGCGTCCCAAGGCCTCCGTTGAACATGACCATACCACCTCAGACGGCTTTCTCGGAATTCGTCATTAATTGGTGCCACTTCCAGTCGGATCTAATACGTTCATTCCTTATCACAAGCACAATCATAGTATGAAATGATTTCCAATGACAGCAAAAGAACTTCAACAGGACTTTGTAGAGCTCAGCTACAAGAATATGCCTTTCAAATCATTGAGAAAATGACAAACTCCTAAGTTTAATATACATATATATATATATATATCAACAGAAAATTTCCATCTCTCTTAATATCCATGACTGATTTACTTTTTTCAAAGACAATTGATTGTACCATTGAAATTATGATGTTGCTGTTGCAAGATACCTATGATGTTGTCAAGGCCTCAATGTTATAGACTACCCTTTCCGCAAGACAACAATGATGTTGCTGCAGCAAGAAACCTTTTGGTGACTTACTATTTTTGAGACTATCCCATATCTTCAAATCAGACTATTGGATCAACAACATAAGATGTTAGACTTCTTCTTCTTGACACATAAGACCATTCGACCAGAATTTCAAGCATAATTTAGTTGTCCTTATACTTGTGACCCTGTCACATGTTGATCTCCCATTGAACTTCACTGGATCAAGATTAGCACTCCATTACCATTCTAATCATATTATTAGAAAAAAAAAATCCTTATATAATCGAGCATGCAATTTTGGCAACTGCAATGCTAGCAGTATGGCAC
Source organism: Macadamia integrifolia (assembly GCF_013358625.1). NCBI lineage: Eukaryota > Viridiplantae > Streptophyta > Magnoliopsida > Proteales > Proteaceae > Macadamia > Macadamia integrifolia. The sequence goes on from NC_056559.1 coordinate 26,829,475, forward strand.
TAACAAATAGAATATTCAGGCTGAAGCAATCAGGACGTTTTCGCTTGAGCGATGAGAAGAACAAATTGACTAGTGCAGGCCAGGTTTTAGTAATGGCTCAGGTTGGATTTTAATTTTTGCATTCTATTATGGTAATGAACCGAAATATAAAGCCCAAGGGGTCTAAGGGGGTGTACAGAATCAGTATTTTATTTTGGTCATTCCCATGATAGTTGGTTAAGAGACTACTAGTGGGTTGTAAGTTGTTAGTCTTTGAGTTAGTTTATGAAATCCAGATTTTAGATTCCTTACCTATTCAAGAGTCCTAGTTATGAAAGTCTAGATATTAAATTTTATTAGCAGTTGAATTAATGTTGAAGGTTTCTTTTCTTTTTTAAAAATAAGCCTTGGACCCCTATGATTTTGATTTAATGAAGACTAACTGGATTTCTTTATGTTATTAACTTGTTACCGAGATTGTTTGCTAACCAAGTGGCTGTTATCTCTCTCACTCCCTCATCCTCTCTCTTGGTAATCTCTTTCTCTTCTCTTTATTTTCTGTTCTGTTTCTATATTTTTCTGCTCGTCTTTAGTTCCTATTTTCTCTCCTTATTCCTTTTTTTTCTTTCTCCCTTCAGTCTCTTCTATTTCTCTATTTTCTCACCAGTCAACAACTTCTCTCTCTCTTCCCTGTTTCTCCCTCTTCTCTTAGCTGTCGCAGGCTACTGTTGGATTAGATCATCAAATAGGTCAGCTTCTGTTTAAACGAATATTATATAACCTGTTCTTCTATTTGCTGTTTTCTTCCACTGTTTGTCCCATGATTTTCAAAGCTCCACTGATTCAATTTCTGATATTGTCATAATTTCACCCCTCAGTTTCTGTTATTTTACATAATCTGATCTGATCATCAGATCTAAAATATTTTTTTCCACTATTCCTGACCATTAGATCTAATGCCGGATCTGTCCATAATATTCTAAATCTGTTGCCCTTCTCAATAAATCACAACCTTAGTTACCCCAAAGGGAGTAGCTCAATTGGCAAGGATCAACACCTCACAATTAAGAGGTCAAGAGTTCGACTCTCCATGGGGTCTACCTACAAAAAAAATCAGTGTTAGGTCTCTCTCTTAGGGTCCATTACCTGGAGGCCAATCAGATCCATTATTTTTGATCAATCTACATCAATTTGGTATCAGAGACAAACCCGAAGCTCTTCATCGTGAAAGATCAATGAAAATGACGATCTTCAAGAGAAGGCCATGATCGAGATTGAAGTTGAGGAATTGATTGACAGTCCAATTGAAGTTTTGGAGCCCCACGAACATATTCCAATTGAAGAAACAAAATTCAAAAAGATTGATATCATTGATTGCTTCTTCCTCCACAAATCTTGAATGCAACAAAACCAAATGTTGCTTGGTTTACTTATGTGAAGCATAATAAGATCATCGTCCAATCAAAGTGGATGATCAAGGATGCCAATTCAGAGATGGTAGTGCTACGACACTACAATACACGAAAGCGACCCAAAAGTTGGGGTTTAAGGGGGTGCACAAAATTAATATTTTATTTTTGTGGGACCCATGTTGGTGATAGTTGGTTAGAAGACTAGTAATGAGCATGGTCCAAGGTTTCAACTGATGAAATTTCCCATATTTCTACGGTATCTCAGGACTCCTATACCAATCACATATGACTTTCAAAAGTCACTGGTTTCGAGTAGTTTCGACCAAAATTCCCACATTTTGGTCGAAATGTGGGAATTCTCGAGTGGACCAATGGGTTCGACCCTTTGGGTTGAACCAGCCTTTATAAAACCTTCTTAAATGGGAAACCAAGCTTTCTTATTTTAAAATTCTGACCCTCTCCTCATATTTCTTCTCTGTGAAATAGATAACTTGGGAAAATACTAACGATTTTGCCCTTATACCATCAAATTTTCATTCTAAGCTTCGGTCTTGCATATTCATAGCAAATCTACTTAAGGAAGGGAGCTTGGACCAAAAAGGTAAATCCCATCTTCCCCCCAAAAATTATTTCTTTTATATATTATATCTGGACACTACTTGGAATTGATTATTGTTAGTTGACTGTTGAGACTTGAGAGATAACTACCAATTATGTAATATTATTATTTATTTTGGATCTTTTACATTATGTTTTGTTCGTTTTAAAATTTTAATCATGTATTTAACATATTTAGTTAGAAAGCAACTTATATATGAATTTATGTAGTATAGTTTCAGTCAACGACTCAACGTATATTAGCAAACTTTGGTCAACACCACAAATATGACGTTAGTGGTTTTTCCATGAAACTAATTATGTGAATGAGTTAGAAATGTCTAAAATAGGACATACACAAAAAATAGGAAAAAAAAAAAAAAAACCACATTTTGGGGGTTGAAACCAAAGTTTCCAGCAAACCTAAAAAATTTCTCTGGTTTCCTTGAAATTTCCCAGATTTCGACTGAAATTTCAGTCTCACCAAGCATCGAAAGTGTCTCAAAACCCAATATTTTGAACCTTGGTAATGAGTTGTTAGTCTTTGAGTCAATTTAGAAAATAAAGATTAGATTCTTTAGCAATCCAATAGGAAAGTCAGGTTTTTATATTTTATTAGTAGTTGAGTTAATCTATATAGTGGGCAAGCCTGTGGCACAATGGTTAAGTTGCACCATTGCAACATGTTGGTCATAGATTCGGAACTTAGAAACAACATCTTCTGCGAAGCAGGGGATAAGGCTGCACACATTTGCCCCTCCTAGACCCTACAGTAGCGGGAGCCTTCTAGTATAGTAGTACCCCCTACAATTGGTTGCTACCAAGATTGTTCAATAGCCAAATGGCTGTTAGCACTCTCTCCTCCCTCTCAATATTTTCTCTCCACACTCTCTTGGTAATCTTTTCTTCTTTATTTTCTATTCTGTTGCTATATTTCTCTTCGTCTTACCTGTTGCAGGTTGGATTAAATCTTAAGGCTCAAACAGGTAAGCTACTGTTTAAACAAATATATTATAAATTGTTCTTCTATTTGCTGTTTTCTCTCCCATGCTCATTATCGATTTTTCAAAGCTCTACTGATTTGATCTCTAATAAAAAAAGGGCATCCCCGGTGCACAAGGCTCCGTCATGTGCAAAGTCCGCCCGCGGGGGGGGGGGGGTGAGGGGTGAGAACTACGCAACCATACCCCAAGAATGTCGAGAGGCTGTTTTGACTGATTAATCTCAGATATTATCATAATTTCACTTCTCAGTTTCTGTTATCTTTACATAATCAGATCTGATTATCAGAACTAGAATATTCTTTCCATATTTCTGACCATTAGATCTAAAGCTGGATGTGTCCAGCATAATCTCCCGGAACTGTTGCGCTTCTTCTCAATAAATCAGTGCCTTAGATCACCCATTACCTGCAGGCCAATCAGATCCATCACTAGGTAGCTCGAGTTGTTGTAGAAGGAAGTCTTCTGTGATCAGTTTCCATTGTTTCTTCTCAAGCATTTCAAGGCAAAATGGAACTGCCTAGGAAATTATATTTTAATATGACAACAAAAGTAATATTATCCACTTCTGTTCTTGAGAACCACTCCAAGAGTTTGGATAGAACTTTTTGACATGAAATAAGAACAAAATCAAATTGAAATCACTACTACTTCAACAAATAGGTAATCAACCCCATAAACCATCAGTGTGGCTCAAGAAGCTCCCATAGAGTAACTCAAAAAAATAGAATGTGAGGCTTCAATGTTTTTGACAGAAAGGATATGATTAGATTAGCATTTAACCTTCCCGTCATCTGTGACATCAGCCTTGAAGAGATATTCTGAGTGTTCAGAATCCTTCCAGCATAAAACATCTTGGGATTGGTCTGTACCCAAGAAGTGGTAGTAAACCTCATGACAAAGGTTGGCATCGTTCTCTGTCTCAGCATCTATCTGTTCTCCCTCCCTATAATTCAGCACGCATGACTCTTTGACATTTAAAATCATAGATACATGAAAACTGAAATTATAAGAAATCAATCTGCACTACTTAACATGAATACAAATAGAGAAGCAAGACTTACTTGGGAGCTGGATAGCAGCTGTAGAAAAAACCTTTGCTATCATGAGTCCAACTAATAGAGGAGAACTTAACCTGCAACAAGTAAATGTGCATAAACATTACCACATACCCAACCAACAAAAAGCTCTCCTTCAGTCTTTGCATAGTAAGGTGAAATTGGGGCTGTTAAATAAAAATGCTCACCCAGGATAGAGTATCAGGCTCCACCGTCTTATCCTCAACCCGCTTAACTTTAATCGTCATCTGATCCTTGCCGCGGGCGCTAATCCCATAAGCCAAGTACTTGGCATCCTCACTAATGGCATACCTTTTAAGAGTGATCGCTCCTCCGTCTTCATCATGGACTCCATTTAAATCAAGCAAAACTTCTACTTTTAGATTCAAACTATTCTGAAAGTAATAAAAAAATAGAAAAAAAAAATCAAATTAACGCTGAATCAATAAAAAGAAATGTTTTCCCCAACATTTTCGTCTTTCTTAGAGCTGCCAACCTTTACCCAGAGGACGTTTTGATCTTGACTCCCTGAGTTATAGAAGACAAAAAGCTTATTGCCTCGCCAGAATGGAGGATCAAACTTCTGGCGATCGAAGAAGAGTTGGTTATATAGTTGGCGAATCTTTTCTCTCGTATCGGATGTTCGAAGCAGCGATTTCGTCAAACTCGCTTGCTTCCGGACGAAAACTTTAACTTCATCTGCATCTGATTCTTCAAGCCTGAGCAGAGTAAAAAAATAAAAATTCAAGATGAAGATCGAATTTAGATTCATTCCACAATTGGAAGAAAAATTCTGCCATTGAAGAACAGTGCCATCGATACGGATCGGAGATTTTAACTCCGTTATAATCATCAACAACAGACTCGTCCCTTCGAGCGAAAGGATATTATAAGGGAGGCTCTTCCACGGAGGCACAATAGGAGCCCTGTTGACCTTAGGGTAAGATCACAAGGAAAGGGATGATGGGGAAGCAGAGAAGGCGATAAAGGGAGGAGATATAGAACCGAGTAAATGAATGACTTCTTTATGAGTTTCCAATATGGTAAATTGACTCCTATCCTTCTATGGCCGTTACTCGTCCAAGGATCCATGGCAAGTGACACCTCTCTAGCTGTTTCTGACACCTCTCTGGCTATTTCTTTGGGTTTTGGCCGAAAAGAGAAATCCTTAGGGTCGCCTTAATATGTTGTTTATCTCGATCTTCTTGCCTTATATATCGACTTCTATCAGGATTTCGATGCCGCTGCCCGTCGTCCTAACTCCGAAGCTGGCAGAACCGCCGCCACCCGTCGTCCCATTCCGAAGCTGGTAGCACCACCGCTGCCCGTCGTCCCAACTCCGGAGCTGGCAGCACCACTCTCTGGGTTTTGGCGGGAAAAAGAGAGGCATTAGAGTGTTGCCATTGTATGTTTTCATCCTCATGGTTTTGTTCAGATTCGAGGGTAAAAATAGAAAGGCAGAGGAAAAGGGGCCTTATGAGGGTAGATAAAAGGATGATGGTGAACGAATTGGCTCACTTCATTGTGGGACTTCTTATTTTATTTTTTAAGTTTACACTGAGAGACTTACGAGGATCCTTATTCAATACATAATGAGCATTCTCAATTGGGTGAAAAGGCCAAAGTGTAAGGCAAAATTATCCTCTACAGTAAGTGTGACTGTGTGGTGACCATCGGATGATCGAGATGATCTTAGAGCATGTGTTTGAATGATCTCAATTAGGGATGAAATAGGGTTGAGTTGGGCTGGGTTTCTTAAAACCCTAACCCAACCCTAGGTCCCAAAATTCAATCCAACCCTAACCCAACTCTATCGGGTTCATGCTCAGGCCCAACCCTACAAGGCTCAGGGTTGGGCCGAATTGGATTGAGTTGACCCTAGCTGGTCTTCTTAGTAGAATCACATTTTAATACAACAAGATGCAATGACATTATGGGCTGAGTTAAGTCTTGGCCATAAAGGAAGTCCAAGTTGAGAATTGTTGCCAAATCCCCAAATGGGCAAAACTCAACCCAAAATATTAGGCAAGTAGAGTTGTTTCCTGTCAATATGTGCCATGTTCCAATAAATAAAAAAAACTCAACATTTTCAATTCTAAATTTCAATAATTTCATTTATTATAATAGAAAACTCAAAAGTGAATGCAAATTTCAATGTAATAAAGAAACAAGACTAGTTCTTCAGTTGAAAGTTTAAGGAAGTAAAGTCCAATGTTCCATACCATCAAGAAGATAACATAGCCAACCATGAAACAAAATGGTCCAAATCTGTATCCATATAATTACCTATAAAAAGAAAAGAAGAAGAAGAAGAAGAAGAAGAAAAAAAAAAAGGAGATAGCAAAATAATAAATAACCAAAGCAAATGGAGAATTAAAAAATCTCGTACAAATTAACAATAACAACATAAAAACAACAAAGGTCTCTCTCGCTCTCTTGATACCTGATAAATAGAGAGTAAGAGTTTAAAAATACATTATATAGTGTATACTAGGGTGAGAAAACATTATTAGTTAAACACAATAATAATCGGGGTTAGATTCAGGACGGGTTAGGGTCGGGCTGGGTTTTCTATGCCTCAACCCAGGCTCGGCCCAACCCCACACAGGGTTGGGTCGGGTCGGGCCGGGTTGGCCTTCATAGTCAGGTTAGACATGGTTCGGGCTCAGGGTGGGTTAGGGCAGGTTCGGATCGTCAGGGCTAAACTTACACCCCTAATCTCAACTATCCAATGCTCACTATACCGACACATTCACTGTAGAGGATAATCGTCCAAGAGGAAGGATAGGAGAAGGATGAAATTTGATGTGATGCTGAAGATTTAGGGAATCTTATGTTTGATGACAGTATCAAATTGTGGCTATGAAACATGAATTTAGGTATTGGGATTGGATCTGCCAGATTGGGTGTCATATCGATATCGATTGAGTGTAATCCTGATACCTAGCCGATCTAAGATCACGTATCGTATCAGTATTAGGGGTAAAATTGTTATTAAAAAAACCTTAATCTTTATGATAAATAGAGATAGTAATATTAAATAATCCGAATCAATACAGCGAATCTCAGAATTATCAACCAAGACTGATACCAATCCGATAACTAATTCCTTGCCATGAAGTGCAATCGCCCTTTTTTGGGGGAGCAAATTTTTTGTTTAACCCATCTTTTGCCTCAAGACTAACAATGAATTGATTATCTTATTAAAAAATATAGTCTACAGCGCTATGAAGAGGGAAATTATGATAAGGAACCCTAATTCCATTCTACACACCTATTCTGACATTGAATGTTTCATACTGTACTTTCCTGTCCTGTAGGAGATTTCCCCGGAATTCTTTGAATAACAATCACTTTGGAGGCGTTTCTCATTCTTTCACTTGATTTAAAAAAAATATGCCATAAACTAAGGGTCAGAGTTGGCTTTGACGGATTGCTTCCTTCTTGTCCAAAAAAAATTAAAGGAACAAATTTACCAATTTTTATGCACAGCCATATATATACAAAATTGTGCCTTTCAACCGCTAGATGGGGTTGGGAACAGAAGTGACTTTACATGTACACACCCCCCTCTCTCCCCATCCAACAATTCTTCAAGGCTCGGTCATGCACAAAATTGTTGTGTTGTATTTTATTAAAAAATTTTACATTGCATCGCATTGAATTATGTTTTCTTGTCATAATTCTTATAACCTGTGTAGCTCCACTAATCTGAAAGCGCAACTGATCTATTACGCGTAATCGATGTTTACCTTTAAGCTGAATCATAAAATTGGACAGATTCAAAGTTTGCTATAAAGACAATTCTTGAACCCAATTTCCTTTCACCCACAGTGAAGAGTAATCCCTTTACCGTGGGTCGGTCATTATGGTATACGGATAAACATCATCATGACTCATGAGGGGAGTGATACCTTCAAATTCTTCTAATAAAGGGCATAGTAGTTAAAACAGTAATTATAACTCCCTGGCTTCATAATCTTTGTTTGTGGGAGGCCGTTGGCTGTTCACATGTTTACCATCAATAAATTTTCACTTCAAAAAAAAAAAAAAAAAAATCAATCATGGTAGGGGAAAACCTTCTCCAATATTATTTGTTGAACCCGATGGGCTCTTCTGGTCTAAATGCAGAACATTATTTTCCCCAAAGAATCCCACCTTTCCCGCTCCACCCCTCTCCCAACCCCCCACCCAAACCAACCAAGAGAGTTTCTACAAAGATCTCAAGGAGCACTTAAATCCTTGACCACGCGCCCAAGTTTCAACAAAACAAGAACCAATGGGCTTCCAACCCTAGTGTACAGACAGACAATATATTGTGCTTTTGGCCTTTACTTGACGAATGCTTGATGTTCTTTCAAAGTTTTATTCTATCCAGGACACACCCAACATTTTAGCCATGAAACTATACCGATCAGCAGCTTCGTCAATCTGCATACACGAACCAATACCAATACTCATCAGATCCATTCAAGAAATATCTATTTCATCCAATAAATTACTGTCAGGAATTGAATTAAAGCCAATCGTTACCAATTTTTGTGTAGGCCGTCCAGCCCCATGGCCAGATTTGCAGTCAATGCGACCAACAATTGGGTTGGTCTGAGGACTGTTCTCCAAGCTGGTACAGAGGATATATTGCATGGTCTGAGGGAGAAAACAGGACAAGCGAGATCATTAAATGTGAAGATATTCAAATGGTTATGCGACAACATATACCATGCATTCATAATATGGGCAAGTAGATACGAGTGTAACAAACTACTATATCAAGATAATTGAGAACTTACTGCCAGTAACTTCAAAGAGTGTAATGGCACAACACGATCATCGTGGTCAGCCGTCAATAGCATGGTAGATGGGTACTGACATGTCTTATCATGCAGCTGTTCCCATGGTCTTCTAACATTGTGAAGTGGCGAGTATCTGAGAGAGAAATAGTTAAATATACAAAGGTCTCAGTAGTTTTAACAGAAAAGATTTCAGTATAAGAGCACCATTACATACATTAGGAGAAACATAAGAACTGTATTTTACACTGCAGAGATCACAGAGAGAAATACTAAATTATATAAAATTAAAATCCAAAGGTCCAAGTAGTTTACACCGCAAAGATTTCATTTCAGTACGAGCACCATTACATGCATTAGAAGCATAAGAACCTCATTTTACCATGCTGATAATAGAAATGACTAACCTATTGTTCATACACCCAGACATGGCACACTAGTGCTCCCAAATAAAGTCCATAGCACGTGTGACACACATCACAGAAAATTACACTAGGGACTAATCAATAAATTAAGCTTTACAAAATAAGTTTTGTAGACCCAAACATTTTCTAGAATCTACTCCCTGAAAATTTTTGTACCAGAGATATTTAAGGAGAAACCAATTTGCAGCCCCTAAAGGCAAGGCTTCCTAAATGATCATAATTATCCACCACATCACACACTTCAAATTTTTTTATATGTTGTTTATGTCACCTCTAGTCACCCGGTGCCAGCCAAACGGCCATATGGTGAGATGAAGCTTGGGAAAAATGTAGTCAACTTTGGATAAGTTTCTGAAAATACAAAGGGGCATGTTCAATACATGTTGAGCCAATACAATGGGTAACGTTCTCTCTCCAACAGTTAGATTAAAGATATCAGTGGCCTAAATGGGTGGCCATTAAGGCAAGCTTGCCTCCCATGGCCATGTAAAGTAAATATCCTCATAAAGTAGGGAACCTCAAAATCACAAGGTTCTGCTCAACTGTTTGTTGAGTGTATTTTTAGTTTCTCTAACAACACAAAACGTCAGAGATGGTAACCCTATTCCACTGAGTGGTACAAGGTATTCTGTAGGTGACCTCTACTTGACATGTACCAAGTTGATAAATTTCTTGTTGACACTGTTTAAATTGATATATATATATACATAACCTAGACAAGTGTCAAACACAGGGAACATAGACTGAAAAAATTTATAGGCACAAGAATTGAAAATGAAAGAAATCAAAGAATTCTTCACTTGCTTTGAAATGGTTTACCATACCCATTGTTCGAGAATTCAGAGATGAGAAAATTACAGTTTGACATATTTTCAGGTAAATTGGTAAATTGGTAAATTGGTAAATTTTAATAAATAAAAATAGGGAGGAGGTTAGGTATGCCGCCGGCTTTCCTGGAGCTAGCGGCTCAACCATTGGGAGGGGCATAGGGGAGGAGAAGAGAGATAGACATAGATCTGGGTATAATGACGGTAATACCCAGCTTTTTACCATATTATATTAGAATAAGGTTGAACTAATGACATCTTAAGGTGAGGTGTTGATTTTTGCCAACTGATCTATAACCCCCTTGGGCTGAAATTTCAATATTTGTAATGCCCTGGCTTATAATATGGAGAAGAAAAAATGTTCATATACTCAGATTAAGTCCAAGCAATAGATATATAAAAAAAACTTTATTTCCTCATGTTAAATCCAAGCAATAAATATATAAATACTATCAACCCACAGAATTTTGGCATCCAATATTAAAAAATCAATAGTGGAAACTTTCTTACTTTATCTGCCAATGGAACTCCTCCTCCTTCTCTGAACAGCCATAATCAGAGGTCCAAGCATGGCCTGAACAATGGCAATCACCATACAAGCTTTGAGGGAAAAAAAAGAAAAAAAGGAAGACAGAAAGAAGGGTATATATACTTACCTATAGTGAACTTGTGAAAACGCAGCATATCCATGACACCTACATGAGCCAGAGCACAGCCAAAAAGATCTGGACGCTGCCACCAAAAATTTTGCAATTTCAAGGATAATTTCTTGAACAATGTATCCTAGAGAGCGCAAAGCAATAGTGTTGTCACCCCAAGGCCCATACCTGATTTATGCAAGCTGCAACAAGAAGCCCACCATTGCTTCCACCTTCAATACACAGCATTTTGGGCTGGGTGTAACCTGCGGACACAAGAAATTCTGCTGCAGAAATAAAGTCATCAAAGCAGTTCTGCTTTTTTCCAAGTGAGCCTGCTTTGTGCCACTCTTCTCCATACTCCCCACCACCACGGATGCTTGCAATGCAGAAGACAGCACCTAAATGCCTAGAGAGAACAATGCGGCTGACACTGAATGATGGTGTAAGGCTTATGTTAAATCCACCATAGCCATACAACAAACAAGGATTTGATCCATCAAGAAGAATGTTCTTCTTTGATACAACAAACATTGGTATCTTGGTACCATCCTTGCTAGCCACAAAGACCTGACAACAGAAATTCAATCAGAAACAATAATGATGTTAATGATAGAAGAGAATGGATCTTTGAACAAAAGAAAAGAAAATGAGTGAGCTTATGTATATGAAGGAGAATACAAGTGGCTGCAAACAAGAAAGGAAATAGAGAGATCCTACACGTGGGCGTACATCTCAAAGAATCCTCAACATCACAAGGAACAAAATGTAATTGATTTGGACCATCCAATCAGAAGGACAAGCCATGGCCAACCAAGGAGACCTTGAAGTTGGAACTAAAATATCAACAAACAGTCAACCCTCAAGGAAAATACCCCCACTAAGAAGATTTGCAACAGAAGGTGGACCTCAGTGCAAACGTAAGGTTGCCCCATTGCAAGCGAGTTCGAGTACCAAGTAACATCCTCTTCGCAAAGTGAGGGTAAGGCTGCGTATATTATGACCCTCCCCAGACCCCGCAGTGGCGAGAGCCTTGTGCACTGGGTACACCCTTTTTAAAGAAGGTAGGCCCCAGGCCACCACCTTAACCCCCAAGACTCTAAAACACCAAGACAACCTAAACACCACCACATCAAGTAGTCCACCCAAATGAAATCCCCAAAGTCAAAAAAACACTCATCTACTCGAGCATCCTAGGAGTGAACAGAAGGTCAGGCGAAGGCTTTTTTTTTTTTTTAATAAAAGAACGGTGAAAAGTTCTACCAAGAGATAAATAGCAGTTTTTGTGAGCATACTGAAAGAGATGGATGTAGTCTAGGTACAGCCTGAGGGCCATAGGATCCTTCATTTCTCAGAATAATGTTACAGGCCCACATCGGTCACCTATTTATTATCCCATTATCCTCTAAAAGAATAGAAAGTTCTTGAATAGTTCTCATAGTTCCGCAATCCAAAAGAAAGCATTTTGATTATTATACCCCGGCTACCCCCACCCAAAAAAAAAAAAAAAAAAAAAAAAAAAAA
>NC_056559.1:26841745-26918847 GCF_013358625.1 Macadamia integrifolia
AAAAAAAAAAAACAAAAGACAAAAAACGAAAGGAGAAAAACACAACATAAACTTGAGATAACAAACTAGTTACTCAGAACTAATCATTAAGATATTATGGAACAAACTCAAGTACCTGATTAACCTGAAACTCTGAACGATCAAATCCAGGCACCACTATTTCTCGGAATATCTTCATTTCTGGAACCTCAGTTTTTAAGTTGCACTGGTAAATAATACCAGGAGTGAGGAAGCTAGTGAATCCAATGAACACTTCACTCTCTTTTCGTCTGCCAGTAATCCCATCAACTGAGCCAATATCAATTGGCAAACGATGTACCAATGAACCTGTTTTTAAGTCCCTTACCTGCAGAACATACTTAACATCACTCAAGTAACTGACCAGAATTTGGTTCCCGTTAACAGCAAAAGCTGATTGGAGCACATCTTTCTCAGATTCTTGGAGGACATCAGTCCAAACAGTTGGTTCCTTCAGATCTACTCGGACTAACTTATACTTGGGAGCATCTTTATTAGTCAGAACAGTGAATAAGGTATCATCATTTGCAACAGCATGATAGCTTGCTTCAAAATTGTCAACAAGCTTAGTAAAAGGAAGCATTTCATTTCTCTCTCTAAGACCTTCAAGCCCATTAGTTAGCAAAGACAAGTCACAATAGTAAAGCTTGTTCACTGGATCACAGCCCTCCGCGATGTGTAACAGCACATACTGCAGATTGACAGAAAGAATTAAGTCAACTAGATGAGGATTATCCAACTATTTGTGCCATTTCTTAGTAAAATAATACATCCGCGGATATTTCCAAGGAAAGCACAAAAGGGCATCTTCAATTACTGATGCTAAGTAATTAGTCTTGATTATTTCATTTAAAACATGCAGTTCAATAATTCTATCATAAAGTCATAGTATGAAAATGATTTCCAGTGAGAACAAAAAAAACTTCAATTCATCTGCTTCTCACGTTTCGTGAATGGCCGGAACATTGAGGAATACCCAGAAGGCATTTCGGGAATCTGTCTGATTCTATCTCTGTTCGTTCCGTTTGAAGAAAGGAAGGATCCCAAAGAATCGATCTTTCTTTTAGTTGTTGATAGGGCTTTGTAGAGCCCAACTATAAGAATATCATTGAGCAAATGACAAATGCCCGAAGTTAATAAAATAAAAATATCAACAAACCTTTTTCATCTCTTCTAATATTCACCATTGATATACTTTCCAGAGACGACTGATTGTATCATTGAAAATATTCAGAGAAGTTCATTATAACATCAAAATGGATGGTTTGTCAAATTTAGAATGAACATTCTTCTTATCTGGGACCATTCTAATCATACTATATATTCATATCTCCCCCATGCAACCGAGCCTGTAATTTTGGCAACTGCAATACTAGCGGTATGGCACCAAAGAACAGAATATTCGGGTTGAGGCAATGAGGTCGTTTTCACTCAAGTGATGAAAAGAGCAATAAACTATAGCAGTGGGTGCTGTAGCGAAACTAATTGCAAAAGAGGGTGCTGGGATTTTGAATCCTGAAGGAGATAGCCTTTCTGTTGGTTCTATAGAGGAAGAAGAACACAGACAGAATCTATTCTAAAATATTAAAGTTACCAAAAAAATTTCTTATTCATGAAATTTTTTCAATTGATGCAGCCAAACAATTTCAAATTCTTAACCAAAACCTATTTGTTGACTTATTTCAAGAAATCAATGAAATTTTGAAATCCAAATCATACCAAAGAGAGCCTTAAATTTGGGTCAGGTTTTCGTTGAACTTTAGATTTTGGGTTGTATTATTATAATGACCTGAAATATAAATGGGTGCACAAAATTAATATCTTATTTTGATGGGTGGGTCCCATTTGGTGATAGTTGGTTAGGAGATTATTAATGGGTTGAAAGTTGTCAGTCTTTGAGTTAGTTTAAAAAATGTTATACCTGTGCTCTAAAATTCCTATTTTTAATTATACAAATGAGGCACCGGAGGATACTAGTACCGATGAATACTGGGTAGCAGCCGTACTTTGTTGGGAAGGGAAGGATGACCCCATTTGCACTTGCTACTCATGCCTTTGGAAAGGGTTCTGCGAGTAGAAGAAAAGGTTAGTTAAGCCCTCACACTTCACGGGAAGATCCTCGAACCTTAGAAGTGAAAATACCGGCCAAAACCAGGTTATTTGGCCGTGGGGCCCGACCCCTCGCACCTGGGTAACTCAAACCCAATCCCAAGGATGGAATAACATTAAATTAATATATTGGGACACCCCAAGGTGGGCCCGTTACCTCAAATTATAGTTTAAACTAGTAAAGGGTAGAAACCCATTATTTTGCCAAACAAACCTTAGTAACTTAAGTGACTCTATAAATAGAAGTCCTTACCCATTCTTTTCATTCCTACCAAACTAAAAGCAAGAGAAGGGAGAAAAGGGAGCATCCACCAATTTATGGGAAGTTCTCTCTCTCTCTCTCTCTCTCTCTCTCTCTCTCTCTCTCTTCATTTCCACTCTTTCTTAAGCTAGGTAAGAGAAACCCCAAGTGGTTCTCACCTCCCCACTCACTAAAACTACTAATTAGGAGGGGGATTTGATGTTTGGAACTTGCTCTAGCAAGATCAATGGTTCAATTTGAACCTATAAGCCTTCCTTTAAGAAATCCCCACTTCAAACCCCAATTTGGGCAACATAAAACCTTTTTTTTTTTTTTTTTTATACCCAGGGTGTCTGGATCTTTGACCCAACTAATCCCTGGGGTCACTGTGATACCACTTACACAGGACCAAGTCAGTACGAGATGAAAACTCTCGTGCAGTGGCCTCCAAAAGCTAGGTGCAGCGGCAAAGGTTTGATCACGGGACCTCGCTTCCTGAGGTGGAGTACCGTGTCCCCTCCAAGCTAACTGCGCTAACCCCTTGGGGTTCAACAAAAAACCTAGAAATGGGGGAATTTCCTAAAACCCACCCTCCCTCTTGTCAAGGCTACAAATTGGGAGTGGGGTTTAATGTAAGAGGCTTATCCTAGCAAGATTGATGGATCAATTTGAGTCTATGAACTCTCCTTCATCATTTTCCCACTTAAAATCCCCAATTTGGGTAACTAAACCCTAGAAATGGTGGGTTTTTCTCATACCCTCTACATCCCACCATTCAAACCCAAAACTGGGTTTGGGAAAATGAAATTAAATATATGTATAGTGGTTTAGGGTGACCACATAAACCATTAATGGTCATCACCTACACCCTCAACCGAAATTCTCAAATTTAGCTTAGTCGCAACTTGAACTTTGGGGAATTTAGGTGAATTGTGTAAACCCATCTTAACCAACCCATTGAATATACTTAATCTAAGTTAATTGAGGTGGGTGAACATCCCCCACATATAAATTAGCCCTATAGTTATAACCCCCCCCCAAATTGAGAACAATTTCAAGGAAAAAGTGAGTAGGAAATGAAACTAGAATATGTGCCTGGGGTCTCATTACCTTATGGATGATTTATTTTCTTAAAAGTCTTATATATCATAGGAGTAGAACCAAGAGGTGACGAGACAATGCGGCGCGAGGCCAACAGCTATCCATCAACACCTAGGACTAGAGGTGAGGAGATTTTGTGTGCTTTTATGGAATGCTTGTATCATAATGCATATGTGGATAAATTATGTCATTTTGCATATTATTATCTTGTTCCTTGTGTAAAGTGTTGATGTGGCATGAGAATGTGGATTATGGTTGTACATGTGTATGTGCGTGTGTTTGTGGAGACTGGGGTGCAGGGTGGCTAACGGTTGGCGCCGACGGCACTGTATGCTCAAGGTGAGTGTGTTTGTGTGTGTGAATGGGGTGCAAGGGGGCCAATGGTTGGTGCCAGCAGCACTGCATACTCAGGGTGCATGTGCGTGTGACTGGGGTGCAAGGTGGCCAACGGTTGGTGCCGACGGCACTGCATGGTCAGAGTGAGTGTGTGTGAGTGTGATTGAATTGTGTTGTGACATATTAGAATGCATTGGGCTAGGATAACCACCCTGGTGCTACAACCTTTGCCAATAGGATTTACGTATTGGCTAATCCTTTCGTCCGATGGTCTGTGGTTAGGGACGATTTTCAGTGACTGAGGTACGCAAATGCTAGCGTCGTGACAGACCCACATGTGATATTGGATTCGGTGATGAGTATATCCTACATACGATGCTGGATTCGATGTAGTGGTATTATGGGAGAGTTATTAATAGGGGTTTGCCGGGTAACGATGTGGTTCCAAAACCAACATGCTCCTGACCCGCAACTAGCTTGTATCCCTGGGGACTGATAACATACATTCATGACCGGGGATAACACCTATGTTGCAGTAGCACTTATACCCCCTTTGGACTTAGAAATTATTGCTTAGAATTGTTTGATAATAAATGGATCATGTCATTGCATTCATATTGATGTGGTTGGGCATGGATATTTATACTATTGCATTTTTCTTGGATTGTTATGATTGCTTGTGTGCGTGTTACCCCTTACTGGGCTTCGTGGAAGCTCACCCTCATTGTTGCCCCCCTTCTTAGATGTTGATTCAGGTAACCCTTCGGAGACTGTGATTGAGGATCCGGCTCTCTACGGAGGTGACCTCTAGGATGGGGAGCTGGTTGCGCACGAGGATGGATGCGTGTGCGATGACTGTGCATTTGGAGCATGCTGAAGATGGGAGTATCATCTTCTCTTTTTATTCTTTTTGTACGTAGCAGATGTAGCCGTATGGGGCATAACTGTAATTATGATCCAAATGTGAAAACATTCTTTTTGTGTAAATATGGTAAATATCAATAGAAATCACCAATTTGGTATATTTTGTTATATTATAAATATATGATCTTAGAACCATTTCATAATTTTATGAACTTAAAGTACTGCATCGTGGATTCTGGATGGATTGTGGACACGTGTGCGTGTCTATGTCACAAGCCTCCAGGTGAGTGGAGGCAGGGTGTGACAAAAAAATCCAAATTTTAGATTCCTTACCTGTCCAAGAGTCCTACATTCTCTCTATCTAATGCATTTCTATTTTTGCAAGCATTTGGTATAATTTCTAGCCCTTATTTCTCATAATTATAAACCAAAATAAACTAAAATTCATAAACTTCTGAGGAGATATATATGATTTATGGTCATAAATTTTTTATTGTTATGTAAGTTGCTAATGAGCACGTATTTATAAGTGACTCAAGTCAAGGGTAAAAAAGTCATTTCATGTTATTTTTAAAACAAATGTATTGAAACCCATCTACTTCTCTCTACCTCCCTCCCCCATGGCTCCATCTGCTTCCCTTGTGTGCTCGTTACTGTCGGAATTTTTTTAATGCTCGTTACTGGACATGAGAAGAAAAAGGCTATTGGGTTCAGCCCTTTTAAGGAAGCATACAAGGTTTTAGCCTGCCCAAAGTGACGAAGAGGAGAGGAGAGGAGAGAACAACTTGATTTGGGCAAGACCAATGCCCTTGGCCGTCTCAATGGCCAAAATCTTTGTGTTGTACCTTGGGAACCAAGGATCAAGTATTGGTACCTCAAAGACCTTAAAAAAAAACTTGTTTTGGGCAAGCAACCTCCAACCTACAAGGACAACCACATATCTGCATCTATAGAATTGGTGATAGTGTTGTAGTGCATGACTAAGGGGATGGGTCTAATTACCGATGGCAAGTGTAAGTCCCAACTCCCACCTATTTGTGAAGAGGTGGCATTGCAAGCAAAGACGACGAACACACACACACAAGGAAATACCTGCTTTTACCTCATTTTCCTACCACCCAACTCAACCCAAAAGGGAAAGAGGACAAACAAAGACGGAGAGAAAGAAATAAGTGTTTTTACCACATTTATATGCCCCACCCCCTCCAATCCCTACTCTCTTGGGTTCTCATTATTTTGAGATTGAAAGGAAATAATAAAAGAGAAGGTTCTCTTACTCATCCATAATGTATACTCTTCGTTGATGATATTGTTTTGGTAGATGAGACAAAAGCAGGGATTAACGCTAAATTAGAGCTATGGAGATCAACTTTGGAAACAAGAGATTTCAAGATTAGTAGATCGAAGACGGAGTATATGAAGTGTAACTTTAGTCACACAATGATGGATAATGATAGGTTGAGAATTGAAGAGAGAGAGATATACCGTAAAGTGACTATTTTAGATATCTATGATCAACCATAAATAAATGAGACATAGAGGATGATGTTTCACGGAGAAAGTGTGATGGATGAAATGGAAAGGTGCAACGGAGTGCTGTGTGACCGACGTATTCCTTTAAAACCTAAAGGAAAATTCTATAGAACTATGGTACGACCAACTATGATGTATGGGGGCAAAATGTTAGGCGATTAAAAATTATCACATAGAGAAGCTATGTGCAGTAGAGATGAGGATGTTATGAAGGATGTGCGGTAAAACTAGAAAGGATAAAATAAGGAATGAATGTATTAGAGTTGATTTGGGAGTTACCCCAATCAATGACAATCTTCGAAAAAGTCGTTTGAGGCGGTATGGCCATGTTCAACGGAAAGCTGGGATGCATGGTTTAAAGTATCGGTGAGTATCGTACTAAATAGATATTGGTAGCCATTGATTCGATAGCATCAACACAATACCATCGATATAGTACATGTAATTTAAAAAAATATATTATTATCGTACCATATTGGTTGATACGCTCCGATACTCACCAATACTTATCGATATGTATTGATACTCTCGATATGTACAATTGAGCCTCAAACAATTGAATTACATGCATATTGATTCATATCGAACTGATACTCACCGATACTTAAGATATGCATCTATAAAACCCATTTCACTTTTAAAACAACACTTGTTCTTCTCACTATCAATACTTAAGCTTCCAAAATTCGAAGCACAACTGCACTTACCCAACAGATTTCACAATCTTGATTTACCATTCTTTAATATCCTATTTGTCATTAATTATGGCATCCTCATGTTGATCATCTCCTCCAGTTTACACTTGTTGAGCCCTAGTAGCCAGATAAGTGTCTTTCATTTGATTTCTCCGTTTCATTAAATTCTTAATTTCTATAAGAATCATCATCACAACTAGTGTCATCATTTCCATTTAATGTTGTTTGTCTTAGTGTGTTGATCACTTGATCCTTCGGAAAAATTGAATGTCGTATCTCATGTCATAATTGCTCAAGTTGCTGAGTTTGTTGCGTGATTCACAAGAAAATGCATAGATAAGATACGGAAACGACTAGGAGCAAGCGTAGGAAGCATCTATATTACTTGTCCAACCATAAATTCTTCAGCATATCTATTATGTCTTTCACCATTGTCTTTCCTAGCATTTCTGCCATTTACTTTAATTAACTATTGTATGTCCTTCTTAATGCAAGAAATTCCGAGATGCACCCTTCAATGGTGTCATCACTCTATTGAATTTAGATTTCTTTTAAAAGAGGGTAGTAAGAGATGCATCTCTATCTATCTATCTACACCCACAACATCAGTATAAATTATTAGAAATTGATCCAGTTACTGTCGTCCCTTCTCAAAGTGTTCTGGTTCTATTTTTTTTATAAGAAGTTGAATAGGCAAGATGAAACAATTAAGTTTGTTTCTTCTTTTTTTGCTATGTTTGAGTAGATTTAGGTAAACAAACTAAAACATTACATCAAAACATGAATTATTGCATCAACTTGTTCATATATTTTAAAATTTCTTAGAAAGTCGACAATAGACTCACTACATTTAAGAAACCTCATCCTTTTGAACAATTTCAATAGAATACACTTGTCTCTCAGTACGGTGTTCTCCATTTTAGTGCTTATGCATGATAGATGATATATATTGTTTTTTTTTTTTTTTTTAATGCAAAAGTGTATAAAAATGTGTATCTTGTCCATTTATGTGCGTATCTCTCATACGATATGACACCCTCTGATATGTATCTTAAATTTAGCCAACCGATACAGCGACCGATACCGATACTTTAATCCCTGTTGGGACGCCCAGCAAGGAAGAGTGATCATATTCCGATTAAAGCTAAAAGAGCTAGGGATAAGCCTAAAATGACCATAAGAATAGTGAGGAATGACATGCATAGTCTAGGTCTTGTCCCAAGTATGACCTCAAATAGAACCAATTGGAGGGCAAGGACCCATGTAGCTGACCCCCTTTAACTGAGATTTCCAGACTTGTTGGTGTTGGCTTCTTTCCTTTTACTTTCATCTCTCCTTTTTTTTTTTTTTTCTCTTTCATAGATCCATTTAGCCAACCCCAATAAGTTGGGATAAGGTTGAGTTTGTTGTTGTTGTTGTTCTCTTACTCGTAATTTTTTTATCTTATCCATGTCTTTCTTTCTTAATCGACTTCTTTGTTTTGTTTCCACTTAATTTTTACAAGGGCAAGAGAGGGGGAGAAACATCTGTTTTCATTTTCTCTATCGATTTCTTGGAGCACAAGCCATGCCTCTTTAGCTCGGCTTTTATTTGGAATGGAAAAACAGATTGGGGATGTATAGAACAAAGAGAGTTCATGTCAACAGAGCTGCACCCTTTAGTAATTGGTGATTCTGTAATTGATTTTTTTTATCATTCAGGTGTCAATCTTTCAAGCAGATTTGAGAATCAATCAGTTGGAATGGAAGAAATTTGGGGGGGGGGGTTGAAAGTACGAGTTTTAGGCCAGAATCAAGATCTAGAGATGGCATGGACTCCATGTAGGCCTCCTGACCCACAGCAACTGAGAGTTATTTCTACTTCTTCCTTGGGTTCTTGTTTGTTTTTCCAAGCTTTATTTGGTGGGTTTTCTTTCCATTGCAGAGTTTCTGTACAAAGTATTGATGATCGGAAATATTCTTAAGAGTATTTAAGGATTTTATCCAACTGGGTATTATTTCTTATACCATCAATTGAGGATCGCCCTGTAATTTATCGAAATGCAGTAGAAATTTTTTTGTAACAGAGTTGTCTTTCCAGCAATGCATCTCACAAGTTTGATGAAATTGTGCAAAAGAATAGAGGAACCAAAAGTTACATAACTATTTTACGCATAGCTATGCCAAACATATTTCTCATTTTGGAATCTATTATGTCCTGTAGTAACCAAACGATTATTATCTATGGCCCCTTAACTTATTCTCATAAATAGGTCATAAATACAAATAAAATTATACCAAAGAGTAACCTAGTTAGGAAAAGTTAGATATTATATTTCATTAGTTGAGTTATACTCTAGAACGTTTCTTTTCTTTTCTATAAATAAGCATGGTACCCTCAACAATTTTGGGTAAATGAAGATTAATTGAATTTCTTTGGTAATTACGAAATTGTTCCACAGCCAAGTGGCTGTTATATATCTCTTCCCTCTCAATATTTTCTCTCTCCTCTCTCTATGTAATCTCTTCCTCTTCTCTGTATTTGCTCTTCTGTTATGCCTCTCCTTGTCTTTACTTCCCATTTTCTCTCCTTATTCATTTCTTTCTCCCCCCTCAATCTCTTCTATTTCTAATTGCTTTCTCACCTGTCAACAACTAATATCATTCTTCCATGTTTCTCTCTTCTCTTAACTTTTGCATACTACTTTTGGATTAGATCTCAAGCAACAAACAGGTCATCTACTGCTTAAAGTTTAAACAAACACATTACAACATGTTCCTCTAATGTTTTCTCTCTGCTGTTTGTCCCATCAATTTTACAATGCTCTACTAATTTAATTTCTGATATTATCATAATTTCTAACTCAGTTTCTGTTATATCACATAATCAGATCTGATCACCAGAACTAAATATTCTTTCCATTAATTTGACCATTTGATTAAAAGCTGGATCCATACAGCATAATCTCCCCTATCTGTTGGCTTTCTTTTCAACAAATCACAACCATTATCCACAACCCAATCAGATCCACAAGAACTGATCAATCTACATCACTGGCTAGCTGGACTTTTTGCAAAAGGAAGTCTTCTGTGATCAGTTTCCACTATTTTTTTCTCAAGCAATATCAAGGCAAAAGGATTTTGATATGAGAACAAAAGTAATATTATCCACTTCTGTTCTTGAGAACCACTCCACGAGTTTAGACACAACTTTGAGACATTAGATAAGAACACAATCAAATTACTAATGCTTCAACAAATAGGTCATCAACCCCAAAAACCACAGGTGTGACACGAGAAGCTAACATATAGCAACTCAGAAAATTAGAATGAGTGGCTTCAATGTTTTTTGGCAGAAGTGATATGATTAAATAGAGATTTACCTTCCCATCATCCATGACTTCAGCCGCAAACAGATATTTTGGGTTTTCAGGATCCTTCCAGCACAAAACATCTTGGGATTGGTCTGTGCCCAAGAAATGATAGTAGACCTCATGATAAAGGTTAGCATTAGTCTCGGTCCCGGCATCTATCTGTTCTCCATCCCTATAATTCAGCGCATATCACTCTTTGATTTTCAAAATCATAAATACATAAAACCTGATACTATAGAAATCAATCTGAACTACTCAGAATGAATATTAGTAGAAAAGCAAGACTTACTTGGGAGCTGGATAACGGCAGTAGAAAAAACCTTTGCTATCATGAGTCCAACTAATAGAGGAGAACTTAACCTGATACAAGTAAATGTGCATAAACGTTACTGCATACCCAACCAACAAAAAGTCTTCGTCAGTCTTTGCATACTGAGGTGAAATTGGGGCTGGTAAGTAATAATAATGCTCACCCAGGATAGAGTATCAGGCTCGACCGTCTTTTCCTCAACCCGCATAACGTTAATAGTCACCCAATCACTGCCACTGGAGCTAAGCCCATAAGCCAAGTACTTGGCATCCTCACTAATGGCAGATTCAGCAAGAGCGACCGTTCCGTCTTCACTGAGTCCATTTGGATCAAGTAAAACCTCTGGTTTTCCATCCAGACTATCCTGAAAGAAGGAAAAAAAAGAAAAACCCCCAAATGAAAGCTGAACTAATAAAAACAAGTGTTTCCCCCATACTTATTCCTCCAAGTTAGAGCTGCCGACCTGGACGTAGAGGACGCTTTGCGCTTGAAGCCCTGTGTTATGGAAGTAGAAGTACTTATTGCCTTGCTTGAAAGGAGCATCAAACCGGGGGTGATCGAAGAGTTTTGTAATTTGCTGGCGAAACTTCTCTCTCGTATCGCACGTCTGAAGTAGCGATTCGGTCAAACTCGCTTGCTTCTGGACGAAATCTTTAACTTCTTCCGCATCAGGGTCTTCAAGCCTGATCAGAGGAAAAAAAATAACAAAAAATAGATGAAGATCGAATTTAGCTTAATTCCACTATTGGCAATGAAAATTCGCTCCTCATTGAAGTACAGTACCATCGATATGGATCAGAGATTTTAAAGCCGTGATAATCATCGACAACCGACTCGTCCCTTCGAGCAGAAGGATACTGTAACAAGGAAAGCTCTTCCGAGGGAGACAAGGAACCCATCTTGGTCTTAGGTAAGAGCACAAGGAGAGTGTTGCTTGGTGAGGAAGAGAAGGCGACGAAGGTAGGAGAAGAAGAACAGGAGAAATGGGAGAAAGAAATGGTTTCTTGGTTTCTTTATTTGTTTAAGGTGAAACGATGTGATGCGCATGATGGCGTATTAAAATACGGTACACCGCCACTTTCTGGGGTTTGGGCGGGAAAATAAAAGAGGACGCACGGAAAAAATTCCTACCTTCGTGGATGATAGTGAAACAAATGGAATAATTCACTTTCTTGTTTTCTACGATTCATTACTATTCTTAAGTTTTGATATTTTTTAAAGTGAGAGTGATAAGTATGTTGCTGATATCAAGTATGCTAGTAGATAGTACTAATAAAATCATATGATGGAGTATCATTCAAGAAAGATATGAGGGTCATTTCACAAAAAGGAAAGAGAGAGATAGATATAATGGGTGCTAGCATACTTAATCTCGACGGCATACCCAACATTTTCACTTTTTAAAATACCTTTTAAGATTATATTTCTTTACTTACAACCAGGGTTGCAGCTGAAGTAACTAAATTTTATTCAGGTGCACATTGCACAGCTCCATATGAGGGGTGAGAAGTTACCCTTTATACATGGGATCCCACCACCCAAGGAAATCTGGACCACAAGTCAGAATACTTGATACATTATTAATTCGTGATTTTATACCCCATAAACAGTAGGATCTTAATGTGGACAGAAGATCATACTTGGGGAGTTTGGGGGAAGTGTAGTGCAAACCACATACTTCATTTGGTTACTAGTTGGCACAAAGTCGCAAACCACCATAGCAACTTTAGTATTCACATTTTCTTTCTCTTTCAGCTTCAAATGAAAATGATCCCTTGACCACCAATATTTGGATTTGTTTCCCGAGGGAAGCTAGTATGAGGTCCTAGGGGTAGTGGGGGGAATGTAATGTAAACCATAGATTGCATTAACAACAAGGTATAGGTATCAATATTGGTCAGGCTTGATACCAATACATGGTTAATTCGATACCAATTCGTAAAACTGTTCCAGTGAACTTGGAAGCAAGAAACAATAATTCAGATCTTTTGTTAAATGTATTTATATATATATATATATATATTAAGATCATAGCATATAATGCTATGGATAGAAAGGAAGTGATCAAAGGAATTACAAACTATGTTCCAAATTCACCTTTTAACCTAATGATATTGTTTATTTTCTATAAAAATGTAAAAAAAACGACATCTTCCTGAGGCTCCACTACATAGTGGTGAAAGTGTTACATGATTGGATTTTCAGTCAAGAAGCTTGCAACACATAGTCATAGGTTCAGATCAATGCTCTCTGAATCACTTGTAGCTATGTATCGCCTCTGACCAATGTAATCGATAATGATATGGATCGATTGTATCACCAATAAAATGATCCATTTTTAAATTTACGCTCGATGGTTGGGACTTGCAATGTAATGTGTCAAAAAAAGAGACTTTCTTATGTATAAGAGCAGAAAAAGGGAAAAGGAAAACGACTTTAGTGCATAGTTAATACTTGGGATCTTCTAAAAAAATAATAAAAAATACATAAGATCTACATCATCCCTATGACGTCAAAATGTAATTTTTCACCAACGAGGGAAGACCGATTGTCAACTAGCAAGGGGATGAGTTTGTCGAGGAAAGAGTGAGAGATTCATAAATACAAAAGAACGTGCACAAGAATCTATACACTAGTGTCATGTCAGAAGCCGTGAATCTTGTGACAATCTTTTTCCCTTAAAACGTTTTTTTTGTGGTTCACAAGAGAGGAAAAAGGCTAATTGGTCACGTAATCCACCCATATACATGGGGGCATAAAATTACAACCCAACCCCTTGTAAAACCAAAAATCTCATTTATGTTGCAAGGACTATGCGACCATGCACTGATCTCTTGCATTCAAGACAAATAGGCAACATAGCCCTGCTCCATACTCAAAGAGACAAAATGACCACACCCCCTTTCATGAAAGGCGAAAATGCCTTGTTGATATTTCTGCGCGTACGGTCATATATTCATAGTCCACACTGCTTTTAGGGAACCCTCTCCCATACAAATATTTGCCACGAGCTAATAAATTGACAATTAATTATTAAAGGGACAATATTCTCATTCGACCCAAAAAAATATATATATATCAGGGACAATCTTTTTTTTTTTTTTTTTTTTGTATGAATGGGGACAACCATATTTAATGGTCTGTTTCATTCTTGGTATCCCTCTATTATGGTCAAACAAATATTTCATGATCTAGAATAAATCTCTCTCCCCACGGTTTCAAGTATCGATATTGTATCGGATCAATATTGACTGAAACCAATCCCCAATCCCTGACTGATCCGTATTGTTTAAGGGTAAAAAAAAAAAAAAAAAAAGTAGACCAATACCTACCGATTCGATCTGATCCGGATCAATATCAGATCATACCGATACCATCCCCTAAATCCTTCCTCCCCCTGCCGAGGTAAAATAATTGAACAGGGTAGGTGAATAGAAGTTGAACTTGTGGATATCCTCATTCCATCTTAGGTTAAAGCATCACCCGACCAGATCACCACCCAAGGCCCCAACTGAGAAACTATTTGTAGAAGAACCAACCTTTAGCTTAGATGGTTAGTGGTCCTGAAGTGATCAAGCATAGACACGATCCAACACGCTTCCAATAAACAGTGCTGAAGAAATCAAATCTTAAGAGTGCAGTAGGCAGATATAATAAGAACCAGATTGGACTTTCTGAAAAGTGGAATCATCAAGCTGAACTAATCTATATTGGTTGGATCATTAATATCTGTTATGTTTGCATTTCCACTATATAGGGCAACTTTCATGCCCAGAATAAACGTTCGAAAATCTATCATATGCTCAACTATTACTTAAATCTTGTACATCAGTAATTGCCAAACACAGTGGACTCGGCAAAATCATCAACTCATTATCCACAATTATTTGTAAAAATCATGTCTCATAAATTAATCACTTCTACAAATAGGGCCTGCATTTGCAATTTTTCAAAGTAGTCATGCCAAACAACTTGAGCCAGTGAAGTATCAATTCACCAGTTGGTGTCCTCTGTTACTCATAAAAGAAAGGCTCAAAATGTGCAGTCTTGATTCAGGAGTTTCGGTGTAGTATATGCACGGGTAGAACTCACATTAATGAAGTTATATGGTGGAGACCTACATACCCAGACAGAACTGTCCAGTTTCGCTCTTTTACCTTTGTCTGATATAAGACCCTGCACATTCCAACTCTGACGTTAGTCCTTCAACAATCCAAAAATCCAAAATGGTTCTCAAGTTTAGTAGGTATTAATGCTTATCCAAAGCACAAGACAAAGGGTTCTACCTTGTTCCGTCAAGCCACATTTCTGTGATCAATGTCTCCCCTGGGTAGACATGTAAAAGAAAACGTCCCATTATGCTTTTCACCTTGGTTGGATCTCCATTGCAAATGCATTTGATAATTGCTCTAACTGCAAACCCAAGAGTGCACAATCCATGCAGTATTGGACGAGAAAACCTGCAAACAACCAGTACAAAAACCAGTCTAGATATTTACACTTCTTCCGATGCTTTCATCACATGTTCATATTTATAAGGGATCTACGTTATAAGTTTCTTGGAGGTCTCACAACTCTGAAGAGAAGGGGTAAATGCAAACTAGGACTAGAAAGAGATCTTTCAGAGTCCAGATATTTGTCCGTCATTTCTTATTAGTAAAATAGAGATGAGCTCAAGGAGACAACTAATACATGAATGAGTAAAATCTGTTCTTTATTTCTCACTTGATAATACATGAATGAGTAAAACATTCTCCTGATGAAGATCAATGCATAAAACATGATAAAATCATCCAGTATAGAGCATCGGCATTGTGAACTTCATGAAATATATTTACCCGTTCACCAGACACTCTTTCACTCACTAGTGCACATAACCACATAAAAGGCGGGTTAACAACCAAAAAATGATGGTGTAATGCGAGCGTTTTTTTTTTTCCCCTTCTGTTTATGTCTCTTTATCGGGGCCCTTTGATCTTAAAGGGCCAACCAATTTGTAAGTCACTTGGCCCACTTTTCCAAGACTTTGAACTAAAAAAGGAAGATCTTAAATGGCAACCAATACAACAGTAATAGTAATCACTTCAAAGAAAAATGTTTTACTAACCCAGCAATTTCTGCAATTTTAGGATCTGAATGCAAAGGATTATAGTCACCCGATAGTCTGTATACTAGTGCCTGCATAAAATTATTCAAAATTTTTCAGAATTTTGTCCTTTGTTTTAGCCCCCATATCAATAAACTGGAGATAACATAGAGATTCAATATCAAAAGGGGTGTTGGGTGGGCGTGGGGGTGGGGGTTGGGGTGGGGGTGGGGGTGGGGGAGCCTCTGAGAAAGATGAGGAGATGACCAATTGGTACAATGTTTACCATTTGACAATAAAGGAAAGCTCCAAAAAGCAGCAGAAAAGACATTTTTGAACCCTGAGCAACATATCCTGGGTAATATTAAAGTTTTTTATGACACGTTCATTAGATCTCTGATGATATTTGTATAATACCAACTCAAGTTTACCAAGGCATGAGCTTATCACAGGCACAGAGAGAGATTGTTTCCTTTTGCTTAACCCACAGCAGAAAAAACCAAGCCAAAATTTAGGGTGACCTTTGGGCAGACAGAATTGGAAGAAGGTTTTAGAAAATACAATGAATCAACTCTCTGGTCTAGTGGAGACCTAAGATTCCAAGGTAGCTATGGTGCCTGATTTCTAATAGCTCCTCCAGTACAATTTGGATACTTTTCAACAAGAAGCAGCACTTTTGGAACCTTGTTGGATGACAATAAGAGGCCTAAGGATTTTTTTACTTAGTATATCATGTACACTCCAACAAGGATAAAATTAATAGCTGTTGTCACCTAGGATACAAGAAAATGTAATTACGGAACATAGAACACTTTGAAATTGAGAAAAATAACATGAGCTCAGAACAAACTAACAACATAGGTAACTAGCATCAGAATTTTCCCAATAATAAATCCTATCAATCCTATCTCATATTGCATTTTTTTTTTCTATTCTTGCATTTGAATGATGTATGACTGAACCTAATTCTTTATGACTTCATTAGGTGAATCATATATTTACTCTTCCATTCTTGCCTTGTGCTACAGTACTTCGTGTGGTAACTTGAATGCTGGATTTTTTTTTATCAAACTTGTATGCTGGATAGCTGGTACAATTTAGCTATTTCTGAGATTACTGATATCCATTCCTCGCCACTGTACTAGTCAGGAATCAGAATGCAATCACGCACAATAGTTTCATATTTATGTATTCTGACCACCTAGAAATCCATAGAGACCTTTGCGATTGCAACAATTGGGTGTGAAATAAAACCACCACAGTAACTTTTGTACCAGTGAACATGAATTCTCATTCTAGACATGGAATGAAGATAATAAGGGTTCAACGGTGGAACACAAGGTACAATCATAATCCTCAACAGTGCACACTTGATTAGGTTTCATTTACCAATGATCTGGTTGTAGAAACGCAACCCTAAAATGATGCAGAAGATAATGGAAAAACAAGAACAAGCAATGCACACAGATTTACGAGGTTCGGCAAGATTGCCTACGTCCCCGGTGAGATGAGATCCTGCTTCATTATCAATGGAGAATAGGGTTACAGTGTTCGTCCCTCAAACCTCTCAGTATTGCTTGCATTACAGAGAAAGAAACCCTCGCTACAAATATATAGCGAAAAAACCCAAATCTGAAAAGTACACAATTGCCCTCAAATAAAAAATTCGAGCCGGGGGCTATGCCCCCTTTGCAACCCCCACGGCCTGCTAACCGGTTAGCGGGACCGCCGTCCTGCCTGTCGAGGTGCTGCACCAGTACTCACTGGATTAAACTCTGACGGAATACAAGACATCGTACATCAACAATCTCCACCTTGACTTGAATTCTGTCGAGCCTCCTGTAAAGATAACCTGTAGACGTCTTCATCCCCGAACTCATAAGAGGTACAAACCCGCACCTATTTGGTGCGTCCCTCATCTTCAACAATGAGTACTATTAATCAAGTCCAAACAGGACTCGAACTTCTCTATAGTAACTAGCTTGGTAAACATATCTGCAGGATTGAGATCTGTATAAATTTTTCTCAAGTGAATACTGCCCTCTGACACAAGCTCCCTGATCTTGTGAAATCTCACATCAATATGCTTTGTCCTTGCATGAAACACCTGATTTTTTGCAAGATGTATGGCACTCTAACTGTCACAATGTAACACTGTACCTCCTTGCTCCAACCCAACTCACGAACCAATCTAGCCAACCAGACTCCTTCCTCGGTAGCCTCAACTGCAGCCATGTACTCTGCCTCTGTAGTGGACAATGCAACTGTAGACTGAAGCATCGCCTCCATGATATAGGTCCACCAGCCAATGTAAATACATACCCTGTAGTAGACCTCCTCTTATCTAAATCACCAGCATAGTCGGAATCAACATAACCTACCAATTCTGTGAAACTTCCCTTGCCATTAAACATAACACCTATATCTTTAATCTAGCTCAAATATTTGAAGATCCACTTAATTGCATTTCAATGCTCCTTCCCTGGATTACTCATGTATCTGCTAACAACACCGACTGCATGAGACAAATCCGGCCTGCTACAAACCATAGCATACATGAGACTCCCAACCATAGTTTTTAAAGCGCTGCTAAGGCGTCGCCTTACCAACGCCTTGGTGTTGATGCGGTCTAGAGATGGTAAGGCAGTACTCCGCCTTACGTGAAGTGGCGCCTTATGGGTTTTTTTTTTTTTTAAACATATTTTAAAATTAATTGATGGAGATTCCAAATATAGATTTTTTATTGGTAAGTGTATGATTTTGTTAACACTTGAGATGTATGGGATCAGCTTTACTCCACCAAAAATAACCAAAACAAGCAAAACAAAAACACAATTCACAAATAGTGTTTGGATTTTGTCAAGGGTTTTAAGAAAGGGCTTTGAGAAGGAATCAAAGAACAAAGAAGAACCACTGATCCAGGCAACCATTTTGCTCCGGCAACGGTGAACTTCATTCTTCTTTGACAGGAGTAAAAATATAGTGGATGACCTTAAGGCTTAGGCACTCATTTTGGCATCATAGAGGTAAGTATAATAAATACTAGTATTTTTTATGTCTTCTTTTCTTTATATTTATAATTTGGTTTCATAATTATGTATTTATATTATATGTTAATATGTTATGATGATTCATGATTCATGATTCATGATTGATGAACTTAGTTTATTCACTTTATTGCTTTGTTTTATTGATGAATATCTTACATTGGTATGAATATGAACTTTTAATATTTATTTAACATATGAGTAATAGAATTCAATTAGGATTGGTTTTATAAAAAAAAATTACACAGGAACACTTTAGTCAATAAGGCAACGTTTTATGCCCGCCTTATCGCTAAGGCGCTCCGAAAGACCCTCAAACGCCTCCGTCGCCTTACCGCCTTAAAAACTATGCTCCCAACTACGTTAGCATAGGGGACCTAAGACATATGCTCCAACTCCTCATGTGTTGTAGGGCATTCCCTTTCAGATAACTTGAAGTGGCTGGCTAACGGAGTGCTAACCGACTTAGCCTTTTCCATATTGAAACGCTTTAGCACCTTTTCCATATACCTCTTCTGAGTTACCCAAAGTTTACCTGCATTTCTATCTCTAAGGATTTTCATGCTAAGGATCTTCTTAGCAGCACCAAAATCCTTCATCTCAAATTCAGCACTCAACAAAGACTTCAAAGAGACTATATCACCTTTGTTCTTTGCAGCAATGAGCATATCATCAATATAAAGCATCAACAAAATAATGGAATTATCACTTGACACTTTATAATAAACACAACTATCATACTCACTTCTTGTGTAGCCAATCTTCATCATGTGGGAATCAAAGCGCTTGTACTACTACCTAGGAGATTGCTTAAGACCATAAAGCAACCTCTTAAGTAGACAAACATGATCTTCCTTTCCCTGCACCTTGAAACCTTCAGGCTGCTCCATGTAAATCTGTTCCCCAGGTCACCATGAAGAAATGCAATCTTCACATCAAGTTGTTTAAGCTCCAAATCATACATGGCCACCAAAGCAAGTAATACCCGGATCGAAGTGTGTTTTATCACTGAAGAGAATATTTCATTGTAGTCTATCCCCTCCTTCTATGCATAGCCCTTGGCTACAAGTCTGGCCTGATACCTTTCACGCTCCTCCTTAGATGCTGCCTCTTTCTTACGAAAGACCCATTTACACCCAATGATTTTTCTTTCTTTGGGTTTTTCTATAATCTCCAAAGTCTTATTCTTCTGCAGAGATTCCAATTCCTCCATCATAGTTGCCATCTATTTATCATGTTGTGCATCACTCAAAGCATCATGGTAGGAAGATGGATCACTTGTACCTACAGTGGGGGCATAGGCAACCATGTCCTCAAACCCGTATCTCACAGGTGCTTTGTGAGTACGCTTCCCTTTACCCTTTGCTATAGTATAGGAAACTTCAACCGCTTCCTGTTGTCCTGGTAAGTCACTGGATGACTCATTTTCTCTTGTTGTTTCTGACTCACCTAACTCCACCTGCACAGTAGAACCTTCTTTATTTTCACCAACTGTTTATGAATTGCATTTTGACTTCACCATATGAGACTCATCAAACACAACGTCCCTGCTAACCACAACTTTCTGTGAACTTGAATCCCTTTACTCCTTTCTTAAAACCAAGAAAGATACACTGCTTAGACTTTGAGTCTAACTTGGAACGCTGCTCACTCTCAACATATGCATAGGCTGGACAACCAAATATTTTTAAAATAGAATAATCTACTGGTTTTCCTATCCATACCTCTTCGGGAATTTTACAATCAATCGCCTTTGATGGAGACCTATTGATGAGGAAACATGTTATATTCACTGCTTCTGCCCAAAATCTCTTGCTCAACCCTGCATTCAGCCTCATACTCTAAGCTATTTCTAGAAATGTTCTATTCATCCTTTCAGCTACACCATTTGCTGTAGTGTCTTTGGAACCGTGAAGTGACGTGTAATCCCTTCATCTTTACACAATTCTAGAAACGGCTTGTATGTGTGCTCCCCTCCATTATCTGTTCTCAAGTACTTAATTTTCTTTCTTGTCTTCCTTTCTACCTCAGCCTTCCATTCCTAAAATTTAATGAACACCTCACTTTTATGCTTCATGAAGTAGATCCAGACTTCCTTGAGTAATCATCAACAAAGGTCACGAAGTATTTTGCCTCACCTTTAGATTTTGTTGTTGAAGGACCCCATACATCGCTGTGTACATAATCAAGCACCCTTTTACTCTTATGTTTTACAGTTTTGAAACTAACCTTGCACTGTTTTCCGAACACATAATACTTGTGGAAGTTCAGTTTACAAGTTTTCACACCCTTCAACAGTTTTCTTTTATGAAACTCCATCAATCCTCTTTCTCCCATATGCCCTAACAGCATATGCCACAGATATGTATCATCTGTATAAAATCCTGCATCTGTAGTCACAGATGCTCCACCTGTAACAGTGCTCCCTATAAGTCTGTATAGGTTTCCTATTAGTTGTCCCTTCATGACAACCATAACACCCTTAATAACTTGAGAACTCCACCTTCTGCTATGTACTTGCAGCCATTTGAGTCAAGTGCCCTCAAAGATACTAAGTTTTTCCTTAATTCTGGTACATGTCTCACATCTTCTAAAGTTATTACTATCCCATCAAACATCTTGATTTTGATAGTGCCTATTCCAATGGTCTTGCATACAACATCATTCCCCATTAGGACAGACCCACCATTATATGGTTGATAGGTATCAAACTAATCTTTATGTGAACACATGTGATATGAACATCCAGAATCTAAAATCCAAGAATCAGAAGATTGATTCTTACCTGATGATATAGAGAGTACATCTCCATCATCTCCATCTGAACTGTCAGCCACGCTAGCTTCCTCAGATGCCTTATCTACACCTTTCTTCTTCAAGTCCGCCTTCCTCTTCAAGCACTTTCTCTTCCGATGACCTTCCTTATTGTGTAACAAGAGACCTGTCTTTGCCCCTTTTGATTTCGATCGACTCTTCCCAGATCCCTTCTAATTTGATCTCCCTCTTTCCTACCCCTTGTCACCTCTAAAAAGACCTTCTCCTAGAGATTTCGTACTATTGGCCTTCTTCCTTGTATTATTGGACATGAGCGCAGCCGCGACTTCATCCATCTCAAGGGTCTCCTTCCCTTACAAGAGAGTCGTTACCAGGTGATTATATGATTCTGGGAGTGATGAAAACAATAGTAATGCCTTATCTTCATCCTCGATCTTAACCTCCAGGTCTGCAAGTTTACTTACGATCTGATTGAACATGTTAAGATACTCTAATAGATCTGTACCTTCCTCCATCTGTAAAGAATACAATTGTTTTTTCACGAACTTGTTCGTTAAGGACTTCGTCATGTAGATGCTTTTAAGTTTCACCCATAACTGCGGTGCAGATTTGATACCCACAACATACTGTAGGGCATCATCAAAAAGATTCAATCGAATAGTACTTACCGCCTTTTCCTCCATCTCCTCCCAATCTTCGTCAGTAATTTTTACAGGTTTCTTCGACTTCCCCAACAACATTTTCTCCAAACCCTGTTGTATCAGAAGATCCTTAATCCTTTGACGCCAGAGAGTGAAATTGTTCTTCCCATTGAACCGCTCGATATCATACTTGACATTCGATCCTTTCCTTGCCATAGTGATAGTAAACCCTAGAAAACGGAAACCTAGAGCTCTGATACCAATTTGTAGAAACGCAACCTTAAAAAGATGCAGAAGATAATGGAAAAACAAGAACAAGCAATGCATACGATTTACGAGGTTCAGCAAGATTGCCTATGTCCCCGATGAGATGAGATCCTACTTCACTATCAATAGAGAATATGGTTACAATGTTCATCCCTCACACCTCTCAGTATTGCTTGCATTACAGAGAAAGAAACCCTTGCTATAAATATATAGCGGGACCGCCGTCCTGCCTGTCGAGGTGCTGCACCAGTACACCCTGGATTAAACTCTGACGGAATACAAGACATCGTACACCAACATTGGGGTCACAACCAAGAGTAACAAGTAGCAAATTTCAACATGTAAAACAATACAGTTGTGACCTTCAAGAAGCATAAATCAAGATATACAATATGGTATAAGTTCTGCATTAGTGAGGACTGAGGACTGAGGAGTGAGGTACGCAATGTGAGTACAAACAATAGACCAAAACCAAACTGGATTTTCTGAGGAGTGCCTACATGAAAATCATAATGACAGATTATGACATTGGCAAAAGTTAGTAGTTTGCCTTCCGAAATTAGATTTGAAGGAAGAAGGATTTCCAACTGTTACTTATTTGAATAAGATCAAGTAGTAATGATAGCCTCCATTTGGTTGCAAGGGGAATAAACGGAAGGGTAGTGAAATCAAATCAAAATTAAAATTAAAATTTTAGTAATCATTATTTAACATGACTGTGTAACTAACTCCAAACCTATCTAAATCTGGTTATTAAATTTTACTACATTCTACAACCAAAATCCTTGGTTTAAGAAAGACAACGTAGATTCCCATTTGAAAAATATGATTATCATATTTAGTGACAATTAAAGATAGTTACTCGATCATGATTACAGGAGTTCCCATTTTCCTTTTAAAATTGATTTTCCTTCCCTTCACTTGCAACCTGACGAAGACAGAGGGAAACTTATGCAATATTCTTGGGAGCTGGAATTGGCAGTGAGGGTGAGCTAGTAGATGGTATGATGTTAGAGATTAAGCATCCTATGCACTGGAAAGATATTATCTGGGGTAACTGAACCAACAGTTTATTTTGTTCCAAATCTCTGAGGTAGGCATGTAAGCAAAGCTGGCCCTATACTAGTTGAGTCACTAAACGTGAGCAGTACTTCCATCAAATATTTTTTAGAAATTTGAAAAAAGAAACAAAATAGCTGCAGTCATTATATTCTGCATATGATATGAAGATCAATGACAAAATGTGATCCACATCAATTTACTTTCAACAACTTTGACTCTTTCATACCAATTATATTTGCAAACCTATAGATATATATGGAGCACCACAAAGCAGATTTTAAAATAATTTCTCTGTAGCATGCATTAAGATTTAAGACAGATGGTACATGCCTGAGACTCTTGAGTACCATCCTCATATACTGCAAAAGGTTGACTCTTTGGAATTTTAACAGGTGAAATCTGATTGGCTGGATACTTTGAGCATGAATATGGAGCTGATGGATTTGAGAAGCCGCCAGCACCCCGCAAGTAGATGGTCATCCTGCATAGTTATTTTCTGACTAAATCAACTTGATGATTGCCAATCTAAAGGACTAAGTAAAGATAGTACTCACCGGTTCATGCAAAGTGGTTCACCAGACTCCTTGTCATAACTTGCTGTGTCCAATTCAACTACAGTTGCTTTTCCTGGAAAGTCAGAGATCACCACTCACATAAAAACTCTGGCTGTAGTTATCAGGGTTATAAATGTTATCACTCATAGACAATTTTAAATTACCAGTGCTATTTCCCCTCTCCCCCCCCCCCCAAACAATTCATGCAACATTCTGACAACTTCATGAAAAAAAAAATAACATTTAATATATGTAACGTCTTCCATATCCTGCCCCGGGCATATGCAAGAATTCTAAATTGAAAACTTGGACACCACTTCTCCTTAATGGACATAAATTGGCTGGAAAGTTATCAATATATATTCTACGCAAGGTGGATAGATCCAGTGAAAACAACTTACCTTACTCATGTGTGACAACTGATCTAAAACCAACCGTGTATATTATATGGCTTCCACTGCAGGACCTAGAACTGTTCATCTTCGAAACTTGTAATTCATCAACCTTCAGAGTGAGTACCTAAAGACGCAGAACATTATAGATTGATTTATTTGGGTCAAAGAGAAGGTCCTTTCTCGGGTGACTGGTGCAGTTCCAGCTGTAAGTGAAGGTTAGGTGTACTGATTGCTTTCTTTAGGGAAAGCAAAGCGTCAAACTGAAACTATGCCGGTGATTAAGCTTCTTTTGGGCCTTCAACAATTTCAATGCTTCACGATGGGAAAACAAAAGGAAGTATCTTTGAATGAGAAAATGGCGCTTGCACGATCAAATAAAACTCGACGTCATGGAATCCCAATGACAATAACTAGTATCGATTGATGGGGGCATTTCCTCGTTCTTTGACTGACGTAGCAGGCTCTGCGGCCTGGCTTCTAATGAAAGAACCTATTATTGTAACTGATCATACAGTGTGGTTGTCCACCACTCCATGCACAGTTCCATGATTCTGTTTTGAGTTCTAACTTGATTGGTCCACTTGCATTTCTATGTGCTTAAGTTTACTCGTATATTTGAACTTCTTTTCTTATTTCATATTGACAACAAAATATGCTAGGAAGAGGGAAACCAGAAGACTAAGAACTAGCCACACAGACCACATCTGCCCCACCATTCCCAAAACCTAAACCTAGCAACAATCCAGAAAATTGTTGAG
Source organism: Macadamia integrifolia (assembly GCF_013358625.1). Lineage (NCBI taxonomy): Eukaryota > Viridiplantae > Streptophyta > Magnoliopsida > Proteales > Proteaceae > Macadamia > Macadamia integrifolia. Next base: position 26,866,890 of record NC_056559.1, read on the forward strand.
AGCCTGTGATGCTTCTTCAGAGATCTCTTCAAGTTTTTTAGTGCTGCCAAGCAAATCTACGTAAATAAATACCCTTCTGATCCATCCCATTTCAACTCTACCATATATTCTTGAGTAATGTTGACCTGTAGGACAGCTAGATTCATTCCTATTATCCACTACATAAGCTTGGGCATTCTTATGAAAATGCAGAAGGGAAAAATCAACGAATATTAACTCTTTACCTCCAGCAACACAGAGAGAGAGAGAGAGAGAGAGAGAGAGAGAGACAAACCTTTATCATGCAATCCAGAAACTGCAATTTTATTTTGCATCTGAATAAACAACATAAAGGCATAAAGTTATACTATAGCTAATAAAAACAGATGATGAGAAGGGCAATGAGACAATGAATAAAGAAAGAAAAGTGCGGATCCTATCAAATTTCACAACTCGACAACCAAGCTAATATTTAAATATCAACTTGATACAACTAAATAGGCTGACTTTCTGTTTTTTCAGCTTGAATAGAAAGGAATTAGAACAATAATTCCCATCTAGCAAGTACCCCCTCTCTCTTGGTGACGTAAAGTGAAGATTTTATTTATAAGAAAGAAAAAGAGGAAAGCTGTTCAGAGCTAAAGGAAACAGCCAAAACAGCCATACAAAAGGCAAAGAAAGTCAACATAAGGAAAGCTGTTTAGGGCTGAAGGAGGCAGCCAATACAGCCATACAAAAGGCGAAGAAATTTGACAACCAATGCAAGTAAGGTATCCACTGATTTCTAATTTTTGTAGAATGGAATATAAAAATGATTACTGCATCAGGTCAAACACATGTGATAGGTCAAACGAGAAAGTAAAAAAAAAATTATAATAAGCTAGACAAATCACCATAAGCTTGATGATGAAATGAAACAGTGATCATTGCAATAATTATAATTTTTATCATAAAAAAGCATATGGTTTCTATCTGAATTCTATTTGGAATGATATTTGTCCATGCAAAACTACATGTGTACAATAAGTTTCATTACTTTTTAGATTCTCAAAGCAATAAGATATGCAACTCTTTAGGGCTTTTCTTCTTCTCCATCTTTTTTTTATTTTTTATTTTATTTTTTTCCTCCCCTGCAGGGAATAGGTTCACACAAATAACAAGGTTCCGCATCATAACTATACATATGTACCATCTTGTTAGATCTTCAAAGTTTACATCAATATCCAATGCCAACATAAATCAGTGCATAAGTAGCAGAACTTCCACCAAGATTTTCTACCCAGTCAGTCCGAGTAGAGTCCACTTCAAGTGTAGGTGTCTGAGTCTCTGGGAGACTCCAACTCTTTCTGTTCAAATAACTAAAATGGGATTCATACTCCCCAAACCCAAGCAATGAAGAAGCGATTGTGAATGCTGAAGTGCACAATCAAATAACTGGTAATAGCACATCCTACAACTACTATTCAGATCCTTGGGTCAGAAGTCTTACACAGCCACTTGCAGGTAATGGCTTGTAGATTTCTATGTATTGCTGACCATGCAGTAGAAGACGCGGATCAAATCTGGTATCAGGAAAAACCATTAGTTTTTACTTAACAATCTAAGATAAAGTGGCTTATACCACAAATTTTCTGGAAATTTGCATGGAAGACATGGGTGGCATAGAGATTGTGGGAAAAAAAAAATGATAGATGACATGATATCACGAAATAGGTAAATAAAAACACCAAAGTGACATCCTTGTTGTTCATTGAACGTAGTTTAGACTTACTGCAGCCCCGGTAGGTCTAGGATGCTTCCTGCAGCTCCATGACTAAATAGAGCAGCAAAAGTTGGCAAGACCTGCAAATTAGTAGTCAATTCATTAAAAAAAAAAATGGAGAAGAAGAAGAGGAAAATGAGTTTATGCAAGAGCAGCTTGTGTTAGCGAAATGTAGGATGCCTTGCTGAAAAGCATAGCAATTTGAGTAAGTTTAGAAAAACAAGAATATAAGACAATTCTAGACTTAAATTGAGACAAAGGAAGTAAGCAGGCAAATTCAGTCAATGTTCCTCCATTGCCAGTCACAAGCCTGGATAAAGAATGGGGTTATATCAAGTGGATGGCTGCCACAAACCTTCTAGCTAAACCATCTAAACCTCCCTTCACAGGATTTATGGAACCAATAAGGGACCTCAGAATAACATTCCATAACATAAGATAGTGCTAACGACTGCATAGTTTTACACAGTATAAATAACAAGGTTGCAAAATGTTCTATGAAAACAACCTGCACAGAATCCACGAAGATAGGAAGTAAGAACAGGATAAACTTGCTACCATCAACCAAATTTGGATGGAGCGTAACTGGCAGAAATGGACATCCAACTCTCACATGGCTAGTCAGATTTGGGATTCCATATCCTTTGATATAAAAGCTAAAACTGCTCGAGTGACCAAAACCTGTATTGCCTCCTTAAGGAAAAGTCAGCTTGTTGTATTTTGGGGTCTCTCCCCTGCTTTGCTTGGGGCTCCCTCCCTTTCATGAGGGTGGATCCTTAGTCCCTTCCTCTCCCCCCCCCCCTTCTATTAGGGGTTTGTTTGTATTTTCTTCTCCTTCGGTAATGAATTATTTTACTCACCCAAAAAAAGAACCGAATAAGCCTTATGGAGTCAAATACTTCATTTTTTTTGACATTCCAAGTGAGTAAACTATGTAACTGATAAATAAACCTCTTTCATTCACATCAGAGAGGGAGAAAAGTGGACAAAACTCCTGTCAAGGGAATTGATGTGGGTTGATATGTTCTTGGGTCTCCTCACCTTGTAAGTTGGTTTATGGGGTTGAGTTCTTCCAGGCCCGTATCAGTGGTATCTAAGCCAATGAATTGCCCACCTATGGAGCAGAATCTTAACAAGATTTATGATATTCAAACGAGGAATTTGGCCTTATTGGATTAAATTCTGAAGAAAAAAAAATATTAGCATTGTCCGAGAAATTTGACCCCACAATTGTAGCGGTGCACCCAAAGCTTCTAACAAGGAAGGGGAAGGAGAAGAAGAAAAAGGAAAATATGATGAAAAGGAAGAAAAAGAAGAGGAAAGTGCTATTCACCACTTTCTTCATGGAGATGCCCATCTCTACAACTAGATGTGCATGCCATGAGATGACTGTTATTATTGGGATTTTTCCTATTAAGGTATGGGATCCTGGTGAACCTTTATTTCCCTTAATTTCATTGTCCTTGAGGACAAGGACAATTCCATGGGGATGGAATGTTATGTGCCATCCCATGATGCATGGGTTGCCACATAGAGAAGGGTGTGGGTTTATCTCTGTGTAGTAGTTATTTTTATTTTATGTAATAAGTGGATGTGGGCGTGGTTAAGTGGTACATTTGTAATGGGAGAGTTATCCATAGTAGTTATGTTATAGTGGGAAAGTGGAAAGTGAGGGTTGTATCAGTTAAAGCTACTATGTACTCTTTTATATATTAGTTGTTAACAACATAATAGATAGACTTGGAAAAATAGTTTCCCACAATTTCTTTATTTGAGATATAGGTAATGGCTCCTCCGCAAAGCCAAGAGGTGGGCCACCTCTTAATTAGCCAAAACTCCTCATTTTCCCTATTTTCTCTCTCTTATTTTCTCTACCTCTCTCTATTGTACGTATCAGTGGTATCAGTGCAGCCAATCCTTGGCCTAACCCGAGCATGAAATGAGCGACTTGGTGCTAGAGTGGAAGCCTCTAAGAAAGGGCTACCTACCGCTGGGCAGAAACCTGGAGCAAAGTGAGAGCCGCTTAGGAAGGGGTACCTGATCCGGAGTGGGCCGTTGTGGACGATGGGTTTGAAAGCATGGTGGTATGTTACGGTTCCATATTAGCAATATGGGGGGCTAACCCCACATCAGTTCCCTTTGGAAACTGATGTGAGTTGATATGGACTTGGGTCCTCTCATCTTGCAATCCAATTTAAGGGGTTGAGTTATTCTAGGACCGTATCAGAGTAGAAAACACAGAAATATTGGGAACAAAAGCAACAACATTTCAAAAGATTTTCGAGATTAAGACTACAAACTTGCGGTCTCTGCTATCCAAGAAGAAATAAGGGTTTCATGGCTTTACCATATAGATTGATGGACAACCTGCACCTTTACCAAAGCTAGCACATCGATTCCCATATTATGGTAACAACTATGACAAAGCTACTGACGTTCAAACATGCTAACAGTTTAACAATATATTGGGCATGTAAAAAGCTTGAATTGTTAAGCGCAACATAAATGTATACATCAACACCCCCGGCACATGCAAATTGTATACACACGGCCTTGCACGTGACACGCGCTCATACAAGATCACTCATCACGTGGCACCGAGGGAGAAAAGTGTTGGGATACCCCGTTGCACTTCTTAGGAGTCAAACACTTGACCTCCCTGCTCTAATACCATATGCGTTACAGCTCAGCCTAAATGCTCAGACGATTAAGTAAGGGTAACGTAAATGTATATGTCAACAAACACGCCCAGGTCTCCCTCCCTCCCTCCACCATCCCGCATGCTTGGGTTTGTTGTTAGAGGGTCAATGGAGGACTTTACAGAGGATCCGACTAGCTCGTGCTATCTTCAAACCATTATCTGCAATCAAATAAATCAACTACAAGTCATATCAACTGCAAGTCATATCAACTGCAGGAAGTCTGTTTTCATCATATTCTATCCAAGATTGAGAGCTTGATGATGCAATTGCACGATGGACTTAGAAAAAAAAAATCTTTGATTTGATTTTCTTTTGTTTTAGAAACAATTTCCTTCGAATTTAGCTAGCTTCTAATTTTAGAATAGTTTCCTTTTCAGTAGTTGCCATTAATTGTTTGATTTTTCCTTTATAATGAATATGTAAACGATGGAGAATTTTTTTTTTTTTTTTTTTTTTTACTTGATGAATAGAAATTTGGTTGAAATTTTTTTTGGTTTTGAAACCATGGCCGCCTTTTTTCTCCCTCTCTGAAATCTGTTAATCTGTTCTTTTTCCCTTCTCCTATTTCCTCTCTATTATTTTCTGGTTTTTTTCCTTACCCTGTTCTGCACGACAGTTGCAGCCCTAGTTTAGAGGATCGATCTCCTTCTCCTTTAAGCTATTTGGGCTGAGTCTTTAGTAAAGAGTTTCCTACCAGTAGGCGACACAAACCCAAGAGAAGCCCTTCCAAAACTTGGTTTTTGTGGTGATAAATCAAACCCAGACCGAGATCTGAGTTTTTTCATTGTCAGATCCAGTTGCAGACTCAAACACATCAGATATGGGCCATCGAGTTTCAGGCCAAACTGAGGCCTATTAAAGAAGTTCTCTCAATCTGAGGTCGTCCCAATGTCCGCTGGTTCTGTACGTTGCTGAAGGTTGAAGACAACCTTCAAAAAGTGAGATTTTCCCCTTTTAAATTGGCTGTTTCCAATACTGCCCCTCTTCTTCCATTATCTTCTATAGCCCCTATCTTTATTTCTAATTCCAGAGTACCCCTCCCTCATCACATGTTATTCCTTGTTTGCCATTTACTAGCTTGGTGACTTATAATTACAATTATGCCACTCTTTATTAGAAACACCAAATTAACTCTAGAACTGAGTTTTCTTTGGGATTAATTTCAGATCTGTCTTGATTCAGCTATTTCACTCAAAAGAGGGTTTTTAAGTTGTCCCTTAAATTACATTACTGCCATTGATTTGTTTAAATTGAATTATTTGTTAATTGTGGGCCCATAAGCGATCCAATTTCAATCTCTTGGAACCTGGATCCGCATCAAGTGGTATCAAAGCGAATTTCCTGCACTTCTCTAACCATGACAGGTAACGTTACCAATGCTGAGTTGAACAAATTGTATCGTGAGGTACTTGAAAACCAATAGAAAACTAATGCTAGGATTGAGAAAAATGGGGCCAAATATGACAAGTTCATAGACGACATTCAAGGTGCCCTCGCTAAGATTCTTGCCTTTATGCAAAATTCTGAAATACGAGTCGATGAAGGACCATCTACAGTACCTCCTCAATTTAATGCCCTACGGATTGAAGATACACTTCACCAAGTGCAACGTGATCCAGTTGTTCCCCAAGGTATTACCGGGCAATTTTCTGACAAAGATTATGGCATCAAAGTTGAGGTTCCAGAGTTCAGTGGTGAAAAGAGACCTGAGGAATTTCTTGACTGGCTTACCAAAGTTGAGAGGATTTTTGCATATAAGTCTCTTCCAGACGTGAAGAAGTGTGAACTCATCCTCACCAAGTTTATGGGGTATGCATGTTCATGGTGGGATGATATACTACATGCAAGGTTTATCAAAAGACTTGGACCCATTACCAATTGGGAGGTCATGAAGCAGATCCTGACTGAAAAATTTGTTCCTCTTAATTATGAAAAGGTAATATTCCATAAATTTCTTAACTTGCAACAAGGTAACAAGGATGTGGATTCCTACACCCTTGAGTTCCACAAGTTGTCTTCAAGGTGTTGGCTTCAGGAAACAAACCAGCAACGGGTGATGCGATATATCAGTGGGTTAAGTACTGAGATTCGACTTGAGTTGGCTAACCCTGATTTCAGGTCTATTGATGTGGCAACGGCTCATGCCAAGACAGCTAAAGAGAAGTCCATTTATTGGAAGGGTATGCTCAAGACTTCTTCAGTTTATAGACCTCCACCACATATGGAGGAAAAGACTGAAGCTCGCAGAGTTGAAGAGAAAAGGTCAGAGTTCAACAAGGATAGCGTTAGGGTAAAGAAAATCATATGCCATAGTTGTGGCGAGAAGGGTCACTATTCTAACAAGTGTCCCAACAGGACTCGTTCTATGAACTTAGCAGAGAAGCAGCCGACAGAGAAAAGTGAAGATGAATCTCATTTATATCCTTATCCCCTCGAAGACGATGATATTGTCAATGATGAAGATGAGGATGTAGAAGCTCATTCAGCTAGCTTTTCATCCTTTTCGAATAGACTAGTTGATAAAGCTCTTCTCTTCAGACAGAAGGGTACTCTCCTGCACGGCTCCGACCCTACTGATGTTCATGCAGTTGTTGATACTGGGGCATAAGCAAATTTTATATCTGCTGAATTTGTTCGAGCACACAACCTTCCATAGAAGCAGCTTTTTAAGAAGATTCACGTGCGAGGTTTTGGACTTACAGCTTGAGAAGAGGCCACTGCAGTTGTTCGAGTACACTTACAGTTTGGGCCGTTACAGTACCATGTCACCTGTTTGGTCACCCCATTGGCGCACTACGACATTCTTTTAGGGGACCTTGGCAGCGACATGCAGGCATTCTCTACGATGGCGCACGAAACACCATCAAGGTGAAGCAAGGAGGTCGTATGTACTTAATGAGGCCACATGCATTATCAAACATGCCACGTCGCCGACTGACTCCTACTCCAGTGACATGTCAGCCTACTCTCCCTCCTCTTGGTGTTATGGCCCCTTCTGTTTCGAGATATATGCCACCTCATTGGCAAGCAATTCACAAGGTAATCTTGGGAGCATGACCTAACTTGATGGAGTCAAGTTCTTTTAAGACCGGGAGAGCTAATGCAATTACACGATGGACTTAGAAAAAAAAATATCTTTGATTTGATTTTCTTTTGTTTTAGAAACAATTTCCTTCGAATTTAGCTAGTTTCTAATTTTAGAATAGTTTCCTTTTCAGTAGTTGCCATTAATTGTTTGATTTTTCCTTTATAATGGATATGTAGACGATGGAGTTTTTTTTTTTTTTTTACTTGATGAATAGAAATTTGGTTGAAAATTTTTTTGGTTTTGAAACCACGGCTGCCGACCCCTTTTTTCTCCCTCTCTGAAATCTGTTAATCTCTTCTTTTTCCCTTCTCCTATTTCCTCTCTATTATTTTCTGGTTTTTTTCCTTACCCTGTTCTGCACAACAGTTGCAGCCCTAGTTTAGAGGATCGATCTCCTTCTCCTTTAAGCTATTTTGGGCTGAGTCTTTGGTAAAGAGTTCCCTACCAGTAGGCGACACAAACCCAAGGGAAGCTCATCCAAAACTTAATTTTTGTGGTGATAAATCAAACTCAGACCGAGATCTGAGTTTTTCCATTGTCAGATCCAGTTGCAGACTCAAACACATCAGATCTGGGCCATCGAGATTTTCTGGTGCTGGATTTATGGAAGACCTGATGCTGCGACCCTTCGCTGGAAGTTTTAGGCCAAACTGAGGCCTACTGAAGAAGCTCTCTCAATCTGAGGTCGTCCTAATGTCCGCTGGTTCTGTACGTTACTGAAGGTTGAAGACAACCTTCAAAAAGTGAGATTTTTCCCTTTTAAATTGGCTGTTTCCAATACTGCCTCTTTCTTCTTCCATTATCTTCTATAGCCCCTATCTTTATTTCTAATTCCAAAATGCCCCTCCCTCATCACATGTTATTCCTTGTTTGCCATTTACTAGCTTGGTGACTTATAATTACAATTCTACCACTCTTTATTAGAAACACCAAATTAATTCCAGAACTGAGTTTTCTTTGGGATTAATTCCAGATCTGTCCTCATTCAGGTATTACTGCCACTGGTTTATTTAAATTGAATTATTTGTTAATTGTGGGCCCATAAGTGATCCGATTTCAATCTCTTAGAATCCGGATCCGCATCACTTGAACAGCCAAGCTATAAGAAATATTCATTACTTTTTCATAGGCAAAGATCAAAAGATATAGTTGATGCAGATACGGCTGCCCTTTCTTGGTTGGACCAGCAATCCAACATGACCGGCTTTGGAAGCCAAGAGCCAAGAAGAACCGGTCCAGCCCAGGGTTTTGGTCCAACAAGGGTTGGAAATAAAATTAGTAGTTTATTTAGTATTTTATTTCATGCTTTTATTTTCCAGACTTGAACGTAGGAGTAGGATTTACTTCCTTGCTTTGGTTTCCTTTTTATAGTTGTTTCCTAGTTTAGGATAGTTTCCATATCAGTTAAGTTTCTAATTTCATGTTCCTATTTTCCTATATATTGGTTGTAATCCATTGAAGATTTAGAGAGAGTGATTTTGATTATTGAATGAATGTGTTGAGTGTGATTCTCCTTTTCCCCCTCTCTACTCTGATTTCCCCTCCCTTCCCTAAGGGTTCTCCATCAATAGTTCATGAAGCTCTTCGTATTTTTTCTACCTTCTATAAGTTTTCTGTGAAGCAAATCTCAGGATCAGTAGAGTTAAAACTGCTTCCTTGCATGTTTTATTGAATTATTTGATTACCACCACTACTTTTTTTTTTGGGGGGGGGGGGGGGGGGAGAGAAGAATAAGTCAAAAGATTTCATTAATAAGAAAGAGAACTCTTATTGCATTTGCCAAAAAATGGTATAATGAAATCTCCATTGTTAATTTTAGCAATGCAATAGATCACAATAATGAAAAGACAGGCATGCATAGCAAATCAAAAATTTAAATGATGCCACCAATCAAACATATAAGCAATAGGAAATAGGAAATAGAGAATAAAAGTGCCCACTTTGGACATCAAACTAGAGTGAACCTTTTTTTTATTATTCTAGCACAAAAAAACTCTTAGACATTTCCAAATGCCATAATGAAATTCTCTTAGCTAATCAACTGAAATCAACACAACTAAGCCTTGTAAGTATATGGCTTATTTGTTGTCAACCTAAAATCATTCAATTCTCTCAGCCAAGCGTGTCCATGAATAGATCATAATAACTAAACGATGATATAAAGTGTAAATAAATATGAAATTTAATGGACGCTAGCAATCAACTTTTGTGAAAATTAAAAAGTGAAAATAAAAATGTCCACCGCAGACTGCATATGAGAGTTGAAATCCTAGAATTACCCATATACAACATTTGTTGGAATCTGGACGTAGGTACTCTATACCATATGACATAATTTTACAACAGGCTTCAGTGCAGGTTTGTACTACTAATCTGGTTTCTTACCATTTTATCAAATGCATCAATAAAGCTTGCCATGTAATAAGGTTGGATATGTCAAATATATATGCACAGAATGGGATAATTTCATGGGGAGTAATTACATAAAATTCACGATACCTGGATGAATGGCTGCCCGTCCTTGTGGTAGACATATTTCAGCTCTTTCTCATCCAAGGCATCCCCTACACATGCACCGATACCAAGAGCATATAGTGCTACATCTCTGTACACAAAGGATAAATCATTAACATATAATAGGCTCATAATGAGATCCCCAAGGAATAAAAACTGGAGAAGGATGCATAAAGCTCATTGCAAGAAAATAATTCCCAAGAATAATAAATGTATCAGCTGAGCTTGTTCTACCTTTCAGTATAGGTGAATGTTGTCTGCAGAGCACGAGTGCACATCCATTCATGCAACAAAAGGGAAAACCAATAATCATAAAAAAGAATTGAAGAAACTAAAGACAAAGAAACTCCACGTAATTTATTTAATCTAACAAGAAGGACCAACTTCCAATTATTTTTAAATGTAGAGAAAAAATTAGTACAGAACAGGAATATTAACTTTTCTAAATCAATGACCCAATCATTTCTATATGATAATGGCAAAACGAGATACTAAGCCAATGTTATAAGAATGATAATTTTTCTTGTGGTTTTCATGACTACTCTCTTGCAGATGAGCTGAAATGAATATGCCATTCAAGAATTTCATATGATGCAGTGAACCTAAATTTGCCCTTCAAGCTTAATGATGTAATATTTCCGCTCAACCCCATTACCCTCTTAAAAAAGATATTTATTTCATTTTACAAAAAAAATGGGTCGGTACCAAAAAATTCCTTTGGCCACCACAAGGAATCCTACCACCAAATAACTCTAAAGGAAAACGATCAGTCATCTTGATTGATAATTCTTTGATGACATATCAATATCATATCACAATGTCGTAGATTCTCGGACTGAACTTCAACTTGATAAGTTCCATACGACTGATCATCAAACTTGATTAAAAAAGGCTAACAGGAGATAGAAAACACAATCCACTGGGTTCTGCGTCCTTCTACAAAGTTGAACCTAGAGCCGTCAGATGACGCCAACTCTTATGCTTACCAGTTAGCAGAGTGAATTGCTCGTTTATCATTTGTTTTATTTATCCGTAAAAGCTTCGAATTGGATCAATATTAGCCAAATCGACAAAAGTGAACCATACGGATGAGCAATTCGAAACGTAAATGCTAACCTCGGGGAATTTGTGAGATATGGCCCGCTCAGGATCGAAACTTGAACGCCCCGCCATTAAAAGCCTCTGAATATATTTACGACTTTCTTAAGTTCTGCGAAATCTGCGCATCAAAGAACTCACAACAATACTCTCTGAAAGGCAGAAGTAGATCTAGAAAAGTGGAATTGAAGGATAAGTAAATAAGAGATTAAAGCTCGTCAACTGATAGCTTCAAATCCCAGGCCCTAGAGACGAATGGGGACAAAAAACGGAGAAGGGTCGCAGAAAAGAATTGTTTAACTACCCAATTGAAGAAAGCCACAAGTTGACAGTAATGCCCCTATTATCGCGACAATTGTTTACTACGTCTACGTGGTCATCCCGCTGATGCTTTTCTCCCGTGTCATGGAGTGACATGATCCATGGTTAAATTTTAAGAATATTTATAACGTCATCTTTGGATAATGTCACAATTATAAAATCATTTCCTGTTTTAATATCGGCAATCATATTTTATTTTAAATATCAAAATTCTTGAATTACCTAAAATGCCCTTGAAATAAGATACTATTACTTTCACCCAAATCAATAGATTTGCTCCTATCCAAATACCTAATTTATCGTTCTCCCAAATCGTGAGATTTGAACCACCGGCGATCGTTCAGGCAGCGGCGGTGACGGACGGCGACTAGGTGAAACCCATCTCCCTAGTTGATCAGGTTCTAGCTCAACACTGCTTTAAGAGATCCATCCTTTTGATTTCCCATCGAGGATAGAAACCCACTGCGTTTCTTCTCAGCAGGCGGCAATTGCTACTATGCGTGTAACCGAAGCTCGTTCTCTGCAGGCGGCAACTGCTTTTTTTACTTTTTGGACTGAAGAAGTTCTCCCAGGTCGGGCGGAGTATTGGGAAAACAGTCACGAGAAGTTTTGTTTCTTTTATTTGATTTTTAATTGTTTGGTTGATATGTGTTCACTGGTTTTGAATTAGTCTGTTTTGTTACTCTTGGGTATACTGATGTACTGCATAAGGAGGAGCAGACCAACAATGCCCTCTGCCATGGTTTTAACATTTGATTATTTGCAGGCGGCAACTGCTACTGTGTTCACTGGTTTTGAATTAGACTGTTTCGTCCCTTTATGTCCTCTGTTATGGTTTTAACATTTGATTGTTTTAGGTATTGATCGGTACTAGTATGAGAAATATTCATATGTAATTTCTCTTTATTTCAAGAGCTTTGACTATTGATAATGGAATTAGTAGAAATGCCTCCTTACAATGGTTCGTGGATCTCTGATCTGTGCTTTCTGTTTTTTTTTTTTTTTTTTCATTCCTTTTGATTTTCTTAAGATGGCTAGAGTTTTGGATCTCTGCTTCCTGCTTTTTCTTTCTTTACGATTTTCTCAAGATGACTTTATGATGAAATGGAGCATCATTGACAATTTCTTCTTGTGTCCATGTTCAGTTGTTTTCAAAGCATCTCTTTTATTTTATTTTATTTTTTTCAGTTTTGGTTTCTTCCTTTCTTTGAAAATTTCTCCTTACACAACTATGACACTATTCAATGGTTGGTGTCTTGCACGTTCCAAGCCCTTACCCAACCCCTCTCTCGCTCTTTCTCTGTGTTCTTTCTTCAGTGCAGATTCCATCAACTCCATTGCATGATTGAATTTTGCCCCGCCTCCCCTGCCTAGAAGATTTACTTCACCTCTTCAACATGTAATTCTGTATACTATGTAATTCTATATACCATGTAATTCCGATCCACTTTTACATACAACCTAAGCACAGAAGCTGGAATTTGGTAGCACTTGCTTAAGCCTGAAAGTGGAAAACAGAGAAGAAAAGAAAAAAAAAAAGAAACCTTCTCACAGGCGGCCGGTGACCTAAGATGGCAGGGATGGGAAGCGGACTTCTTGCCGGAGACTAAAGGAGAAGTATTGGCCGGTGACTATCCTATCTATCTCGGCTCGTCTGAACCCTTAGTCACAGGTGAATGGAGAGAAGGAGAGAAGGAGAGAAGGAGAGAAGGAGATTAAGGAGAATGAAATGGTAAAATGGTATTGAGGGGTATTTTGGGATAATGAAAATGTGTAACTTATCAGTGTTTTGCTCGCAAGGGCAAAAGCATCATTTCATAGCAATCCTTAATAGTGACTGACGGTAGGAAGTTTGAGTATAATTTGGTGAAACAGGGTGAGTGATCTTATAATTATGGTATTCTCTAAGGGGTGATGCTGTAAATTTCTCTAAATTTTATAAGCCGACACCAAATGGGATCAACTGATTAAGTAAATAATCCGGATCAGAGATAATTTAGGGATAAAGAGAAGACATGTGGAAAGGCTGCCTTTGCCCTTTGGTAGTCATTCAATTTCAGAAACGATGTTTCATGATTACTCTAATTGTTCACTTTTTACGTATTTAAAACAAAAACGAAACGACTGACCACCATTTTGCATTTCTAGCATTTTATTTTCCCTTTTCATTCAAAAAAAATCTAAAAACACCAAATTGTCTCCAAATGCTTTATTCTGTTTTCTTATTATCATAGAACAGAAAAATGTTTTACTACCAAACGCAACCTAAGTTCATAGTTCTAGGATCAAGATCCTCTCCAACAATTTGGCCATCCAACCGTTTACCTCTCACCCATCCAACGGCTGGAACAACTTAGACAAGCATGACATTGGATGGATGAGATGTAGATGGTTGGCGTTGGAAAATTGTATAGAATCAAGTTTACTTTAAGCCATGGTGAAGGAGGAATTTATTGCCAACACTGCACTTGGATTCATGGGTGCACAATTGGGTGAAGGAAAACTTTCTAAATTTGTATATCTCAATATTCTTTATGCAGTTGACTGTCATCCTCAAGAGAACGGCCCCAACTTAGCAACACAATCAAACTTCCTCGAGCCAAAAGAACATGAATGCTCTCTTTCCTTGACATGATCCAAGTAACTACAACCCACGCGACCTCTTCAATTCAAAATCACTTTTGTAAGCAGTTCATTCGTAACAAACAAGTTCGCACATTAGATTCCAACAAAATCAACCCCCACCATTACATTCTATCTTCTCTTCTCCGAGGGGCACAAGTAATAATCTCATCAACTCTGAGTATCATCTCGGCAGCTTCAGTTGCAGAGAGCAGCACAGCTTGTTTCACTTTAAACGCCTCTGATATACCAAGCTTCTCCATGTCTCCCACCTGTAGAAAACCAGTCACCGTCACAGAACAGCCAAAAATCACAATATACAAGCAATACATTTGAAGATAGAATGAGAAAAACTTGGGCTGAGTTTGGTATGCATTCTAAATCAATCATGCATTTTAAGAAATCATACCAAATGCAACCTCAAGTCTTCCAACCATGATCTTAAACATTTAGACCCATTTTTATTTGACGAAATTTGTCATCTCAAATTCTCAACATCAGCATATTGTGGGTCTCGACCACCCTACCCCCCTGAACACCTCAGCTCTAAATCATGGTTAAAGAGAATGAACTATACAGTTTATACCTTTGAAAGTGTTTGAAATTAAGGCTGTGTTTGGTATGATATCTTTGAATGCATTCCAAGAATCCATACCAAAAGCAGCTTTAGATACCATCCTGTAAAACCTAAAAAGGAACTGCTGTGTTAACCCCCCCCCCTTTTTTTTCTCATAAAACTGAGTCGCCATAGAACACGAAACCTAGGATACCAGCCCTTTTCCCTTTCCCCCATGGCATACTTAAAATGCCAGCTAGGATACTTAAATGAAACCTAGCAACCCTTTTCACTTTTTTTAGGTCTCTTATGTTATTACTTCCATTGCTATTAAATGAAGTGTTGAATAATGAGTTATTGTAATTCCCAAATTCTTCATGAAGACTTACAGCTCCAGAGATCACATCAATGCCAGCAGTGCTCCCCTCCTTGTGATGCTCTGCACGGAGTTCAGCAATCAACTCTGCACTATCCAATCCTGCATTGTCTGCAATGATTGTAGGAATGGCCTGGAGGGACCGGGAGAAGGCCTCAATAGCATGAGACTTTTTACCAGGAGTCTTTCGTGCCAGCTCATCCACTTCCTTTGCCATCACCATCTCAGGCCACCCACCTCCGAGCAAAACCCTGCTGTCAACGACCGTTTGTGACAGCACACACAAGGCATCATGCAGAGACCTTTCAGCCTCATCGAGCACATGAAAACTGCAAAAATAGAAGGACCATCAATATTACCCACCTGACAACTCCTCTAAACACACACAACAGCAACAACCAACCAAAAATTCAACTGTTAAAGAAGACTTAAAATCATTAGTGCCACAGCTGCAACAACCATCAAAACATAAATCAACAGGCAAAGGACAGAGAAAACGACAACCCGTCCCTAGTTGAACCAGTGATTCAAAAATGGGGAAGAAGAATCGATGGATGCTCCAATCAGCATTTGTATGGGGTAAACATAATGAAAGATCTACCAACAGAAATGCAGCAAAAACAGTGGAACCGTGCCTTGCAGCACAGCATATGAAAGGCGCTATCGTCAAGTGCCAATAAGGAACTGCCTAAGGCAATGCAGGAAAAAAATGGAATCAAGCACTGAAGTGTGGCATGTGATAGATGCTGCTGCGCTAGAATGAAGTTTCAATACAAAAATTGCCTATCCATGCAATCAGCACCTGACTGAAGATTTTATGCCACCTTATTTCCCTTAGCATTCACAATTACGTCTCAATTTGTATATCTCAAAATTAATTACTTCTTGGAGACGGCCATTAAGAGGTGATTCCACTTCCCCAGCATGACACTCATTTTTTCAACATCATGTATCTGTGCCAGACACCAACAGTTACTGTTTCAATGAACCCATATTATCTAAATAAAATTTGTAACAGTGAAAATCCCTATTTACTGTGGGACAAACACCATTATATTATCTTAGTTGGCTAGCATTACCCAGAAAATGAAGCCCAGTATTCTCTGTCATTCACAGTTCATCCTCAGATTAAACAAGTCTCAGAATTAGGATCAAAAAACACACTCAGATACACCCAGAAGTCCGGAGGTCCGGATTTTCAAACAATCTTTTGTATGGAACAGCAGCTCTCCAAAGCCAAACAATGATATTTGGCCGACCAGATGCTTTAGAAAATAATTTCAGTGCTCTCTTGGATCCACACCGAAGTCCGTATTTTTAGGTGGCACAATCCTCTGTATGGCATAACAATTCTCCAAGCAAAATATTGATATTTGGCCAACCAGATGCTCAAGAAAATAATTATCAAATCATCGACAATGTCATAGTGAAAGTTACAACCAAAATGTATCGAACAGGTTAAACAAGAGGCTAAGGATCAAATTAAAAGGAAAAGAAAACGAGTTGAAGTCAGAAATCACACCTTGCACCTCTTAGTACTATGGTACATGCTTGGCCCATCTCAACCCCAGAGAAGTGAATCAACTTGTCTTCACCAATCATGATTTCTTCAATAAGCTTGCAATGCCCAAGTTTAACCGACTCTGGATTGTCAAAAGTTGAAGCAATTTCACCACCAGTTACCAGAGCCAACCGCTCTATCCCATCGAAATCAGCATGCTCAATTGCAAGGATTCCAGCATCTGCAAAGAGTTCCTCTGGGAAGTTGTAAATAAGCTGTCTATTCACAAAGCAGTTAATCCCATGAGCTATAATCTTTTGCACCTTCTCTCTCATTTTTTCCTTTTCAGCCCCTTCAATCTCTGCAACCCTTGCCATCGAATCAACACGAACACGTGCTCCATAGATCTTTACTTTATCAGTGTCCATTGCAGTGTTTGCAACCAAAATCTTCACATTTTCTATACGTTTTGGTTGGCCAATGCCTATTTTCTTGTCAAGAATAAACCTACACAAAAGAAAAACCAAGAATGAGAAAATATGCATTGTAGTAGGAACAAAGAAATGGGTTGATGATAATTAAGCATAGATGGCAAAATTCTTCTATTCATCCCAATGTTTGAAGGAAAAATAACAATTCATGTTCCACACGCACACATAGAATCTCTAGCACAGACAGCGAAAAACTGCCGAGCCTCTTCAAAACTGTACCAGAAATGCACTGCCTACCCTGGCCCGGGGGTGAGTGTGGAGAGAGGATTTCAAGACAATGATTCACTGTTTTGCTGCATACATTCATTAAGACACGAAAAAGAAAGGCTGAAAAGATATGGAAATAAACTTCTGGAGGGATCACTTAAGAAATCTGTTGAGAGACTTGTAGAAAGCTTATCTTAGCCTACACCAAGAAGGTTATGTGCCTATAGTTTGTCCAACAGGAACATAGCTTTTTTATTTCCACTTGAAGCATCATCCCACTTTAATAAAGACTTGAAAGCTATCTGGTAACATTTCGAAACATACAATCACAGGCACCCCAAACCACGGAAACTACCCTTCGTTACATAAGAACCCAACCAAATGTAAGAGATTAATAACCCCCCCACCCCCCAGGGGGGCAATCACATCGTGCTATACCTACAAACTGGACACCAAGCTGACAAAAATGCATTACAAATGCATAGATGACAAAGATGCTCTGCAGATATTAAACAGCAAGTCTTTTCACTTCTCATTTGGCTCATAAGTGGTAAGAGGTTAGATGTGCATGACTTTTCTTGCCTTGGCACCACATAGCCACCTTGACAGCACAATCAGGCATTACAACAACAAAATGAAACTATAAGTCAGTATTCATTGCAACAACTGACCACACATTCCAATTAACTATCTCATGGGGAAGAAAGAAAAGGATAAAAAGGTTTTTAGAAATAAATGGGAAGTAATACTACCCATAAGAGGAGATAATATGGGTCAGCGAAAGTAAAATATAATTTGGTTAAACCAAGAAATTTCATGTGCATTGCATCTCCTATTCACATCTTGGAAAATTTCAAGTTGATAACCTACCCTTCATCCAGAAATGAATCCCTCAAGGATCCTCCCGGCTTCTTAATGATTTGGATGGACTCTAAGTTTGTGCTGCCCTGCAAAGTCATAGAGCAGAATTAATAAACAAAAAATCTGACTCAAAACCAAGCATAAGAATACCAAACAAGAATCACTATGCCCCCATGTGAACCATTCAAGTCATACCAGAACAACCTACCACCACTGGGGCAAGCGAGCACACAAGTAATGACCAGGTAACCACTTGGTCTAGGGTTCACTCTCATCCACGAGCAACCGAGAAAGAAATTAAACAAGCAAGTGTATATTGGTAGATAGACACTCTCTGTGACACATCTTGGCACCTTTTAATAATATATTGTTAGGGGCTGTAGCCAAGAGACACACATGAAGTCAGCTGGACTTAGCTGATCTGAAATCCAGAGGAGGAAGGAGGACAAAGCAAGGATAGTATAATAAAAAAGGTATGAACTAATAAGGCAATGTAAGCTTACAGTTCGGAGTTCAGACAAACATTTTGAGGCAACACCAATGTCGTAAGTGCGATGCAAGACAAGTCGGTTTTTCAATTCAATGAATTGATGTAGGCAGCTTCATGGCTAAATTCTGGTTTAATTCTAGCAAACCTATCTAATCTGATACTCCTATTTGTAAGGGAGAAAGATAGTAGAGTACATAAAGGAACAAACTACAAATAGAGTTAAAGCAAATATGTGGCAGCACCACATGTTTCTATGATTAACAACGCATCTCAACTGGTTTGACCACATGGCTGATGATGATATGGCAACTTCCAACTGTATGGATAGCCACGTCAAATTTCCTGTTTTTTGGATGGCTCAAAATTTGACTTTTTAACCATATTCTGACCTCCTTTTTCAGCATTTTAGAATCCGGATTGGGCTGAAATTTTGTGTGTTGGGGATAGTGGGTCTACTTGGGCAACAAATTTGAGGGTCAATTGTATTGCCAAGTGATAGTTATTAAGTCCGATGTGTTGCCACACTTAACAATTCGTTCGTGTGCTACCACATTCCCAATAGGTGTCAAGTAAAGGAAAACAAATTTAAATTTATTGTCAATTCTATTGTCTTCAGAGTATCTTCTAATCTTTCATACTACCCCTCATGGGTCTCAAACCACTTTTGGATATAACATAACATTAAAAGGAAAATAGGGGGGCACATAAATAGGCCAAACTAAACAAAACTAGGTCTGGCTTGTAGCCAAATTCAGAAGGATCCAAACATCAGTGTTGAGCACATTTGGACTACAGAAGGTAGTTAATACCTTAAGCCTCATAACAGCTTCCACAGCAAGTTTTGCAAAGTGTTCCTTGTCCTGAGAGAGAATTTTTGAACTCAAAGTCGTCATTGCAATCTTCATCAAATCTGATTTAAATTTCTCTGCATTACAAAAGAGCAATAGCATTATGACCCTCCCAACCCCCACAGTGGAGGGAGCCGCATGCACTGGGCACACCCTTTTACAAAAGACCAATAGCATGCATTAGAAATATAAAGACATTCTATCAAAACCAACTATCAAAAGGATAGCATCAGCATCCAATAAAATCCTTGATGTAAATTTCATTCAGTGGCCATTTCGGTCCCCAGATATGAAAAATTCGGATATTTCACTCATTTCATTCAGATTTTTTACCCAACTCTTCAGTGAATATGTATACATAATACATACGTTTAAGGGTATGCAAATATTATACATGCATATTCTACCAAAAGGTTATACCCTAATGGTTGAGACATAGCTCTGCAAGTGACAGGGACTAATTTCCATTCTCCTCACTTGTGAACATTTTTTTTTTTTTATTAGCAACTAGAAAATTAGATTGTTGGGTTGTAAAACTGGGAAATGCGATATTTTGGGGATTTTGAGTTAAATTTTACCTAAATTTCCAAAGAGGATGGTAAAATTCAAACAAAAAAACAGGGAGCCTTTCATGCAGGTTAGGGACTGGTACTGAAATCCTGGCCGAACATTTGGAAATTAAAACAAAATTATAGAGCCTAGATCGGTGAGAAACTTCCATCAAAGCTAAAGCCCCCAACTTATAAAGTATAACACAGCCTAAGACTTCCTAATACCCTGAAACTGCCATATCATAGATCAACGTGCACTAGATGTATAGACTATCATATAATATTCAAAAAGAAAACAAAAAATGAGAGAAAATGTAAAAAAAAATTAATTAATTTCCAAAAAAAAACAAAAAAACAAAAAAACCAAAAAAAACAGAAGGGGACGGTGGTTGAAATAAACATTAGGGCATGATATTTCACATGTGGCCAAACAGCCATACCTGCATCTTCTTTATTATCCATGACCTTCTTCAACAAGGCATCGCGTGCGCATTCAGCAGCCATCCTATAACCTAGTAGGTCAAACAAAAAACATTCAGAACAAACACAAATAAAAAGTATGAGAAATAAAAGAAATAATGAAGTGCAGAAATCAGC
Organism: Macadamia integrifolia; assembly: GCF_013358625.1. Taxonomy (NCBI): domain Eukaryota; kingdom Viridiplantae; phylum Streptophyta; class Magnoliopsida; order Proteales; family Proteaceae; genus Macadamia; species Macadamia integrifolia. The sequence goes on from NC_056559.1 coordinate 26,887,454, forward strand.
ATTGATTCCAATTATCCAATAGTTAACTCAGCTCAACTTTATCCCAACTAAATGTTGCCGGCTATATGAATTCTGTTTTACTACTCAACTACATATAAAGTCATACATATATTCCAATAACAAAAGCATACTGAGACACTGAACTAAAGGGTTAAGATTCTGAGAAGAGATGCAGACAAAATGTCAAACCAAGTAATCTGACGTTCAACCAAAGCTCAGCCAACATCCCTGACCTGTTGCACCATTAACTATAACCTTTATTTTTTCCCTCCTTTTTATTTGAGCAATATCCAAAATACTGAGTGAATCATGTATTTGCAAACTCAAAACCCAGTCTGCCATTATTGTGAAATGGTACCCCATAGAATGTATATAATCAACTGCAGCCACTGACGATAATGTGTTTAAAAGTAAGCAAAAATGCAACACGAAACCCAAAATCATGGCCGAGGGAACAAGCAACGGACGATCTACGACCACTGTTGTGTGTTAGCACGCGCTGATTTACAACCAGCCTGATCTACGACCACCCTCACTCTCCTTTCCCTAATATGAACCTTGAGTCATCAAAGCCTTTTTGACTCGGCCTGGCCCGGTTGCCCTACGCTATTTGCGCTTCAAAAGGTGAAACCATCGTCATAGTTTGGCGACCTAAGGGGCGGACACTTTTTGCAAAATCAAGGTATAACTTAAACAACTGAAATTATAAATCAGAAGAATTTAAGTGGTGATGAAAATCACAAAGTGCTGATGACAGTGATTCTAGCTCTTCCATTTAAAATATCAAACAAAACAACCTAACAAATCATCTTTCCTCCCATTTTTCCCCATGCTAATCCATAGAATCAATCATTTAGATAAAATAGACATGCATGCATATGGAAAATGACCAATTAGGTTGGTATTCTTTTAGACAAATATATAACAATTAGTTTTTAGTAAGGAAAAAATATAAGAGTAAGGTAAAAGACATGGGGATGAAGACATGGTACGGAGTGTGGTCAGGAGGGAAAGACAAATGACCACATTTGTATACAACCAATGGATATTCCCTATAGCTACTGAGGACCAAGTGTGGTGGGGATTTGGTTCGACCAAGAATCACTAGATTCACACCAGCTACATTGTCCTTAAGAGCATTGAGGCAAAGAAGGTAGGACTCGTATCTATGTTTGCCTGAAAGCAATGGTTTGGTTGGAGGAAGCTGGGTTCTCCAGGGGGTAGAGCAGCTCAATCGACCATATCTAGTGACCTATTTTGACACGACTTAAAGAAGGTTGTCACATTACTTGAGCCAGTGGTGAAGGTATTGAGAATGGTCGACTCTAAAATATTTCAGTTTCAACTAGGGTCAAAACCCTGGACAAAACCGACTTCTTGAACCTTGATTGGAAAATCTTACAGTGATAAAAACATCGGAAAAAAATTTTCAACACATAAAATTTCCAAGTTAAAGTCATACAACTAATATTTTACATCGAAACAAAGGAGCCTAAATGGAAAAGAATTCCAAATCTACACCACAAACCCAAATAATGTATCAACTCAGGAAGATAAAACACTCTATTCATCAAAAATAAGGAAGTCGGAATGCAAACTATTGGTTTGGAGGAGAAAAAAAGAAACCTGAAATTATTGTCATTGGATGGATCTTTACAGCAACCAACTTTTCTGCCTCCCTTAGAAGCTCTCCAGCTAAAACAACAACTGATGTTGTCCCATCGCCAACTTCATCATCCTGAACTTTTGAGATATCTAGCAACCTTAATTAAGGAGTATCATCAATCACACCATACATGTGCATTTAACACTTTTAAATTTGGAATATTTTGATCAGTTTTTTAAAATAGCTGAATGATCACTCTTGGTATCAAATTTCCCAAAACCTATTGTCACAAAGTCTTGTCACCAGGCACCAACTAGTCAACTGAGTAGTAGACACACTACCATTACACACAAGAAACATTAACATAACCCAATAAAACAGGGACAGAAACATTAAAAAATCATTAAACTTTCAGCCCCCACGATCTATGTTTAGCATTGGAGAAAAACCAGGGCCCAAAGCTGAAAGGAATAGTTGATGGACAAGGTAAATGTTAAGCAGAAAAGGATACCGATAAGCACTTTGGCAGCTGGGTTGTCAATATGAAGGGACTTCAGAATGGTAGCACCATCATTAGTCACAGTCACGCTGCGACCCCGGCCTGTCGATTGTAGGATTTTATCCTTCACAGAAAGCACATTATCAAGCAGTAATTTGTTGTCATGGAACTAATGGAATCTTAAAGTAAATAATATCTAAAATGAAAAAAGAAAAGAGGGTAAGAGAAATTCTACCATCCCTTTTGGCCCTAAAGTGGTCTTCACAACATCAGCAATTGCCATAGCACCAACAAAGGATGCCTACGTCAAAAACATGAAGTGAATATTCATGAGGCAAAAGCAAGAAAAAACCTTGAAATTAGATGACAACACAAGTTTCTATATCTAATGCATTGACGATCCTACTTATGTTCGAACTGCAAGAAACTTCCTTAGCATTAAAGAATAGGGAAACACCTCATGTCTCAAAAATGAAGAAACCACCAGAATTTCATGCATCGTACCACAAAAAGCACTTAATAAGAGGTCTAAAAAATCCCAAACTAAGAAAATCTTAGCAAAAGAAAAAGTATCCAAGCGCAGCCAAATCATTAGATAACAAATGTACTAGCATTAAGAAGCATTGGAAGAAGAAAAAAATGTGAGAAACTGTTTATGAAGTTTTGTAAATCCAAGGGTTTGATACATTGGAAGCAAAAAAATCTGAATATGCAGTTACCAATGAAAATTCGGTTAAAAATAATTTGAATCCTTAAAAAAGGGTTCTCTTGAGCATTGAGGGTAAGAATCATTGGGTGTAAAAGGATTTCCATTTTCATAATAGAAAAGATATGGATATGAGGATTCCACTAAACCAATTAATCATTGAATTCATATCATTGCAATCAGGAATTAACTGGTGTCGGCTAAGCAAGTGATAGGCCAATTCCACTACGCATAGACATTATGAATCAATTAAGAAAAATCAAAGGATCATACATAAACTGAATAGGCAATAAACAAATACGGGGATTAAATTTAAGGATAAACAAGTAAAAGGAAAGCATATTAGCCCACGTATGATCTAAGTGCCCATAAATGCAGCACCTTTAGTAAAAATACAAAATTAAGAATGGGTGTAGGAAGCTTACCATTCTGGCACGCTCCCCTTTCTCTTCAGTAGCTTCATCTTTAAACAGCCTATCGATCTACACGAGTCACCAGAGTAAATCAAATACAATTGAAAATTGCAAGGAAATCCTAAAACAAAAAGCAAGCAGCTATCAAGCTGAAACATACCGCCATGACAAAGAAGGAAAGCAGAGGTAGCCTGAACCCAACAGCGAAAATTATCTCCAATACAGAAACCCCACCTTTAAGAGAATAATCTGATGCTAATACATGCAACAAGATACCAATAAGTCAAGAACCACACATTAAACATAGGCATGCAATGAATTCTGGAATCCAAGCCAGTGAGAGAACAGTATTGAACTTATATATGGATCTTCCCCCTCCCCCCTTCCTACAAATAAGTACTTCAACACTACAGAGATGACGAAGAAATGAAGGTAACTAATAACTATACCATTGCAATCCGGATAACAAGATCTACAAGCCACATTTAGTAAGAGAATCACCAGAGAAAGATAGTGATCTAGAAAGTTTGCCGAGGAAAGCAGAAACGAACCGACCTAAATTTTCTCTTTATCTTAGCAGAAAGGAACTCGGTGCAACCCTTTAAACATTACCTGAGTTTACAGAGAAGCCAACGAAGTTGCAAGTCGAAGGAGACGGCCGGTACAGTTGCTAGGGTTCTTTGAATTTTTTTTTCCCTCGAATGGATCCGCAGCCCAAGTGTATTTCCGAACCCGAACTTCAGCGCTTAAGCCTCCTAGCACGTTGATGGATAATATTGATGATATGCTCATATGGTGTATTATACTCCATGGACTACACCAAAATCCGTCGGCCGTGATTCGTAGGTGAATAAGGATGTGGGTGGGTTGAGTGATCATTCTCTGCAGGAGTGCGGTGGTGTAGTGAGTATCGGATGGCTGAGAGCATCTAAACACACATCCTGTTCAACCATTCAATGATTACTGCACTACCGCACTCACTGCAGAGGATGTTTTTATGTGTTTCTATGGCTCCATGGCACAATCCTCAATTATCCAATGGTGAATGGGTAGAAGTATTATTTTTCTTTTTTAATTGTGAGGAAATAGTTAAAATTCTTAACAAAAGATAAATAAATAATTAAAATTACAAAAGATGCTATTTTATATTTTATATTCATTATTGTATTTTGATCATAGGATAAATTTTTTTTTTTCCGAGACCAACCCTTGTGCCACAAACTAGGGGTGTCAATTCCAAGCCCGCATCAGTATGCCCGACCAAGCTTGACAAGTTTATGGTCCGACTTTGACTGGCCCGATTAATAAACGTGTCATGCCTAAGCCTGACCCGTTTACAAATAGGTAGTACACGGTGCAAGGGGTAAGCTTGATGGGCCTCCCGATTGGCCCGGCCCGGCCCAGCCCGTTTACAAGCCCGACTCAGACTGTCACGTTTAGCCTGACCGTTTATATAGGTATTTTTATTTTTTTTTAAATAGAATAAGGCATATGTTGATATTTTTATCAATTATTGAATGTATTTAATTGTAATATCTTTTCAAAATTGTTGCTCATTTAATAAAATGAATTAAAAGTATCTTCAATCCAAGAAAAGTAAATATCGTTTAAAGCCCGTTAAGACTTTATTGGTATATTATCTAATTAAGGCCCGATTATAACTTGATTAGCCCGATTGGGAGAAGCCTGGAAACCGACCGAGCCCAACACGACACCGACCAAGATAGACTCATTTTTTAAATAGGTAGGTCATGATCTGAGGACATAGGCCCGCCAAGCCCGGCTAGGCCCAACCGAGACCGGCCCAGCCCGATCGATTGACACCCATACCACAAACACAAAGGGAGTGCAATGACCATCATATCCTTCTTAGGGGCGAATGCCCTCCTGTTTGGCCACAAGACCACTCTTGGACCGAAAACACTTGACCCTTGTAAATCTACAAAAACTTTGGATGAGAATTCGGACAATTTTCCTTTTTTACTTTGGATTAAAATTTAGGTATTGAAATATATGTAGGATCCTTCATCATATGGACTAGCACACCAAATGGTAAATAGTGACACATTATACTTCACTCAGTATAGTGACACTAAAAGGACCCTTGGATGAATCATAAAAGAAGTATTCCATAAGCGAGTTTAGATAAATATTTTCACAAAAAAATAAAAAAATGAGAAAAGACAAATATAGGTTAGATAGTAATAGAAAATCTTTAATATATTTTAACAATTACACTAGCCCACCCCTATATTTTCCTAATCACCCTTGCACATTTTTTGCAATCATATGATTCGATTGAGCGAGCTTGCGCATTTGCTGTACATAATCATTAGGTACTTTTACATCATATTTTGTTAGCTTAACAATAAAGATGGTGTGGCATGTTGCTGCAGTTTTGACTCAATTCAGACCTACACACAATCGACAAAAGAGTGTTCATCGGATGGGGGCTCCGATGGATGAGACTCTGATACCAAAATTAGTCTTCAGACAATGATATAATGTTCAATATTGAAAGAGTAGTGGGGAGAGAGTGACCTGGCTTTCTTACTCCACATTTTCTCTTTTATGCGATAGATGTCATGAAACCCTAATACATAAAAGGGGTGAAATACCCTATTTACCCTTGTAGATGGGTGCTTTTGAGTTAGAGAGTCCTTTGGTTTGTGATTGAACGCCATGTGTCATACGCCCATTGGTGAGGTGATTTTATGGAGTATCAGATGCCCCCCTCTCCCTTGGGCTTTGTAAGAGGTTGAGGGAGTAAATCTAATTTTTTATCATTTTTCTTTTGTTAGATGTAGTTCAACTGTCAAGAGCTCAAGAGGGAGTGAATCGAAGGGTTGAAGATCCAAAATGAAAAGCTGAGGTGATGGTTTGAGTTGATGAGTTGAAGAGTTGAAGACCAGGGGGAAGTGAGTAGACCAGTTAGAGGCCGATCAAAACATGTAGGGCTAAGCCAATTGAATTTGGGGGGAGCTGGGGCCTAGCAAATTTTTGGAATGGTCATCCAAGCACAAGTGTTTGGTTGTAGCTTGAACCTGTAGTTGAATATCTCATAGTTGTGGTGCTTTGTAGCTATAGCCTGATGGTTGGGGGCATAGTTGGTGTAGCCACTTGTTCGTTGTCTGTACAATGATTGGGCTATGCCAGATGTTGACTAGTGTTGCGTTTGGCCCTTGTCCTTAACGTTTCTTAGCTTGTACGGAGTATGGGGCCCTACCCTTGGTGCATTGCTCCCATGGAGTATAGTGTTGTGCCTTTAGTGTTTCGTATAGGGCCTTGCCCTTGAAGATTCACCTTTGGCGTGTCGTTTGGGGCATTGCCCTTGTTGCTTTCCGTTGGTCTTCATCTCTCTTGGAGGATAGAGCTTTGCCATGGTCGTCTCTTTCTCTCTTGCATGAGATGGGTTGTGCCCTTGTTGTCTCATCCTCTTTTGGAGGAGATGAGTTGTGCCTTAGTCGTCTAGTCGTCATGTCCTCTCATGGAGGAGGTGGGTAGTGCCCTGGTTTTAAACAAACAATTTTAGATCTCAAATATGATGAACCGAATTGGAATAGGGGGAACCATTAGTTGAAGCCACGTCTTTGTTGTGTGAGTTCGAGATTTTTTATATGGATGCACTTTGCTCCATTGAGAGCCCCATTGAAAAAACATAGAAAATCAACTATGACTGATGAATGTTATGATTAGCTTTGCTCCACTGCTCATCAATGCTCATTTTTTTCCACATACGGTATCAATCTGTTGTTGTAAATTCCGACTTAGTTCAGACCTGCACACAACCGACAAGAGATTGTCTACCTGAGGGGGCTCCAATGGATGAGGCTTTGATGCCTAAGTTAGTCTTCAGACAACAATATCGGGTTCAATGTCGAAATAGTAGTGGGGAGAGAGGTAGAGAGAGAGTAACTGCTTTTTTAGCCCTTCTTTCCTCTTTTATAGGATACATGTCATGAAGCCCTAATCTTCATAAAGGGTAAAATACCCTATTTGCCATTGTAGATAGGTGCTTTTGAGTTGAAGAGTCCCTTGGTTTGTGGTTGAACGCCATGTGTCATACGCCTACTGGTGAACTGGTTTTATGGAGTATCAAGGCCAGTGGTTAGCAAAAATGAGAATGAAAAAAAATATATATACATGTGCGATTTAAAATAGGGCAAAACTTTGAATAACCCAAAAATAATAATTTTTTGTTTGGTTTAAAAACGTTCAAAAAAAGCAACAAACAGGAAATGCTTTAAAGGCATAGACTTAAAAAATAATAGGGCTGTAAACAAAAATTACTGATAGATTATGGAATTATTACATAAATACCCACATTTAATGTTCAAAATAACTATAGCATTAAACATTAGTGCATATATATTCCACATCCAATGTCATCTAACATCAATTTCAAGTCCATACACCATAAAAAGGAGGTTTAGTGGTCGGCTTTCCATCTATCGCATTTTCCCCCTCCCTCCCTTGCTCCTTGCTTGATTGGAAGGAAGTTGTGAGATGAGTAGGTAGTCAATGATACCCCACCCCCCCCAAAAAAAAAATCCAAATTACAAAGTTTGAGGGGAATAGTGTTAAATGTGTTTAAGGAGAAATTACTATATATATATATATATATAAATTAGTAAAAATACACGTGGTGGTAGTCTCCTAATTAAACATTTTCCTAAGACATGATTATTGGGTCAATCCATTTGAAGTAAGTTTTGAAAAGCTAGATGAGCTGATTTTTCAAAATTTGTATTTTCTAAAAACAAAATTAAACCTAATTATCCTAAATACAAGAGAGAAAATCCACAAACTAAATAGTGCAATTCCCATAATAGAAAGGAAATGGAAACATGAAACATAAAAAACATATGTCTCGTCTTCCTCTATGGAGGTCTTGAGAATAACATCAATTTCACAAATAATTATCCCATAGCATATAACAATAATACTAATAAACCATAATATTACAAAACCATGGAGACTGATTAAGAAAAAATTAATCTCTGATAAAGTCAAAGTGGTGTACGTGAAAACATGCTTGCTTTCCGCATCCTCTGGAGATTTTTCCACAATATAGTGCAATAACTTCTCACCTGAGCTCTATTTTGCAGATTAAATGAATTAAATCATATTAAATGAATTATACTACCTTGTGGATGTGGAGTATCTAAAATTGAGAAATGCAGTGTCAGTGATCCAAGAGAAAAATAAGCTGAAGTTGAGAACTTTTGTGCTACTGTAATAGAAAAAGAAATAGGAACTTGAAATATTCTGAACTATTGTTGTAAAAGACAGAAAATTGAGAAATCGTGGGATATTGTAGTTGATTTTTTGTCCTCTTTATGGTATACATAAGGAAGGATTTTATTGCATACAAATTTGTAAAATCGATGAAAGTTGATTGAAATTTACAGTTTTTATGCAATAAATCTATCCATAATTATGTGACTATAATTTTGTGGCTATTTTTTTTATCCCTTTAATACGTAATAATTTTAATTAATGACTACTCGACCCCTTTCTCCTCCATGTTCAGAGAGATGAGTGAGAGAAAGATAATTATAGAGAGAAAATACCCCTTCCTCCACGTTTAGATTTTGTAAGGGATGGAAGGAGAGATTTTAGGAGCCGTTTTTTTCTTTTTTTTGGTATATCTCTCAACATATTTACCTTTTTAATATCTCCATAATTATTTATTCCCTCCCTATTCTCCATAATTCTCTGGAGAATCTCCCCCCATTGTGCTCAATGTTTTTTCCAAAAAAGATGAGTGAGAGAGAGAGAGAGAGAGATTTAAGGAGGAATAATAGTGCATTTGTTTGGTTTATAATTATAATAGTGCAATAAATCTCTCCATAATTGCCCATACTATAATTTTATGATTATTTTTTTATCCCTTTAATACGTAATAATTATAATTAATGATTACTCCACCCCTCTCTCATCCACGTTTCGAGAGATGAGTGAGAGAAAAATAACTATAGAGAGAATATACCCCTTTCTCCATGTTTAGATTTTGTAAGGAATGGAATGAGAGATTTTATGAGCTCTTTTTTTTTTTTTTTTTTTTTTTTGCATATCTTTCTCCATACTTAACCTTTTTAATGTCTCCATAATTATTTATTGTCTCCATGGAGAATTTTCCACCATTGTGCTCCAAGTTTTTTCCAAAGACGATGAGTGAGAAAGAGAGAGAGATTTAAGGAGGAATAATAGTGCATTTGTTTGGTTTATAATTATATGACTTTTGAATAGTTAATAATTATAATTATATGTCTTTTTAATACTCCACTCTCCCCCTTTCTCCTCCACGTTGAGAGAGAGAGAGAGAGAGAGGAATATTATAGTTTTTTAAAATCATTTTTAATATTTAATTAATTAATCATTATAATTAATTATTACTCTCTCCTTTAGAGAGAGATAGAGAGAGAGAGAAATAGAGAATTATGAAAAGTTTATTATTATTTTCTTTTTTTGTTGGTATATCTCTCTCCATAATTGTTCATTTCATCATCATTCATCATAATTCTCTTATTTCTCTCTCCATTCTCCCCATTTCTCCTCCACATTTAGAGAGGGAGAGAGTGAGAATTATAGAGTTTATTATTATTATTTGATTTATCTTCCATTTTTAGGGGTGAGAGGATGAGCGGGTTTAAGGTTTGTAATTATATGTCTTTTTAATACTCCACTCTCCCCCTTTCTCCTCCACGTTTAGAGAGAGAGAGAGAGAGAGAGAGAGAGAGAGAGAGAGAGAGAGAGAGAGAGAGAATTTTAGAGAGTTTATTATGATATTTGTTTCAAATTCAATTTTGAGAGGATTTTGGTCATTTGGAGATTTTTTTCGGGTGTTTTTTAGTCATTTGGGATTTTTTTGGTAAATGTAAATGGTTTTTTGGTCATTTTGAAAAGTATACCAAAGACAGTGAGTACGTACTTTTATATAGTAGTATGATACATAATAATTTTAATTGATGACTACTTATAGAGAGAAAATACCCCTTCCTCCACGTTTAGATTTTGTAAGGGATGGAAGGAGAGATTTTAGGAGCCTTTTTTTTTTTTTTTTGGTATATCTCTTTCCATACTTACCTTTTTAATGTCTCCATAATTAATTATTGTCTCTATGAAGAATTTCCCCCCATTGTGCTCCACGTTTTTTCCAAAGACGATGAGTGAGAGAGAGAGAGATTTAAGGAGGAATAATAGTGCATTTGTTTGGTTTATAATTATATGACTTTTTAATAGTTAATAATTATAATTATATGCCTTTTTAATACTCCACTCTCCCCCTTTCTCCTCCAGAGAGAGAGAGAGAGAGAGAGAGAGAGAGAGAGAGAAATAGAGAATTATGGAGAGTTTATTATTATTAACTTCTTTTTTTGTTGGTATATCTCTCTCCATAATTGTTCATTCCATTCTCATTCACCATAATTTTTTTTATTTCTCTCTCCACTCTCCACCTTTCTCCTCCACGTTTAGAGAGGGAGAAAGTGAGAATTATCTTCCATTTTTAGGGGTGAGAGGATAAGTGGGTTTATGGTTTGTAATTATATGCCTTTTTAATACTTCACTCTCCCCCTTTCTCCTCCATGTTTAGAGAGAGAGAGAGAAATAATTATAGAGAGTTTATTATGATATTTGTTTCATATTAAATTCTAAGGGGATTTTGGTCATTTGGGGATTTTTTCGGGCTTTTTTTGGTCATTTGGAAATTTTTTGATAAATGTAAATGGTATTTTGGTCATTTTGAAACAGTATACCAAAGACAGGGAGTACGTACTTTTATATAGTAGTATGATTTTAATACTCTGCTCTCCCTCTTTCTCCTCCACGTTTAGAGAGAGAGAGAAAAAAAAATTATAGAGAGTTTATTATGATATTTGTTTCATATTCAATTTTGAAGGGATTTTGGTCATTTGGGGATTTTTTTCGGGTGTTTTTTGGTCATTTGGGAATTTTTTTTGGCAGATATAAATGGTTTTTTGATCATTTTGAAAAAGTATACCAAAGATTGGGAATACGTACTTTTATATGATAGTATGATAGTATGATATATATATGTATTATTTTTACTGTAGATACATAAATGGCAAAACTTGTTTAAAACACACAGATGAAAAGGGGGTGGGGGGAGGGAATCGTGTTTTAAACGCATTTTTGCAAAGAGAACTCAGGCTATCCCCATCGTCCTATTGGAACAATACATGGGATAATGGACACAAAATTTTCTCTTATAGAGTTGAAGATTTTCATTTTAATTCCCTTTAATTTCTCTTGCAACCAAATGGAAAATAATAAAAGGATAAAATAAAGTAAAATTTTGTTCGACACGTGATTGGTATTAGTCTTTTCTGCTAAGGTGATTAGTATTGGTCAGGTCACAGAACCTATGAGGTCTTTTGAAAAAGGAACAATTTTTTTTTTTTTGGAACTTTTCATGGAGGAAGATTGATGTTAGACAAATGGTTTGCTTGAATTTTCTGTTATTTGGTTCCCCCAACTCTTTTGGAGAGGGGTTTTATCTGTTCTTCTACTCGCTCTACGTGTTCATGTTATCAAAACTCTTTTCACAAATTAGAAGAAGAATACCACTATACCATTAATTGATTCTCAGTCGAACGAAATAACAAGTGAATCTAATGCATAATGCAGTGGTTGCAGCTTCTTTGATAGAATGCCAGGTTTGTGGTTTAGGGATCAACTCCTGTCACACGCATTTCCTCCCTCCTTCCTATCATCCCCCCTCCCCTCTATTATGTGTGAGTAAAGTCCCATTGAACAGATCTATAGGATGTAAATAGCAAAAAAAAGACAAAATAGTTGAACGAAATAACAAACCATGTGTTTTGAGATAATTTATTTCAAATAAAAAATTAGAAGCAACAAGTTCGTATCAAATATTTTTAAATAATAATTATCACAAAGGACATGAAATTACAACATTATAGCAGGGGGAAAAAAAAAGTATGTGACCAGTGACCTCGAGTTGGGGTCATTTTTAGACTTTCCAATGGTAGATAATTCTCTCCCATCTTCCAACTTGCGCCGAGTAAGCATCCAGTCATGAGATGGGAGCATTAGCTTAGCTAAAATGGGAATTAAATAGAGTTTAGACTTTAGAGTGGTCGAGTGTGTCGTCCGCTGGCCCTGCCGCAGAGAAGTGCATTCGTTGGGATAGGGTTCTCGTCTCTAATCGACTCCACAGGTGAGTAGACTCGCATATAAAATTGCTGCCCGAGGTATTGACGTGCCCAGAACTCGGACCTCAAGTTCCACATCCCCACGTTATCTAGTGCAACATAAATAGCCGTCCATGACCTGGGATATACCTGCAACACCAGAGGTATCCAAGGTTTCAATACTAATAAATCTATTATGCTTATAATAAATCTATTATAAGCCAATTCATCAAACCTGGATGGTGCAGCGGGCAATTGCATCTCTTAGATTGTATTCTTGCCTACGATCAGGTGTCCACAGACCTCCATCCATTCTGCAATACAAAGTAGAATTATATTTCTGTAATCACACCGGGGTTGAATGAGAAACATTAAAATTTCACTGAAAGCAATAAACAGCATTAAGCACCCCATGTGAGTGACGTTAAGAAGGTAAACAAAGTTGAATTCAGAATCACAGCTTTTTGAAGCGAAGGTTCGTTGCTAATTTGACTACCCTTATAAGGGTTTTTCTTTGACTACCCTTATAAGGGTTTTTCTTTAATCTTTAATCCTTACCCGACAACGAAGAAAGAGTGGCCATCAAAGTGCCAGCTCTGGACAATGTTCTCTTTGTTATGGAACACAATTTCAACAAATGCTCGGAAATCAGCACCCATAACAGATGTGTCGAGGTACATTCCATGGCCGGTGGGTTTGTCAGAGATGCTTCCAACGCGAAAAACGCCGCCAATCTTGAAGTGATCGGCGAGCTTTAGGGGTGTGTCAGTCGGGATGAAAGATACACTATTGACTGCATATCTCTGTTTGCCGTTGACAGAATCTGCAGAGTTGCCCAGAATGATGGTTCGTGTGGTGTTGATGAGGCCATAGTGGTATGAGCCTTGAGGGTTTGGCCTTGGCCCACTTGCCGTGAGATTTGTCCTGAGATTCATATAAAGATATCAATCATTGATCAAGTTCAATTCACAAACAAGCAGCCAAGTCAATTGGTCTATGGTCTGTGATTTTACCTGATAGAGCGAGCCTGTCTGAGGGACCAATCGATTTCGGTGGTGGGTCCACCTGGAGGTGGGCCCTGGACAGAACCAGCGGAATTGCTGTAGCGAAGAATGGCAGTGCTGGTGAGGATCTTGGTTGTGAAACGGGAGGAGACGGCAATGTAATAGTCTTGAGCAGGCCGATCAGCAGTCACAAGAATTGAGTAGGATTGTCCAACATGTACGTCAAGGGAAGAGTAGGTGGTCTGCATAGTGTGTGTTCCTTCAACTTCGACCAGCTTCAACTTATGGCCCTGAATCCTGAAGTTGAGAGAATTTTGTAGCCCCACGTTTGATATACGAAACCTGTAAGTTTTTCCTGCACAGAGAAAGTGATGAGAACGGCATTGGATGATATGAGGTTATTGTATCATGAGATTCAGTTCGTAGTAGTACCTTGTTCCACTGTGTAGGATGCACCATTGGAGCCACGACCTTGGATAAGGATGCCATCAGGAAAAGGTAACTTGTGACCACGATCGAGGATCTTCTTCAGGGTCTGAAACACAAAGGCAAATTCTAACATTATCATCTTCAAATTAACTAAGTTTATCATGTGATTAGATAATAGTGTGTGAATTTATGGTGCAAGATTGAGTCGCATTATTACAACAAATTGGTCACACAAGGGTGATCACAAGACAAATGAATGGGTGATAGATGAGAGTGGACTAGGTTCTCCTAGTTCAAACAGGACTGATCCAAGAAAAATCCTGTGACAGATTTTATATGTATGAATCAGACCATCCGAAAATGATTCTCATGAAAGATGATCTGGGTAATGTGAAATTCTCTTGAACGGACTAGATTGTATGGTGGTCAAGTCAAATGATCTACTTGGCTTTTTTTTTTTTGGTAATGAAGTCAAACAATCTAGCTGTCTTAGTGCTTTACATCATATCATTAACATAAAGACAAAATAACAAACCATTTGGATTTTGGACCGGCCCCACCATCGACATACACCTTCTCTCTTTTCCCTTTTTTGATTGGAGGGAAATGAATAATTCTACCGTATACGTTACGGGACAGATCTTAACCTTTTTTCGGAAATTTAAGAGGCATTTATCTTCCCAGTGTCCAATTTATATTATTTATTCACGGTACTATCTTACTACCTATAAGCTTTTTCAGTTTCAACTTTAAACCGAAGCAAAGTAAGGTAAAATTGATTAATACTTGATGGCCAGCAGGGAATGGGGATGAGAGAGAGAGAGAGAGAGAGAGGCGGTGATAAGTTGATTTACCGTGTGGTTTTTCTTGTACCAATCTCCAATAAGAACGGTGTAATCGCCGTCGGGTTTAGGAAAGGGGACTGGAATTAAGGGACGACTGAGGATCCTGATACCTCCAAAACCACCGGCAGCCTTGTGGAAGGCGAGCGAGGGAAAGTAGAAGAAGCTGCCAATCTGGTCCTTCACCTGCATTACGTACGTGAAGTTCTTTCCCGGCGGGATGGGACAATTGGTTCCGTAAACTCCGTCTTCCCATGAATTCTTCCTCTGTAGAACTCCGTTCCTGTATTAATTACTCGGATTACAGAATCAAATCACAATCAGATATACGCATTTCTACACTAGAATTAAATTCAAATTTAATAAGGCAAAAGGAGTGCACTAGTGCATTGCACCCGTGAATATGCTTTATTTCAACAACAAAAAGACCCACCTAGTGGCCTGGCCTACTTTCTGTCCATTTGTTTCCTGTCCTTTTCCGAAAGAAAAACGCTACCGTGGCCTGTATCACCGTAGGGCAATGAGGGATGGGTCATCATTTCATCCTGTTTTTATATTTAGGATCGCATATCAAGCCCTTTTTAATTTTTTCTTCCGAAAAAAAAAAAAAAGAACACTCCCCATTTGCATGACTTGCACCAACACAGGGCCAAAGAAGAAACGCACAACCAAATAGGGGTGAGGATCTCATTTTGCCATCCTCTGTGTTAGGACATAAGACTCGGCAACCAACAAGCATTCATTCTAACATTTTTTATATGAAAAAAGGACAAGATAATGCTAATCGGTTGCATGACTACTATGTCTACAAATGAGCTAATGGAAAAATAAACGAAGGCATCAATTAGGGGTGTCAATCGGTTGGATTGATTTGGTCTCAGTCGGGCCTAGCCAAGTTTGACGGGCCTATACCCTTAGACCATGACCTACGTATTTGAGGAATAAATCGGTCTCATATCGAGCAATAACTGATCTTCGTCTAATCAAGCTATAATCAAGTCTTAAATGAGATAATGTACCAATAAACTTTAAGGCCTTAAAGATCTTTAATTGTTCTAGATTTAAGATACTTTAATATATTTTATTAAATCATCAATAATTTAGAAAAGATATTATACTTAATTATATTCAATAATTGATAAAAAAATATTAATATATACTCTATTCTATAAAAAAAAATCAAAATATTCATATAAATAGTCGGGTTAAATGTGTCGGGTCGAGTTGATCTCGAAAACAGGCTAAACCAGGCCATGTGCCTGTCAGGCTTACCCTTTGTATCGTGTACTAGCTATTTATAAATAGACCGAGCCAGGCCTAAACTCGACATATTTAATAATCGATACAGATCGAACTGATCTTTAAGCAATCGAAGTCAATCAGTCTAACCGATATGGAATTAAAATTGACACCCCTAATATCAACCACACGGAGGTAGGGTGGCCTTGAGTGCAGCCTCTGTTCTGGCGTAGGGCGTACGTGTAACGTTCTTTTTTCCATAAAAAACTAAAAACTTTTTCTAATGTGGCTAAAATTGAGGGAGGCACATGGAGTACACATGATTGAAGAGAAGCCAACAAGTTCAGACTTCAAACAGTCCAGATTCCAACCATGCTGGTGATGTCACTGGGTAAGACCACCAGTAACATCTGTACTCAGACATGGCATACCCCGTGGTACCACCATTTACACTTGTTTTCTTCTACAAGCCACGTTTACTTTCTGTTAGTGCTGTTCGCAACACAAACGGTGTATCCCACTCCCAAATCCCCACCAAAAGAAAAAGTTAAGTAGCATTAACGTTTAAAAAAAGTCCATAAAAAGCCGATATCATGGTCCCCTAGATCTAACATCTGAATTCTTAGTGAGAAAAAAAAAAAATCCAAGAAATAAATATATAAAGAAGAACAAGAACAAGGCTCATATGCATAGGACACAGATATGAGATATCCCTAAATGAGCACATGATCGATTCAACTGTGGTTGAGAGATCATAGACAGGTAACATGGATAATAATAATTCTCACATTCTCAGAGAGACTCACCAAGAGATGAGGAATGGCTCCGGCAGACTATTGTAGACGTTTATGATGAGATTGTCATTTGAGACGGAATCGATATCGGGACCCGGAAATTGACCATTGATGAGTATTCCCTACACCAATGCCGGATCAGTCAACCACAAGCTCACAGAGATTCGCACAGAGAGAGAGAGAGAGAGAGAGAGAGAGAGAGAGAGAGAGAGACAGAGGTTACGGGATCTTGATTCTTACCTGTTGTCGAACACCTAGAGGATAAATGTCGCCGTAAGTAACATTCCAGGTGAAGAATCTGTAAGGATCTTCGGCACTGACCACGGCGAGAAGACACGCGACGACGACGAAGAAGGAGAAGACGATGGCGCGCTTTGCACCATCCCCAAAATTTATTGACATTTGATGCTAAAGAAATGCAGATCGATCGGATTCGAGAAGGAAGAAAGGGAGGAATTGAGATGAATTAGAAGAGAGGGGTTTCCACTTTCCAGGTGCAAGAAGAATGGGTTTTTTAAAAAGGAGATGGAGGGAGTAATTGTGTATGAATAGGAGTCTACTACTCTACTTCATGTGATGTGGGCGTGAGAAGCGAATGATGAGATACAGATATATAGAAGTGTCGGTTGAAGAGTGTCATCGACTCATCTGTGATAAGCTGGTAGGGTCCACTTTTCCATTCACGCACCTTTGGACCAAATAACAAACCGTGTTCCTCGCAACACATGTTTCCTCTTTACCTGTGATTTGCACACACTTCTCTGTGTACCGTGTACAACGGTACATGTGCTGATTTACCTCTAGCCCACCACAAGATGGTAAAAGTAGATTATGCCAATCTTATGGTGTATGTCGTAATGGCGTATTCTACACTTCGTTCCTTCCAGAACTGCCAGACGTGACTGGCGGGATTGGTAACGAAACAAAAAGCTCCTCCGTCATAAGAAGAAAAGCGTGTGTAATCCTTTTATTATGGGAAAATCAATCTCTGCCTTTTAAATTTCACATCCATGTACCAATACCGTCTGATCAACACCAGAAAGGACAGCTATATTGGGGGCGCTTATTGTTCAGTAACCGAAGAAGCAAGTGAAACAGGAAAAGTCAGTCCAATGGAAAAAAGGGAACTTATAAGAAGTAAGCACTAAAGAAATGCCAATTCCGCACACCATACGGTTCTATACGGGGGCCAAAGCACAAAAGATTATTGGACACGCCACCTGATTAGGGTCCACAGCCTACATTCCAGTTACAATAAAAATCCTTATAGGATACAGTATATGGCGTTGTTGGATTTCATCTGCTCTAGCCAAGGATTTAGTAATCTTGATGAAAGTTGAAGAAATCGAAACATTTGAGGTTGATATCGTGTTAATACTGTTTTAAAATGTATTGGATCGAATCATGATGGATAGATTCATCAAAATTATGGGTGAAAATTTGGCCCTAAAAATTCAAACCTGCCCTAACCCTGAATCTGAACAAGATTTGGATCAAGTTTTTTAACTCGCAAGTTTGAATTGAAGAACCCCAATCCTGGATTAGAGTTGAATCGGACTTAGATTGGGACCTCAACCTAACCCAACCTGACCCATTATAGCCCAAAATTTAACCCTGAATCTTAAACTCCACTAAATTTCAAATTTAAAACCAAAACACTTTCAAAATTTTGTTCAAAATTCAAAAATGAAACATAAAGATGGGCTGATTTGACTCGAAGGAAGCATCATTGTATATCGATTTTGTCTTGTAACTAAAGACAGCATAATGTCATGGAATTCAAATTCCTTTCCTTTCAATTTCACATAGGCCAATCATAGGAGAAGCTCTTGGCCTTATTAGTGTGAAGGTATATTCCAAATTAATTAGATCCGTGATTTGTTGTGAGGGTTCAAAAGAGTTGACAACGAAACCGGATGTATCCATAATTACGCAACGGATCATGTTGTTTTTTTTTTTTTTGGTAGAAAACGGATCATGTTGTTCATGTCTAAACAAAGATGAAACTGAAACCCGTTTCATGGGTGGATGCATGCAAGATGTGACTTAAGAAAATTGATACGTAAGTGTAACAATTAAAAGCAAGGAAAGGGACTACAACACTGCGTGCTTAGAATAAAATCTCTCATACAAAACGAATGTGTGAACAAAAAAAAGTGCCACACGGTTCGTATATAGGATTAAAAGGGCTGCTAAGGGTGTCAATATATAACCGAAACAGTTTATTAGAATCGAAATTGACCGGTTATAATCGAACCAAATGCACCGTAGTAAATTGATCCGGTTTTGTTTTATAGGCCATAATTCTGGTTTGAAACCAAACCGAATCGAAAAACCGATGGTTAACCGGCACCCAGTATTAAAGACTTAAAGTGTTTTGAATTTCGATGGGTCTCTATGAAAAAATGGGAGAAAAAAAAAAAGGAAAGCAAAATACTAACAAAGAAGGAAGTTTCACTTTCACACAATCACACTTCTTGATTTTCTAATTTATAGGATCATAGTTAATTAGTTATAATATGTGTAGTCTTTTACATAGAAAGTATATTATCCTTAGCAAAATAAATGTATATTGTTTTAATTTTTTAGGAAATTTAATATATGTAGGATTCACACTAGTTGTAGGATGTAAACCATTTTCTAAAACGACACTATTAACCTCATGTAAATCGGTTGTGAACCAAATAACAAAAACAGATTAAAAACCGTTAAAGCCAAAGCCGGATAAAAACGATTTTGACTTCACCTTATCCCTATCCGATGCAGTTATGGTTTCAACTTGTCAAAATGTAAACCAAACCGAAACCGAAACCGAACCGAATGACCAAAACTGCATCGTTTGACACCCTGAGAGGGCACACATAAGAGATGAGAGAGAATACAGAAAAACTTTCACAAAAAAAAGTAAAATAAAATAAAATAAAAGAATACAGAAAAGCTTATTACACCAAAAACGTGAACATTATTTTTCCATAACTATGGCAAAAATTTGGCTACTACCTGGGTTGCAGTCAAATAGCTCCAACCTCTTACTGACAACCAAATAAATGGAATAATTTACTTCCCCCTTGGGTTCATAAATACCATCCTAAATTATAGTATTTTTCAAAAAAACCTTTTAGATTCTATTTCTGCACCTGCCATAGACGAGGACAGCAGCTAAACTTCGTTCACTAACTACCATCATGAAGATTTTGTTCACTTGTACGTAACAGCTCATTATTGAACTACCATTGACATTTTCTTTAAAAAATAATAAATAAATAAATTCTTGATCACCTATCCTGAGAAAGGAGAAAGTATTTATAGATCTCACCATTTTATAATTGAGAAAAACTCTTTTACATTGACACTGTTCCATTTTAAAGGCCTTCTTAAATTTCACCTATTTTTTTTGGGTACTAAGGATGGCTAACTTTGAGTATTTGATAACATAAACAATATTATTGAGTTGCTCCATCGTAGCATGCCTTGGATTTGGTCTGGAGTTCGAGTCTTCTCAATATTTGCATTGCTAGTTGCTATTGACACCTTTTTCGGATGCCACCCCTAACCGTTCTCTTAGGATGTACGCCATCCTAGTGGTTCGTTGGCCCTCATAAGAAAAAAAGATCCATTGACGATATAGAGCACCCATGAGATAATCTATATGTCAAATTTCTTACCCCCCATCTCAATTTTATGACATGCCATCTACCTAATTATATTCATACAATATTAGAATAATAATTCTATCTTCTTCTTTTATTTTTTTCTTCTTCTTTTTGGTAAAGAATAATAATTCTATCCATTGGATTGATAAAGGACCATGTGGATTATTTGTAAAGTCTCAAGGCCGAAACCAAACATATAAACTACTATGTATCATATATTTTCCTTTTAAATCTTTAAATATTGACTAAGATTAACTTGTTGATCTTGGCATGTGATATAGTAGCTCTAGATTGAAACTTGCCTCATCGTTCAAGGGCGATCTGAAAAATATGAGTGAGAATCCATGAGTACACATGATCTAAGAATTGCCATATATGTCCAATGAAATACAACCACACCCCATGTTAAGATACTATTTTCTCACAACAGTTACCATTTTTCAGCAACATGGATAGCGGGAATTTTCCAACTGGCCATCGAAAAACCTATACAACTTATAGATTAGCTAGATGTCAAAATTTAAAGTTAAAAGTCAATTAAATAACCACTATGCATGTCCATGCACCCTTATATTCTTTTCAGCTGTCATTTATGTATGTCCATGAACTCTTCTGTAGTCCTTAATTTTTTAGCTTTACTTTGTCACTTAACAATAACACTGTCGTACAAGTTGCATGACAATCATTTTTCCATCTGAAGAGAGTAGAGAATATAGAAATACCATAGAATTAAGTTGAGACAAACTCTTTGGACTTAAAACACGCCATATATGAGATGTAGTTCAACATAATACCATATTCAAAATAGCTCATTAGATTCTCATAAAAAAATAGCACATTAGACGTACAAGCATTAAAAGTCATCATATGAACAAGTTCAAATAATAATACTAAAATGGGATGGCTTTTCAAGTTTAAATTGTTCGTAGCCCATTCCCGTTATACATTAATTGGGGAGAATCTTGTTGTAGTCAAAGTTGGTGAAGAGAAGTTGTAAACTTACATTTTTTTTTTCTTCCTTTCTTTGATATGACACACATCTTCTTTCAATAAGGATAAATTCCTGTTATTTCAGATTTATAATTGTATATTTGAAAAAATTGCAAAACAATGACAACTCTTGAGAATAACATAATGACAAGTCATTTTTAATTTTATTTTTTTTAATCATCATTTTAAAAAATTTTACACATAACTCAACAGACAACTAGAAAAAAATTAAAAATTCTTAGATCACCACTTTTAAATTGTTTTGAAAACCCTTTTTCATAACACTTCCATCATTCAAATAGCTGAATCAGTGTGAAACAAATTAAAACAATGTGTATATATATATATATATATATATATTGATCAACACAAATTCACATCCTCTCCAATGCCCCAACCCCTTTGGCGTACACTAGATGGCTGGTAGCATCTGGGCTTGCACCCCCAAATGCCCCCCCAACTATCCATTGTTTGCTGGAGGAGCTAACCCGCATAAGAGGATCTCCTTCTCATCCAAAGATACACTATCTTAGGCTAAGTTTGATATATAAGAAAAGAAGAAAAAAAAATTATCTATATAATTTTCCTTTCTTTTCTATTCATGCATTCCCAAACACTTGTCCTTAGTTAGTTACATAGTCTCTACCAAAATTAAGAGTGTTGTTCCACCACATGATCGAGATCCGAGTCTTGGACTGTTGGACATATATATGGGCCTTCGAAATTCCATCATGCCATGAGTGATGAGTCGCCATTTGTAAAAATCATACACCAAATGAGTATCAGCTTGATCAGCTACCCACACAGGATATCAGTTGAAAGGTTTGGGTCTTTTGAGTGTTGATGCATAGTGAAGGTCTGGCTGTCCGATCCTCTCTTAGACCATGATCTCTTGTAATAATCTCATACTATTCATTGTTTGTGGATCTCTTCAATAAAATTAAATTGTAAAATTAAATTGTTGCAGAAGGTCATGGTCCAGAAGAAGAAGAGGATCCAGCCTCGAGTGAAGCGTGGACCCTCTTCCCTGCAACATTCCAAAATTTTCTCTTTTCTTGTTTACAGTTCAACTTGGCAGTGCCAGAAAGTGAGAGCCCGTTCTTACTTCCTAGGGGTCAGTCTGAGACACAGAAATTCCGACTTATGATAAAATAAGAGGTACCCCATGACCTCACAGAGATTTTATAGGCTTCTCCTGCAATGTTGACACTCCAATGAAATCATCATCCTCGGATGATGTTTGGTGCAGAAGGGCCTTACCCATAATGATGAAGCTAGCTTCCACCTAGCTTGCTTAGCCTATGCTGAACTCTGCATCTTTCCTAGGCTCTCTGTGCTGTTGGATGATCAAAACAGAGCCCGTAACTGAAAAATCCGAAGAAGCCAATAGATCCCCAACCTCCCCAAGCTCCGGGCACTCTTTCAAGTCTCTCATTCCTGTAGTAAATGGACAAACCCCACTCCTTCCCTTTCCTACAATGAAAAGAGAGAACATATCCGATATGGTTCTTAGAGCCGCTACCGTCTCTTGCATGTTTCCCACGTACTCCTCTACATATTCCACTTCCCCCGTCGTCACGTACCTTCTGCAGAAAGAAGAGAGGAAGACCTGGTCTGCGTCATTCTCCATCTCTTGGATCGGGATCGACATTACAACTTCCCCTTCGTTATCGTTGTTGGATCTGGATGAGAACTTGCTCTGCGTCTCTACTTGGTAGTTCTTGTCGGTGGGAAGAAATCTGAAGACGGTTAGGTGTACCTTAGGATGCGTAGCGAATCGGCTGCCGTAGGTCAAGGCCTCGCGATCGTCGGGCCCACCGAAGAATAACATCGCAATTTGTTGCCTCTTGGCATCGTCCAGGTTGAACCCAACATCTTCCACGTAGAGACCCTTGTCCACAAGGATCCCTACGGAGCAAGGGGCGTGACTGAGCACCCTCTGGTTGGTGGTCCTGATCCCTTCCTTGTCGATTTCCATCTTCCCGTCCATCAACCGTTGTGTTTTATGAAAGGGGAGAAATATGATGGAAGCGCGTAAATACTCCGCACCAGAACACACATCCTCATGCATTGTATCGTAAGGCGACACCGCTGTGATCAAGTGGACTGTGATGCCTGTCTCGGCGGTGAAGGTATCGATGTTTTGGCTGATCTCCACCGCTTCGTTCCCACCGTAATGGTTGTCGTCGTTGCTGACGTCATTCTCATCTCGAGTGTAATACAACACGTACCCTTTGTTCCTTCCGGTGAGCTCAACCAGGTGCATCACGTAAGGGGTGATAGCATTGTTGGGCCCAGTTAATGCATCGATAATCCCAGTCATATTGAATCCATGACGAGGACCATGCACGCAGGCCAGGATTCGGAGCTCACTGTCTGGTTTCTGCCAATCCAACCCTACATGCTTGAATGTGGTCGCTCTTCTTGCTCTTCTCACAAAGAAAGTCACAGCGGGACTCACTAATAGCGTGTTGACCACCATCGTCACATTTAGCCCATTCGTAAACGCTGCGTTCCATGTCTGCCAATGATCATCAAAATTACGGATTCTTTGTAAAAGTTGAACATCGTTGCTCTGATATCATGTTAACAAATTAAGAAAAGGACTTACTTTCTTATTGAATTTTGAGTTGAGGACCAAAAGCTCTAGATTTCCATTAAAGCTGAGCAATAGGGCAAGCAAAAGCCCCTCATTTAATGGGATCTTGAGAAAATAGCAAGCTCCAAGGGTACCACCCATCTTGCCGACGATGTTCAAGGAGAGGAGGACGATGACCATGATGAAATCGGGCAAGTTTTTTAACCGAGTCACATCGGCCTGAAATCCCATGTACGCGAAATACAAAGGGAATATAATGTTGTAGACGGGATAAGCCAATTTATGACTCAGAGTCCTAGCGGATTTCCCTTCCCTAGGGAACATCAACCCAAGGAAGAAGCAAGCCGCATCACCGACGTAATCCATCCATTCCAACAGCACGGCCAAGCCTATGAGGACCACTAAGATGTAGGCTACCTCCATATTCTTAAGGTACTGCCGGTGCAGGTTCCTCCCATTCAACCACCTTACAAGGCCTTTGTTCAGAAAGATAGCCACCACGAGAAGGATAAAGCAAAACGTAGCACCCACGGAGGCCTTCCAAGGCCCCATGATTCCTGTTCTCCAGAGCGTAATCCTGAATCCTGCCCAGAACAAGCAAGAAATGTCGTTCAGCAGCGATGCAGTGATAGCGAGCCGGCCGACGTCGGAAGTGGAAAGCTTCATATCGTCGGCAATCCTGATGATGAGTGGGGAGGAGGCACTGGCAGCGATAAGCATGAGGGTGAGGGTGAAGTTGGACCTGCTACCTGGGTTGTGATCGGCTTGGATGTAAGGGTATATGAGTTGGCAGATGGGGACAGCCAATATGCTGCAGAGTAAAGCGCCACCACTTGCGACGGTGGATGAGATCCTAAGAGAACGCAATGTGTAGGGAACGTCCATCTCAAGGCCGATGAGGAACATGAAGATTGTACGACTCAAGATTGATAAATGCCTGTATTGAACATCCGCCAGCAACGGGAACAAGGATCCAATAAATGGGACCCGGTTCAATCCTGACCAGCCCAGCACCAACCCGGCCTGTTCCAAACAATACCAACAGTCAAATTTTTTTTTTTCCTGAAATGCAGCTGACAACAAATATCCTACCAGAATGATGTTTTTAAATTCTAATTATTTGATAGATACCTGAAAGTCTAAAGTGTTTCTATGTCAAATTTAACTTTTAATTTTAATCATTTACCTTGACATATCCCTGAATTTCATCCCAAAAAATCCCTTATGGAGTTCACATCCTTTGTACTGAGTTGTGATGTGTAGTGAATATCAAACGATTAAGAACATCTTAGCACATGTCCCAAGGGGTTCCTAATCACTCGATGCCCATTGCATCCATGCAATAGTCGCGGATGATTCACGCTTATGTATATCCATGCCTCTATCTTAGTTGAGTGATTATTGTTTATAATGAGTGTGATGGTGCGGTGAGCATCGAATGGCTAAGAGCATCCGAACAAGTGTCTTAAGGTCTTCTTAACCATCCGATGCTCATTACACCACCATACTCATTGCAAAGGATGTTTTTGCATCTTAATTTTCACAGTTCACATCATTTTTTAAGTCTCAATTTTTTTTTGATGGATTGTTTCTTCAAATTATTTGATTAGACTGAAACTTATCGCGAGGGCTGGGGATATGACGTTCAACCTATTCTCAATGTTTGGGCCCATCATAGCTGCCACATGGCATTTAGCTAATGTCAATTGTCGTTAACACATGAAAATGGGTTTTAGATCCATGTCTATGGTAGAAACTCAGTAGCTACACTTAGGCAGCATAATAAAGTACTGAGGTAACGAAACGATGTTTGCTGACTCTTTGAAGCCCAAAGGTCTAGAATTTATTTACGAAGTCTCAAAAGCTTTGAAGCAATGGCTACAAAAGTTCTTTCAATTACCTTAGGTAAAGAAAAAGAGGCAATTATTTGATTAGTAGGGGCAAGAAGTCACAGAATAAAGATTTTTTTTTAAATATAATATTGATAGGAGGGGAATGGACACATTACCAGTTCAAGTAAGCAAGTGGGCGATAAACACAAAGGAGGAGCAAGATCCTCTCAAGTGCGTCAGCCCCTCTAGCATGCATTGGATCGTTGGAAAGCACTTGGTGTGAGTGCCCTGTTGCTATCAATCATTTGATGCATGTTGGAGGGGCTGACGAACTAGAGAGGATCCAGGTACGACAACGGAGGGCAAGGTGATCCTTTCCCTCATATTTATTTTGGATGAATAAATAATTCATTACTAAGAAAAAAAAAAAAACTATACAACGGGAGGAAAATAGGGTAGGGTGGTCCTTAATACTGATAAACAAAAATTTTGAAATGTTTTAATTTAGGGAGAGGGTGCTCCATACCCAGTACAATTTGCTAGAGTTTTAACCTTGTAGTTTTGCTGTTACCAAACAGGAATGCATCTCTGATTACACCGCTAGGGTGCCCAATTTGTGTGTTTTTTCTTCCGCCCATTACGGTGCTTGGAACAGGTGGAGTGCCCACCCTTTATTCATATAATTTCTTTTTGGGTTAAGGAAGAAGGAAATTTAAGCGCTTACAGAATTTGAAGAGACATGTAGCAATGTATACGTACAAGTATTTGAGCGATGGGTTCAGGCTGGCCAAGGGGTTTGAGGAAGAGATGAAAGACATGGGAAAGAAGAAGAATGCAGACAAGCACCGACGCCAAAATGAGGAAGTAAGATATCTGGGCTCCTTCGCACTTTAGTTTCTCTGGTGTGGCGGTCACCATTTCCATGCTTCGATCGAAGTTCATCTTATGCTTCCAGTGTATGCGACGTACCTACGTGCCGAGATAAGAGAGTGCAATCTAGGGAGGTGGGGATGGTGGTGGTGGTGCAGAGATGAGAGAGGAGAATTGATGCAACCTCCTGGGGTATATCTATTTTGCCGCCCCTTCGGGCAGCTTTCCCTCTCTGTCTCCGGCCACCACCTCTATCTAGCCTCCCTTTCTGTCTTCTACCTGTCTACGTTTTCCCTGATTCTGTCATAGGGAATGAGATGAGGGCTGAGGTTGTCTCTCTTAACCAAGTTACATCCCTTACTTTCAATGGACATCCGTTGCTTTCGGGATTTTTGGTTTTTACTGTTTATGTGAAAACAAAAAAAAAATGACGATAATATTTCAGGTGCCCACCACCATATCTGCCAACCCTAAACCTTGGTTGACGGTTTAATTCTTTTCAACTGCATCAATGCTTGATTTGTATTAATTTTTTATTTTTCCGATGTAATGATCAACAGGCACGTAAACTTGGCTCATCAATGGCTACGGCATCGTAACAGTGTATAAATATACATGAGAATTCACCAACATACATTAAAGAGTATTTGATTGAAACGTAAGTGAAATTTGACAAATGGCTATTTTGTTCGTTGGTCTTCTATCTATGTGACGCAATGATCGTGGCAAAGTGAACTGAGTTTTTCGCGATTAAAAAGTCTCAGTTTTTTAAGAAAATTTATGGACCCAATGGCACGCTGTAGCACCAAGTATAGATACATCAGTGAAAACGAAACTTGACCGGATTTGATAAAAACCTGTGACAGTAGAGAAGGCAGTATATTCAGGTACTAGCAACAAATAATTTTTACCTGGAAAGAAAATGAACCTTAGCCTTCATTAGGTTGCAGGGGGAATTAAAGGGAAAGAAAATGAAATTTTAAAACCTAAAAAAAAAAACTTCTATAATCATTAATTTACCTTATGTCATTGTATAAACTACTCAAATTCCGTATCATATTCAGTAAATGATACATTTTACTTGTATATTTTATTTTTCTTAAATCATAGGGATTTAGATGCAAAGTAAAGAGAGAGTTAATAACCAAAAATGAAATATTTAGTAATGATGCATTTTATATGTAATTTTTATTTTACATTTTAAATGAAAGGATTTTAAATGCAAAGTGAGATTTAATAACCAAATATAGAATGACTTGAAGTCAGTGATCTAGTCAACTAGGCTAATGTTACAAAAGTTTCTTTTCTAGATTTACTTCCCTCGCAACCAATCATAGCCTTAGTGAACACTAGGCAAGAGCTTGTATAAACAACCTCAAGCATATTGTTTAACCTAAAGGAAGAAACATAAAAGCATAAAAACCTGTCCATTAACCAAGAGCAAATTTAGCAAAACCATGAGTTGGATAATTAAAGTTTCTGGGAGTTATAAGGTTGAAACAAAACCGTAAATGACTTGAATTCCTCCTCAATTCATCAATGAGACTCCAAACCCTCTTTTAGAATACCTTCAATAACTTTAGAATCGGGTTAAGCCTTCATTCTCCTAAATCCTCTTCTTTGGCTAGTCACAAGCCAAAAAGGGCCCCAAACTTCAGCTTCTTTTGATGAACTGAAGCCCCTGAAAGCGTCTTCACCTGCCAAATGGAGGCCATTAGAAACAAAGAGTGAAAACCACAACAGGAGATTAAGTATTAGCTTGTGCCCATTGCATCATCAATATCAATAGCAATAGACTCTATTGGTAGGCAGTGGGCAATCTGAAGAAGCAAAGCCATGACTAAGAAATACTCACTATTTCAAGACTATTACAACGATATTCAGCATTCTAATGATGAACGACAAGTTACAGATGTAATTGAAAAATAAAGGCATCCTAGGCATACTAAGAAAAAAAAAAATTTGCCAGAAAGTAAGCATTGCATCTTTGTCCGATTGAAACAGTAGCAAGGTTGAGGTGGATCATGCTATAGTTCCATTCCACCACTCAAATATATGTATGACCAAAATCTTGCAAATCAAGCCAATATTGACACCGTAGGTATGGAGAGAGAGAGAGAGAGAGAGGAGGCAACAAACACACTTGCAAAACAAACTAAATCAATCCATTAATCAAGTTGTGGGGGCTTCCTAAGCATTAAATGTATTTCTAAAGCTGTAAAACTGAACGAAAATCAAAGATGGACTGTTTATCTCTCTCCAATTGTTGGCCACTGTTGGAGGAGTCCCTAACTAATCAAATAGCTTATTAACGAAAGAAATAAAAGTCCCAATCGAAAATGAAACTCTTCAACAGGCAGATGCTTTGGAAGGAGTCCTAAGCTAACTGAAAATAACCTCATCTCTCCAAACTAGGCCCTCAAATAGGACAAACTTCATCTAACAAGATAAATTCCAAACTAATAGCTAATGGATCCACTACTAATACAAACCACCAAATAGAAATACAAATTTCACGTAACCCTTATGGACTAAAATTTGGGCAATATAATTGAGCCCATTACAAATAAAAACACTTAAAAAAAATCCCCTTAACCAAGTACTATCTAAATGGGTCTTAATGTTGCACCGAAACTGCATTAAGAAGAGATATGAAAGCACTGTTTTCTTAGCAAAGTTCTGAGCAAAAGGCAAAACCACAAGAGAGTTTACTATAGTTTATTTTTTTCTTGGTTGGTTTGGGGGAGGGGTCAAAATTAACCCAAGTAATGCATCAAGCTTGTAGGACAAGGCCAAATGATTCTATCCATGTACTCTTTGCCGGAGATAATCTGCATGATTAAAATTGTCCCCTATGCAGAAGAAAATCTGTATGATTAAAAATATGTGAATATCCCATATTCCTTTCAGAAAAAAATATTAATTGCTTTAACCACAAGACATCCAATATGGATTCCAATGAATTTAATGGCTTCCTGGAACCATTTCCAAAACCATGATGTGCCTAAAAATTTAGGAGCTCACAAGGAGACAATCACTGTATAAGAAACGTAGATTTACCTTTCAATGAAATATCTTGTCTGAAGCCACTGAGATTAAATAAATACCTCCAGTGCACAACCTCATGATTGGACAATTTCCAGATGCATGTAGAAGATAACCTTGATAAAAACTCACAAGGTCAGATGAATATTAACAATCTGGATTTATTTGAAGTTAGATTAAATATATGCTTAAAGTTATCATCTTCTTGAGGTTATTTTTTAACCTAGGCATTAAATGTATAGTTAGGTTAATATCATCTTCTTGAGATTATTTTTAACCTTGGCTATTTGTCAGATGGGATCCTCCTTTGGTTGGTTCTGAAGATCAATACATGACAAATCTGTCAAGAATCACATAAGAGGGCATAAAGGCACAACCCTCTGAGGGATCCAGAACAAAGCTATGAACAATATCCACGCTTTAAAAAATAACAGGAACCTTCACCCAGTCTCTTTATTGTGCTTCTAATCTTGTATTGTCTATAGGCCTTGTGTATGTTTCTCTTCATTTTAAACTACATTTCAAATCTAAATGGTAAGTGTAATACTTTCCTGTCCCTAAGTCATCTACATCTAGTTGCACATATTTGGGTTCCACTTTTCCACATTCTTCAGCTTGCAAGCTGTCAAGGACCTTAGTCCAATCAGCTTAGTAAGATCCAAGCATTGTGCCACAATGAAATTTCCTTCTATCTGTACCAACTATATTGGTAAGTAATAAATTATTTAAATCGCAAAATTAGAAACTTACAACAAACTGCTTCGTACAATTGAACAGAAAATTGGTTGGTTGTAGTTCGAAAAAATGCAAAACTGCAAGGATGGGTTTCCAAGGTAAATATGCTCCTAAATATTTACTAATTTCACAGAACTTCATGGATCTCAACTGGTCAGGTTCTCATCCTCCTACAAAGAATTTTGGTTCCTCTAGGAGAGTATTTTAATGGAAAAAATCTCATCCTTCAATAGAATTTTGATTCCTTCGAGAAATTCTAGTCAAGCTTCTGTAGTCATTGCTTTCTACTTCTGTTGCATGTCATACAATCCTAGTAAGACCGCAACAATCTACGTAGTGATAACAGGTTGTCAGTAGAGAATGCATCAACTACGATTGATTCAGCTTAGACATAGTATATAGTAAACTTTATTATACAGGACAAGAAAAATGACCAAAAGTAATTATTAGTGAAAGGTAGCTCAAACCAGAAGAACCACCTTAATAAAAAAATAACTACAATGCTGTTGAATTTTGTTGTGTCTCAAGAATGAATATACCAAAGCCAAAATTATGAGATTTATCCGACACCAAGTAAAACTTAAATTTAAAATAGTACAAACACCATTAATGAAGTTTCTAGCCAAATTGAGAGAGGGGAGAGGGGAGAGGGGAGAGGGGAGAGGGGGGAGGGGGGGTGTGGGGTTGACATACAGAGCAACCCTTGAGAAGAGTCATGAAATAGGTCTGAAAACATACACCACCACAAAACTAGTTCAACCATGGATGAAAGGAAGTCCATCAGTTACCCCTCCAAGCGATGGTTTTCAACGAATGTAAGTAAAGGGTACAATCATGGAGATGCAAAAAATACCATAAGTCATACCACTAAAAACCAACACAGAATGTGATAAAATTAATTATTTGGTTCCTTGAATTACAAAAATAGAACCAGAAAAGGGGTGGTGGTGGTGGTGGTG
>NC_056559.1:26918944-26920781 GCF_013358625.1 Macadamia integrifolia
GCGAAATGCGATTAGTATTGAATTCCTGAAAAACCAAAGGAGAAAACGGAAAAGGTCATTATATTCTTAAATGACTATAACAGAGATTATCAGTCAGTTTTAAACCCACAGTTTTATATTCTTTATCTGTACAAGAGCTCCACAAATGGCGAAGTTAGCACAGCGGGAAACTGTGTAACCCGTCGTCTCAGGAGGGAAAATAAAGAAGAGCGTAAAAGGAGACCAACTCTCATGGCGAGTAATTAAAACTACTCGGAGAATGAGATGGGGTATTGTGCAAAACCAATTAACATACCGACCTTTCAAAACCATGTATCTGGATCAAGTAAGAGTATAGTGGAGGATGAATAATTTCTATCATAGAATGCAAAAGATTTCAGTTTCTCTACTACATTCATTCAATGATGATGAATCCCTTCAATTTGAACGAAAAATCGAAAAATTAAACACTAGGTCGATGGATGTAAGGGGGAGAGTGACACACTCACTGTTGTTGATCACTCGTCGTCGGCAAAGAGCAGACGCAGCCTGGAAGCGAAGAGACCGGTGGAATCGAGAGCTGCTTCGTCGGTAAGGCCACCCTTGATGCTTTTCATCCTTTCGGTAAGGGTTTCATGCTCTTCCCTTAAGGCGGAAGTGTCTTCTTGGAGGTTATTGATGCGATACTTCTGGCCTAGAGATCTCATACTCAGTAGAAAGATTCCCGTCATGACGAAGAGTTGGATAAAACTATCTTTCCTTTTCATGGCGTTTGCTATAAGCCCCAGTGACTTTTTAGGGTTTTGGGCGTTCCCCGTGGAGCTCGAAGACGCAGACGCCATGGAATTATAAGTTTAGAAGCAGCAAACCTGTTCCCCTCTCCGGTTTTCCGCCTCCCCTCCCTCTTGGAAGCTGGAAATAGAATTTCCTTTATGCGACTATACTTGGGCGGAGTACCAAAAGTTTGTTCACCACGTTAAGGTTTTCTATTCGGATGGTTAAACATCACAACCATATGTAAACTTAACACAGGACGTGGGAAGCACAAAACCCCATTTAGCAGGAGAATGAGCCTTGTCAGAATAATAATAACCTTTTGTTTTTTTGGGTGGTGGACGAATAACGAGCTAGCAAGTTACCATGTATAAAAACGGGAAATTATTATTGTCACAAGGATTACTATTTTTTCAAATACCATAAGGTATATGTATTTTCTCCTACACGGATACATGATATGTCTATTAAGACCGTTAGATTGAAAAGACATGGTCTAGATCAGCCATGCATCAAGTTTTCAAGTCTAATTTAATAAAATACTCTATTGTGATGGCATTTATCTCTTTGTATATTCATATACTTATATTCTAGTGCTTTATTTTTTTAATAAGGAAAGAATTATTTTTTTTTAATAGATAAAGAGGGAAGTAAATAACAACGAAAAGGCTCAAACTCAAGACCTTTTGATGAACATGGATTTTGTAAACACACCACAGCGCACCTTCTATGTACTAATACTTTATATACTATTATGCACTCTCTCAACTCTTATGTGTGCACTCTCTCAACTCTAATGTGGGAAGATCATATTTGTCTTGTAATACTTGTAGACATCACTTTCCTTCATCTTATGAATCATTACTACAAAACAAAGGACTCAAAACATCCTAGCCATTAGTCCATCACCCGTAATGTGATGTCTCTAAACATGTGGAATACAGGAACGCACCACTGCGGTGCTATGGAACTACTTGGTACATAGGAAGGCAGTAAAGTAACTTTTCTAATGAAAATTTTATTATTGTATCTACATTTGAGAGTTTTAAGAGAGAGAGAGAGAGAGAGAGAGGGGGGGGGGGGG
>NC_056559.1:26920910-26921611 GCF_013358625.1 Macadamia integrifolia
TCCCCCCCCCCCCTTTTTTTTCCTAGTGTTTAGTGTTGTTCAAATTGTGCCAAAAAATATTGAATTTGTCAAATAATTTTCGCAATACTACAACAATACAGGCAGATTTCACCATCTTTGTGAATCCTATCATCAATATCGAAACATTGATCCAATGAGTCCAGGCTAAAACCATCATCAAACAGGAACAATGCCTCTGGGTTCAGGTAGGAAGCAGTAGAAAAGGTGTCCCTAATATCCAAGGTCATCATCTGAATGATTTAGGCCAATTCTACAAAATTCTCACCATCTAACTTTATCTTCTCTCATAGTCTCATATGACTCCAATGCAAAAAGCCCGGTAGCAAAGCAACAACTATGACTAGAACTTATTCAGAACTAGGAAAGGTGGCACCAAGGCAGTGAGGACGAAAATAGATGGGTTGAGACATTGAGATTCTTTAAGTGTCACATGAAGAATATAGGAACAACCGAGCGACTGCAGAAACTGCCCTCCAGTGGATCATAGGATCCAAAGCCCCTATGAACAAACCCAAACTGCATCCTTATATCTTGCAATACATTTTAACCAAAAGGTTGCACCACTTTGTACTTCCCAATTAATTACAGAGCAGGGGGCTGAAGGAGAGAACAAATGCATGAAATAAAGATCTGCAGAAAAGAAAAAAAAAAATGTCTCACCTCATATATTTTTGTCATCC
>NC_056559.1:26921631-26935540 GCF_013358625.1 Macadamia integrifolia
CCCCCCCCCCCCCCCCTCTTTTTTTTTTCCTCCCCTTCTCCTTTCCTCCATCTCTTACTTTTAGGGATAAATTGTCTACATTTTATCTCTGATACACTATAGCCTTGTAAGGGGAACTCTCAATTGCTGTTTAACTGAGAGAGCATACACCCAAAGAAAAAAAAGATGTGCATATCATCAAAAAAAAGTTTCACAATAATGGCAACTGATAAAATCACTGGCAATGGATGCCTATACCATGTAGACAAGGTAGTTAGTCTGCAGATCCAGAATCCAACTGAAGTCGCCGACTGATGCTGCGGTGTAGCATCTCCATAAATTCCTGAATAAGCAAAGACATTTTGCACTCTGAGATCAATGACTAGGAAAATGGCATTTTAAAAAAATATATATGGGTGATTTACATGTCAATCAGAGTCAAAACTGTTTTAACACATCCACCAGCATACATGATGCAACCAATCAAAGATGACCTGATGCAGTATTGTAAGCTATTCCATACAAATAGGTAGAAAAGCAGAAAAAAAAGAGAGACATACATTAGCAAGATCACTGTTGCTGCAAAGTGCTTCTACAAGATTTTCACAATCATTTCCAGTGCTATACATATGGACAGCATTTTCAACCACAGAATGGAAGACATTTGCAGGTGAATCACTGTGCTCAATCCTCAGTGCAGCCTGCCGGAGGTCAATCTGCAAACCATAACAAGTAAAAGCAGTCTAAATCCAAACCCAGTCGTGAAAAAACATCACCAATAAGAAGGATAGTTTCCATTTCTTTCAGATCAATGGGAAAAAGAAATTGAGGAAAGAAGAAAGCTAAAGGATTGACAGAGCCTGGTGCTATCATTTAGTGGTCCCACTACAAACCGTCAACAAAATAGATTGTTGACAGTCATTTTGGCGTTCAGAGAACCAAATCATAAATTAATTCCTTAATTGTATAAATGTTATTACAGGAATTCTAGACTTTCCATATGCTTGGTGGGTTGCAAGGGGGGGGGGGGGGGGAGGTATAAGATAAACATTAAGAGAACAATATAAATAACAAAAAATATAAAAAATCCAATACAAGTACTGGCAACTCCACCAAAAGGAAAATAAAATTGTGATTATGGGCAAAGACCTTCAACAATACTTAGCTACTACTAGTTTATATCAACTAAAGCATCCTAGACTTTAGAGTACAAGATGCTCAATAGTCCAAAAAAATTTCCCAAGACAGGGAGTTCAGCTCAGTATTTCTATCAATCATCATCACAGATTACAGACCAAAAAAAGAAAGGGCCATTACACAGTATGAGTCCCACTTTTTGCAGGTTGCTAGGTGGTGTGGAGTGGAGATGGTCCCACCATTTCAGCATTTTTTGCACAATGTGGCCATCTCAAACTCTAATCCACATCTTCACACTGGCGGCCAAATTACAGAGATGATCACTATTAAGTTACGAAATGGACAAGAAGAATAAACTCAAAAGCAATAGGCAGTAAAATCTATAAACAGATAAATAAAATAAAGAATAGGTATTTGACTAATAAAATTGTCAAGATCACACAATATCTTGTAATTTGAATTTATGTTCATGCAAGCAACGTGTTAAAGAAAGATTATAGTATAAAAACAAATACATAGCTTGCAAAGATTTGCACTACGGTCCCAATCAGGAGAGGGGTCCCCGTCCGGGGAGGTGGGGTTTGGGAGGGGGAAAGGTTTACAGGCAGGGTATATGCATCATAACACCATTTGCATGTTTTGCCCCTCCACGACTGGGCCTTAGGGCTAAACCTTGTTCACTGTCACATAGGATCTTATCTCCAGGAACTTAAGACTTCTATGCCTTAAGCAAAGAGAGGAGAAGAAAAATTAAAGATACCAGGAAAGACAAACCTCAGAACTTCTATCATTTGATCTGCCATCACTAGATGACCTCCGCTCATTACCCCGTGGCTGCTGTTCAGAGTTGACGGAGCGTAAAGATTCTGGCCGGGTTGAACTCCCAGTAAGAGCCTGGGACACGATTGGCATCATCTGTTGAATCATCTTTGACAAATCAATGCCACCGCCTTGGCCAGTACCCAACCCTGAAAACATGTTGCCAATGTCTTGGCTTTCAACCTGCTGGGCAATCTGATTAAGAGTATTCTCCATTGCTGGGTTCTGAGTGAATTGCTGCAACATATTTCTCAAGACCCCAGGTGAACCAATCCCTGCTTGCTCCGACACCCCAGCCAATAAACCATTTAGAGCCGGACTGTTGAGAACCTGAGACATCACACTAGTTGCATCTACTTGGCCATTGGAACCTTGCCCTTCTAATGGCATACTACCCATAATCTGTCCTAGTACAGAAGGCAGCTGTTCCACAGAAACACCAGTTGGGCTAGACCGATTTGCATTGGAGCCCCGGGACAGAAGAGACTGCAACACTTGTTTCCCACTGGCGATCGTTTCTTGATTCTGATTGAGAGGAGGTGTACTGGATGTTCCCCCAGCATCCTTCCCTTCTGATTTTACCATCCTGCTTCGTCTCTGAGCACATATAAGCACTTAGATTTATAAAGAGCCACAATAACCAAATAAAGATACATATAGAATGAAAAGGAGAGATCTGGGCCCCTTTGCGTGACACATGTTCGCATCAATCTGGACAGCCTAGTGCCAGATACCTGGGCCTAATTAGGGATTCGGAGTTGTTACCAGCTCAAAGAAACATATGTCAAAACTAGGCCAATCACCAAAAAAAGGATGGAGATTTTTTTAAAAGGTAAATAGCATAGGATAATGCAGACGCACAACTATTTAGCTCAGTTGGCAATTCAACTCCCCTTGGGACCTACCTCTCACAAAATAATAATAAATAAATAAATTGTACTTGGCCATGCACTAATGTTTAGAACTAGCTCTAATAACTACAATTATTATGACAATCAAAAGATTAATATCTGGATAATCCCATCAAATGGGCAAATGCGAAAGCATTGTTCTAATTTGGCGTAGCTCTGACTAATGCTTGGCTGGTACAGACACCATCAGTTTGACATAAGTCAGAAAGACTGCTAAGAGGTCTAATGTCTAAAGATGTGAGATTCTTGTCCACCCAAAACATTTAAGTAATGCTTTACACCCCCACCCCCCAAAAAATAAGAAAAAAA
This sequence comes from Macadamia integrifolia, assembly GCF_013358625.1. NCBI lineage: Eukaryota > Viridiplantae > Streptophyta > Magnoliopsida > Proteales > Proteaceae > Macadamia > Macadamia integrifolia. The sequence continues at coordinate 26,924,787 of NC_056559.1, forward strand.
ATAACAAAAATCCTATGGACCTCACTCACCTTGGGTCTCAAACCCCCAAGACCTAATCCCAAAGGAACTGGTTCAGCACCCTTAGTAGGATCATGTCTCTGGCTTGATCCTGCCACATTCTCTGAAACAAGTTCTGATTTGGAGGGAATTGTTGATTCTCCCCTTGGGCAGCATGAAGAACTTCCAACAGAGCTGGTCCCAGATGCTTCTTTGGAACTCAAACCACCACTTCTATCATCCTTGTTACTGGATTGGCACTCAGGATTGAGATGGCAGTCATCAAATTTCTCAGCCTTTATCTGCAGTTGGTAACAACCACTAAAATAAGGAAAGGACGATAGAGTAGTCATCTGTCACCAAGGTTTTAAATCTACGTTTCATCACGAATTCCTGCAGTTGTTGAACTTAATGAAATATTAAAGACTCTATCAAAGACTGGAAACGTAGTATGAGACCTAACCATAACAGCAAATACTGATATAAAAAAAAATCACTCTTGAGTGCAAGATAAAATCCATGCAGATAAGTACCCGATGCCCATCTGCTTCAGAAATGCAATCACGTCCAGATACACTGGCCTGTTGAACTTCATCAGCAACTACGCATTCCTGCCAACAATCCCCTGCATTGTCTCCTGTACCAGATCCACTGCATGAACCCTCAATTGTTGAAGCTTCTGATTGGCCTGGCTACATGAAGAGATTAATATCTACCACTTTGCAAATTGCTGCATTCATTAGTATTGAATTACAAGTTACCTGATGGAGCTTGATTTTCTCTCCTCATGTTATCAACAAGATTTCTAACGTGTGCATTTATTTCAGCCACAGCATTAGTGAGGGATTGTGATTCAGGTGGTGCCTGGGAAACAGAAAAGCCTGAACCAGCAGCATGTGCTGCATTAGATACACTTACAACAGAACCTTGTCCAGGGGCAGAAACAACAGGGTTTGCCTGCTGAGATCTTGCATGAATTGGGTATAAAACGTTTAGAACATGGCCTGCTGCTTCTGCAGAGGATCTGGAAGGGACAGCTGTTGCAATGACATTTCTCACAGGCAGGACCCTTGCAGGAGCTGAATCACCTGAGCCATCCCCATTAGAACGTTCTCCTTGACTGGGTTCCCCAGTGGATGCCCTGGTACCAACTGATAAAGAACCAGGTGCAAGGGCTGCACCTGTTCATCATATAAGGTGTACAATATCAGGTTTTACAAATAAAAAAATAATAATAATAAAAATAATAAAATAATAAAAAAAAGAAAGAGAAGAAGATTATGAACACCTAAGAAGTGCAATTTCCACACCAGCATGATGAACAGGTGCAAGTGCTGCACCTGTTCATCATATAAGGTGTACAATATCAGTTTTTACGAATAAAAATAATAATAATAATAAAATTTTAAAAAAATAAAGAGAAGAAGATTATGAACACCTAAGAAGTGCAATTTCCTCACCAGCATGTATATGAATGTTTACGTTCCTGGGGGCATCTCCAGGACCAAACGTCCCTAGGTTTCCTTGATTTGCAAAAGTAGGAGGAGCAGCAAAAAGGGAGCTAGTTTGAAAAGCAGATGGCTGGGAAGAAAAAAGAAAAAAAAGGCTCTAGTAAACCATAATCAACAAAGAATAAGCACATAAAATATTAAAAAGGTAAAATCCTAGGAGCTTATGGCTCTAATTTGAATAGATTGTCAGAGATTCATCAAATTCCATCAATAGTCAAAATCCAATTTTTCATTTTTCCTAAATAAGTCAGAAAAATAAACTACAGTTAAGAGGGTAACAATAAGATTGATTTTCCAATGAAGAGATCTCATGGATGAGATCCACTAAAGGTTGATATTAATTTTTACTGCATCTGTATGTGTTACACATTTCATTATACATCATTTTCGGATTGTAGGAGATTAAAACTTTGAGATAAATATACTCCTTTAGCTGGCTTTTAACTAACCTGAACCATTATAGGATTTGGCCCCGATGGAGATATATAAACTGCAGGACCAGCATTCACAACTGATTCAACCTGCAGTTAATACTGCAGTTGGTACAAAATTATTCATAAAAATATAATTAAATTCTAATTTAGAGAGAGAGAGAGAGAGAGAGATCATACAGGTGACTGCCCCATACGTAGTGTCAGCATTGTGCGACCAAGTTCTAAAAGCAGAGCACCTAAATGTTGCATTGCTTGTCCTACATGCACCGACTCCGTCTGAATTTGGTTGCGTATGACAGGATCAGCAGAAGCTCCCTCTCCTTCCAAACGTCCTGCAATATGCTACAGAATTGCAACAAATTACAATTAACACATAATCTGATACTAAAAATGATAGTTTAGGATCTAGAATCTCCAATTTAGAAGATTGGCAAATTGATGAATTTCCTACTCTCTCCCTCTCTCTCTCCCCAGCAATGATTTCTATACAACATTAGGTGGCAACTAAGCACCAATAATATCAGTTACCAAGGATTGATAACAGAAGATGCATAAATTGCAGGATGATAACCAAACTCATGCAACCCCCCCCTTCTTCCCCCCTCCAAAAAATAAAAAAGACTATCATATGACAATAGAATAAGCAATTTATATTTTGTACTCCTTGGTCTTACTGTAATGGTGATCATATATTTTATGGAGTTACCAAATTATTCTTAGGGACCAGAAAATCTCATATTACCATCATGACAGTAATTGGTCGACAATACACTGAAGAACAAGTCAAAGCATGACACCAAGAAATATTGCCCCTCGGCCCTCACAAGAAAAGACTGGCTTCTCAAGACAGAAATAACACAAGATCTCAATGATGGAATCATATAATTAAGATTTGGGAAGAGATTTACCAAGTGGCTCTACTGGAAAGGTATCTCTTGGTGGGTCTTAAATATATCCATGTGGCAGTTCAGTTGGAGTCCAAATTTTGTGGACAGGTAGACCTTATGGTCCGTTGCTCACATATAACATTTCAGCGCAATCAAAATTGGCCAAGTGGCAAAGTAAAGCTTTCAAAAATCTAATGCTGTGGGAAAATGCACGTAGTGGTCAGAGTAACCATAGGACATACATGGGAACACTGCCAATTCAAGGGAGGGCGTTTGACTAAAAAAAAGGCTATCAAATTTCAGGAAACCTCCAAATCATTCCTTGATAACCAAAATTTAAAATTCAAACCTCACTCATCCACGTGGCAAAAGTAAAGCATCTGCCAAGAGATATCTTTCCAAGCAGGCTGCTTGTATGAACTTTTCCCTATCTTATAATCTTTGTTTCTTCAACTTGTCTTATCACTTTCCTATTTTTAACAAATAAGTAACTGACAGTCATGGTTCAAAATCTTGGGTTTCAACCAAGTTTCAACCTCGGTCGAAACCGAAATTTATGTCAAAACCAGGTTTTTTTTCTGTGCTATTGCTAGAAATTTCAGTCAAATTTTCCAAAATTTGCTGAAATTAGGGTTAAAACCATCGGAACTTGGTCATCTCGGGATGGGTTGAAACCATCAAAACTTGCGAAATTTTGGTCAGAATTTCCAAAATTTTCGAGATTTATAACTATGCTGACAGTAAGACTAAGATTAATATTTTCAGCAACTTCAGATTTGGTTAGCCAGGTAGGCCAGCTGTAAGAAATTTCCTAAAGAGCCTTAAACTCTTAATTGCTTTAGGCATAAAAAGATCTAGATAATATTATTTTTCTTTTGGTCATATTAAAAGAGTTTTGTCTTACTTCGATATTTAAGTTAATCACTCTAAATAAGCACATTCAAATTGACATAGGAGTTGTTTTTGATTAAATAGAATTGAGTTCAGATAATACTTAACTTTTATGACTCCTTTGAGTAGGGGTATCAATCGGTTGGCTTCGGTCGGGCCTCAACCGATCACACATAGTTGATCCCTAAGATCAACACCAATCAATTAGATAATCGGTCTCAACAGTCCAAAACGATAGAGATTTTGGGGATCAAGTAAAGGAAACTGCAGGTCAGTTAACAGGCGTAATCGGTCTTGGCTTGCCTCCGCAACTCCTACGGTAACTCAGATAAAGCGATAGAGAGAGAAAGAGAGAAGAAAGAAAGCGGGAGACCATGAGGTTAACAAAAATGAGAGGACACAAAAACCGTAAAAAATGAATCAGGTTCCAGGTGATGATTTACCTGATTGTAGTGGACCAACATGTCTGATAAATGCTCCACCCCTGGTACTTAATTGGTTAGGGTTTAGGCTGCTGAGACTAACAATAGTGACATGTGAGACTAATTTTGGATGCATCATCCAAACCAAATTGGCAAACAACTCATTCGAAAACATCACAATATGTTATATGTGCAAAGCTCTGACCTAGCAATTTCACTAGGAGAAAGGGAATGAATGAGAAAAAAATTTGGGGATCAAGTAAAGGAATGAAGAAAAAAGAATAAAGAAAGTGGCTCTACTACAATTGCTGGCTAGCTGCTGCCACAACGAAATTGAAGATCAGACAGAGAGAGGGAGACAATGAACAGCGCGAGATTCTATCAGAGTGGTGGAGAGAGAGAGAGGGACTATACCGGAGCATCAGTTATTATAGAACCAGAGCAATATGGATTCAGATGGCTTCCTCTATTGGCTCCAGTAGCAGTCTACGGCGAACAGAGGGAGCATGGCTTTCATCATCTTTGTTTAGAAAAGATGATGAAAGAGAGAGAGGGACTCTACTGGAGCATCAGTTATTATAGAACCGGAGCAATATGGATTCTGGTGGCCTCCTTTATTGGCTCCAGTAGCAGTCTACGGCGAACAGAGGGAGCATGGCTTTCATCATCTTTGTTTAGAAAAGGGTTAAGCTTGGCTTTTTGCAGGAGTAGAGGGAGTTCTTCAGTGTTGGGAGGATGAGGGGCTTTATAACAGAGGAAGCTGCAATGTCCACGTCAACAGCAAGATTGAGAGGGAATATTTGAGAACTTAGGGTTGGGGCAGATGGCAGAGGCACAGAGGAAGATAAGAGAAAAACTAAAGAAAGGGCTTTACGTTTTAGTCGTTCATATATTGTTAACCCATTTTTATTGGTTTTGATTAGTCAATAATTTATTGTTATATCGGATTTTATGCAGTAGCACTTGACTGGTTGGCCCAACATGGTCGGCTTTGGAAACCCAGAGCCATAAGAAACTGGTCCAACCCGGGCTTTTGTTCCAACAAGGGTTGGAAGTAGTTTCTTTAGTAATTTATTTATTTTTTGTCTTTTATCTTCAACGTGGTTCATGTAGGACATAAGTATAGTTTGATTACAAGTTAGTTTTAAGTTTCATATTCCAAGTAGGATCCTACTGCTTTTGCTATTTATAGTTTTATACATTGTAACGCAACGTTGGACACATAAGGAGATTTGAATATAGAAATTGAATTGGGTTTTACTAAGTAAGTGTGTGATTTCTTCCCCTCCCTTGCAACTCTAAGCTTCATCTCAGAATTTCCCCTTCTTCCCTAACCGACCCACATTAGTATAAACCAGAACCATAATACCCTTAATTAAAACATAAACAACTTAAGTCCCATAATACTCCTACTGATAGGAATATACAACACCCCTATCGGTTGGAGAGAAAATACAAGTAACTTAACAAAATCAAATCAAACAAGCTTGCCCTACAATAAATTACAAGAGGAGATCACTGACAGTTAGATGAAAGATACCAAAACCTCCAATTTACATGTCAAAAAACTCAAGTATGCTAACATATACAAACAGATTTGCATGAGGAACAAAGTATATCATCATGGACATAGGTTAAGAAAGTTCGGTACATACAGAAAGTGCAGATGCAGCATGACCAGTAAGAAGTTGTTGTGCTCGCCGAACAACAATAGCCAATGCTTCAGGAGTTGGCAATCCCCTCGCATCAGATGGTAAATCCACTCTCGGTGGATCTCCAACAGAGTTAGGTGAAAGATTTGGTTGATTTCCTGCACATATTATAGCAAAATAAGATTAAGAAATAGATAAGTAGTCATGATTATATCCTAATTGGGTATAACATTGGAGAAGTTTCACCATTGAGTAATAATGCCTGCTCCATGCGGTTCATAAACTCACAAAGAGTGGTTAAAGAATCAGGAATTGGCTGAAAGATAGAAAACCCATAGAAAGAATTAGAATAAGCCATTTAGAAGATAAAAGAAACATAAGGGGAGAATGGATACTACCACATGAAGTGAAGGAAGAGGCAAGGGGCCCGCGGTTATAGGGAATTGCAAAGATTGAGGCAGTGATGGGAATGAGTGATTCGAAGAAGTCTGCATAGGAGGGACTTGATTTCCTGCCTGGCTCCTGGCACCTATAGTATTTGTTCCTTCTGTTTCAACACCTTGGGAGGCATGACCAGAAGCATTGGGCTGAAAAAAAACAAATAGCACCATTAGAATTTCGCTGGACATAAGTGAACGTACAGCCTCTGAGAAGCGAGGGAGAAGGGCCAGGGGGGGGGGGGGTTACTCACTGGTATATTGGGTTGCACATTGTTAGTCCCAGCAGTGGGAGTCTGGTTCCCAAGTCCAATAGAGCTCAGCACTGCCCCAATAATCTAAAAGTGAACAAACAATCAGAACAATACAGTATTGCCTTGCAGATTGAAGAGCATAAGCCCACCAACAATGGAATTCAGCATCAAGAGCAGCTCAGACACAAGGAGGTCACCAACCAACCAAAAAGAAAAAAGAGCATACCCGAGTAAGGTCAGGAACAACCCCGTCACCTTGGTCCCCAAGATTGAAGGTTCCGAGAACTACACTATGTGAAACTTGTCCAACCCGGTTGCGTGGAGCGCCAGCATTGGCATCATTTCCTGACAAATAAAATAAAATGTATTAAATAAAAGGTGAGCTATTAATACCACATGCTATGCATTTGCTATTCAATAGCTGTAAGGGAAGAATCAATACCATGAATGTCACTACTACCACTGGTTCCTCCAGAGCCTGTTCCAGGTGAAGGCTGTGACTGGGTAGGCTGTCTTTCTACTAAATGCAGTGTGTGCCCATCTTCCATGTCTACGTATGGTCAAGGGACATTATATAATGAAACGGGAAAACCCTCTCTCTCCCTCTCTCCGGCTAATTAATCAAAAGAGATGAAATTAAGTCTAGTCACATCGGGCTAATTAGTCAAAAGAGAAAAAACTAAATATAGTCACATAAAAAAAACATAAGAATAAGAACACAAGGCATTAAATATGTATGAAATAATAGGATACGGTACTCAGAGAGGAGGTGATCATCCTTTAAGACCTTTCCCCTAAAAATCAGTCGTTGCTGCCCAACTGGGACACCAATTTTATTTGCTATTTTCTCCTTGAACAATGGAACAGGTATCTGAAAATTTTCAAAATAAAAACATGTCAAATTTAGGCATAAACCACCTACAATGGACTATCAATCGTTGTCAAAAGAACAAATCCAGTCAATTAATGAGAAATACTCAACTAGAATAATTCACAAAATTTATTATCATTTAACAAAATACCCCCATCAATTTAAGTTCACATCTCATTTTATGTTACAAAATCAATGCAAATTTAATTTCTAAATGATCTAGAAATGTCTCTAAGAGGCAATATTTTGAAACATCACCCAGCCATTTCAGTACTGAGTAGTGGGTCACCGTGTCAACCCATGGGTCAAGTTTTGCCACAATTGCCCTACATTGCTAAAATGTGTTGGAGCATCAACGCCAACTTTCAAGAGTTCTTGAAGCCAAGTTGAGGTTAGCTTATAATCTATCCTTTCTCTTCGATTTATTATTAGAAATCAGGTGACAAATGCATCAAACTACTAAAGTTCACACATGTGCACAAGTATAATATTGGTGGGTTGATATAAGACTTTAAAAGAAGGGAGAATCTGAGATGATCCAATCTTGCAAAAAACAACACTATTAGCTATTAAAATGCGACATTTAGAAGGTTGGACTTTTCATACTTCTTTTTGTCCTAGTCACATTAAAATTGTCCAGAAATTTAAGATAAAAAATAAGATAACCATGTACTGAAGCATCCTTTCATGTTATATATATATATATATATATATGTTTTGTAGGAAGTATTGTGGTCGTATTTGTTATTTTTTGCACATAAAATGATGCATGCAATTTGATAGCATGTGGTAGAACATGGTAGAGATAGAAGACTTTAAACCATTAACAGTGGTAGGACATGAACATCAAAGAGCTATTTGGAAGAGAATAATTCTCTTAACCCTTAGAATATAATTCTTTCCATATTGTAAGAACTAGTCCATTTTGAAGTCCAAGCCCACAGCCACGACGCCTAATCCCAATTGTAGTCTGAATAAAAATCCAATACCCACTATAATTCAACTGTCCTAAATACACTAAATGTAGTTAAAGATAAATTAAACCCTATTTGCACTAAGATATCTTTCTACTTTTTGGTTTGTTTATCTCAGTCTCTAATTGATTTAAATTATTATTGCTAGTTTCAAATTAGGGATTGTCTTACTATTACATTCTCAAGAATTGTCATTGTCTCGTACATTTTTTTATTACACATGTGAAATGATAGGAATTTAACCTCGTTGAAATATTATATATGTTATACAAAGAGGGGCTGTGAGATTATCAAAAACAAAAACCAGTACTAAGAATTGAGGAGAAGAAGAGAGGAGACTTTCAAAGAGACAAACAGTCGATAGTTTGGCAGTCCCCCTCCATCGTGTATAAATATAAACCAGCAGTTAAAATCAGAATAGAAGTCTGCCTAGTAATCTAGTCTAACTAAGAAAGTAAATAAAACAAACCAAAACTCATTAAGACTTGCTACAATATGGACACTCCCCCTACTGTGGTACATTACAATTAGAATATTGTACAGCAAGGGAAAGACAATAATACTCCCGGTACAACTCTTAACACTCCCCCTCAAGCAGGAGCATACAAGTCACCAATGCCCAACTTGGAATAACCCAAGACAAAGGCTTGGTCAACATATCACCCAGCTAATTTGTAGAAGAAACAAATGGAGTAACAATCAATTTCCTTATGAACATAGAAAATTCCATAAGTGGAAGCAATTTTGTTGCAGAATGAAGAATCCGAGTCACTGATTCATTGTCTAGAGCATTAAAACTACCAGCTTGCTTCAGAAAAATAATATATGTATGAAGGAAAGTTAGCAGGACGTTACATTTCTATCGACACGGAATGTATATATCTGTGAATCAAGGGTCTTCACATTGAGCTCAACAGTTGATTCCGAACTTCCACTGGTACCTTCACTTGCACTTGCAATATCAGAGGAATTATCATCCGCCATGGTACTGCAAAGGATGGTAGCCAAAACACAATAAAATTAAAAAATCAACACTGACAAAAAACACAAGTACTTGATAATTTTTCAAGCGTTTCAACTCAACAATAACAAATCCAAACAGCTAATAGGGTGCCCCCGGTCGATTAAGAGGATCGTCGACCATTAGTTTACGGAAATGTTAATAATTTCACCATTATCAACCAACTCCAGGGCCCCAAGAGACTGATATAAATGAAGGCAATGGGGTATGTTCGTAAGGATGCGGAAGATAGATGAACAAAAGGGGAAAACATGGCTGATCAACATTCAGGCCAAACTGCCAGGTACCCTCGTTTGAGCGGAACAAACCGAAAAACTAGTCCTAGGGTTTTGCAAGAACAGAAGCAAAACAAAGCTCGACAAAACAATGGAAACTTCGTTTGACAGGAATAAAGAGACGCAAACAGATTGAAAACTTTACCTTCTGTTATCCAAACCCTGTAATTCGGAGAGAAAATCCGAAGATTCGGACACCAAAGGTGATCTCAACGAAGGAGGGCAGAGATCGCAGAAATCTTTTTCGGCTCCGGTTTCTGTGCAAGCTGGCAAACCCCGTACTTGTGCACTTCGCAATACGTGCATCTCGATTCTTCGGATTTGTACCGGTCAACCCAGCCTAACGGTCTGGTCCAGAGTCCGGCTCGGCTACTCGTTCTTTAGACCAGTGATTCCAGTCTCGAGATTCTCAACTCTGGATCAGATCCGGCCTGCATTAACCCCAATAATTGACCCTAATTTTGCCCAACTCAGTTCAATCAACAAAGGCAGTTCATTCTTCAAAATTCAGAAACGCTTTCAAACGAATTCAACGATTTCTTATTGGTTGACCGATCGTGATCTTGACCAGGTCACCGTGATCTTAATTTATAGTGACCGGATTTAGTTCTTGATACCGGTATGAGATCCAGAACAATCTGTATCAGTCAATTTTTCCCTTATTTAATAGAAAAAAGGGTAATTTACAACGCCACCCCTTGGAGAATGCCAATATTAGAGGGACACCCCCTCTCTTTCACCAAATTGGACTCGGACCCCCTACCGTCAGTCAACGTTATATGATGCTTTGAAATGACGTTTTTGCCCTTATGAGTAAAAACTAATAAATTAGACATTTTTCATTATCCCAAAAATACCCCTCCTTACCCTTTTATCTCTCCTTCTCTCTTTCTCTCCTTCTCTCCTCTTCTCCCTACCTGCGACCAAGGGTTCAGACGAGTTCCAGCAGAGATAAAGAGGGCAGTCGCCGGAAAATACTTCTCCTTTTGTCCCCGGCGAGTAGTGCTTCCCATCCAGTTTCTGTCGCAGGCGAGAAGATATGTTTGTTTGTTTTTGTTTTTGTTTTTGTTTTTTTTTCTCTTCTCTATTTTCCCCATTTTGATCTCTAGTTCTCTATTGGGATTTTGT
>NC_056559.1:26935560-26940574 GCF_013358625.1 Macadamia integrifolia
ACTTCGTTTGACAGGAATAAAGAGACGCAAACAGATTGAAAACTTTACCTTCTGTTATCCAAACCCTGTAATTCGGAGAGAAAATCTGAAGATTCGGACACCAGAGGTGATCTCAACGAAGGAGGGCAGAGATCGCAGAAATCTTTTTCGGCTCCGGTTTCTGTGCAAGCTGGCAAACCCCGTACTTGTGCACTTCGCAATACGACCATCTCGATTCTTCGGATTTGTACCGGTCAACCCAGCCTAACGGTCTGATCCAGAGTCCGGCTCGGCTACTCGTTCTTTAGACCAGTGATTCCAGTCTCGAGATTCTCAACTCTGGATCAGATCCGGCCTGCATTAACCCCAATAATTGACCCTAATTTTGCCCAACTCAGTTCAATCAACAAAGGCATTTCATTCTTCAAAATTCAGAAACGCTTTCAAACGAATTCAACGATTTCTTATTGGTTGACCGATCATGATCTTGACCAGGTCACCGTGATCTTAATTTATAGTGACCGGATTTAGTTCTTGATACCTGTATGAGATCCAGGACAATCTGTATCGATCAATTTTTCCCTTATTTAATATAAAAAACACATTTTTACTATTTTTTCCGAAATCGATACTGAACACTAAGCAAGACCTATCAGATATTGGTATTGATTTAAGCCGATACTAATTCAATACGGCCAAAACAGCCGATTCGAAATCAATATTATGATCCAAGTTTATATATATATATATATATATATATATGCCAGTGAATTAAAAGAAATAATGTTATCCGATAGTATCGTGTATGTTCAAACATATGGGGAAATAGCTCTAGGACATGCGAGTCTTCCCTATATGTCTAGGTGTACCCAACACTATCAAGTGGTGTTCTTTTTCTCTTCATAGTTAAGGATTTTGAGTATACAATTTAGTATCAGTTCATTTTGATTTGTTATTAGTTTTTGTATGACCATTTCGAAGTTATTTTGGTTCAATTTGATTAAATATAAAACCCGGCCCAATCAAGGTTAAAAATTACTCGAAATTCCATGATGTGGGTTCTAAAATGAATCATTTCAAAAGATCGACCTTGAAATTAGAAGAAAGCCCACAAAAGCACTCTAGCAAAACTAGATTTTGGATAAGCCAATTAACTAATTGGTTTTTAATCGATTAATTCTGTTTAATCAGTTTAACAATTGATTTAAAAACAGTTTATTACAGCGAATAACCAACATTTTATTGGTTCAAAATCAAATCGAACAACTTATTATTTGGTTTTTCATCATTCAAGTAAGATCGAACCAATTGTTATTCGATTTATTGATTCTAATTTAAAAGGTTCGATTTGATGCAGTTCAACTCGATAAACATTTTTCAGTTTGAGGGTCACCTTCTTGATTGCAATAGGAAGCATGTCCATTGGATCAATTTCATTTTAGTTAATATACAAAGGATGTGTTTGGTAACGTTATAAAAAAACGTTTATGGAGTTTTTTTATTCTAAAGCGTTTGGTGCGTTTATAGTGTGTTTCAGTTTTTTTTTTTTAACAAAAAGTGGAAAAAGAAAAAGGAGAATTTACAAAACAACAAAAGGTAGTTTCGTCGTTTCAGTTTAATTCAAATATATATATATATATTGACACATAAATTAAAATTTCCGTTTTTTGACGCAAAACGTTACCAAATGTAGCCAAAATGCTTAAACCAAAACCCAACCAAGAATATGTTGTAACCCGGTAGTCACTGAGAGGTGGGGTGAATCAGTGAGTTTAATTTCGATCCCAAAAAATTGTCCGATATCTGACACGGAAAACCCTGATACACCTGTCCATGTTTGCATACACACACACACACATATATATATATATATATAATGCAAACAAGAAGCACACCCACAACACAAGGTTTTTACAAGATTCGGCAATTTGCCTACATCCTCGGAGTAGTGCCCGTAAAAGCTTCGTACATACTCAATACATTATTTTTTACTGCACCTATACTCAATTTTCTCAAGCCGAAGTTGAGATGACACTCGCAGTTCTGGTACAATGTGTAACACTCACTCCCAATGCTTAACATCCACTAAGCACTCAATAAATAATACAATTAAATTGGGCTTATATCAATGCCCTACAATGAAGCCATGCTTAGCATATATATCAACAACTAGCTAGCATACTTACAGTTCATTCACAACTAACATATCATGTATACATTCATCTACAACTAATCATAGCATACATACATGCATATAATGGAAATCAGGATTAAGGAATCTCACAACCGTTTACCTGAGATGACTAGGAACTTGCATTGACAAGCTTGGTGTTCACACCTTCTCTCCCCTTTGGCTTATTGCTCTTCAAAGTAACCATAAGTAAAACCTCATTTGGTCTCTTATCTTCCTATTTGGCTTTGAATCGATGCATCATCAACACACATTAACCACCTCCTCAAACCCTCATTAATAGAGTAAACAAAACTCCCATTGAACAACAAAACCCATTCAAGGCTCTTCTACCAACAAATGGGGGCGCTCTTCTCTTCATTCTTCTTCTTCCCTTGACTTATAAATAAGATGCCATCATTACCACCCAATTACCCTTCTAAACCACCATTAATGGAGTATAAAACAACTCACATGAAGCCTTCAAACTTTTCAATAGTCAACAATAGAGGTAGGAGATTCATACACCAAAACCGCAACCTTACACTCTCTAAAACCATTATTTCTCTCTTCCAATGTGTAAAGCTCGGAGAGATGAAGAATCTGCAATTTGGTTCGCCCAAATCGGAGTTAAAATGAGGGAGATATGATTATTTGAAGTTACACTAATGAGATAATCTGAAATGGAATCTTCGTATAATTGGCGTAGGCTACCCCAGTAGCGCGAAACATAGGCGCAGATCTGACCGTAGATCTTATCAAAATAAATCTTTCAATATAATCCGTCGGATTTAAATAACGGACAAAAAATATAACCACAGGATTGGAATCGTAATGATATCATCGTGACGCAAGCATGACACATGATGACGCAAGCCGTCAGAGACTGCGTCAGCGCCAGACATGTTATCGATCACGGATTGGTCCGTGCTGACACATCACATGGTGATGTTGAATGCTTTTTCATAAAGCCCAAATTGTTTTCAATCGTTCGATTGGCTTAATCTAAACTAGATCTAATCAGATATAAGGAAAGAGAATCAAGCATGGTGCACCATGCACATGTGTCACGCTTGATCAAGACCCAGTTCTTTAAATCACGCACCAGCCCCCTGGCTTCTTATAATTATAAGAAAACCCTCAAAAAATTCAACCAAAATTCTAAAAGAACCCTCGCTAGCCAAGAGCTACTGTTGGTTTTCTGATTCGGTTTTTGAACCGACTTTACTGAAACATGGGTAACTTTTTTACATTAATTTCGATCGAGACAAAATAAAGTGCGTTAGAACCATGACTGGACGTTCTACAACTTTTCAAAAAACCTGATCATTTGACTAAGCCATGTAAAAAGACCAAAATGCCCCTAGTTCTTTCCAATGATGCATCTTCCTCATACGGAATTGGAACGCGATGAAATCAAAACCGTTGGAAATATCGTATTTTTTTCGTATCATTACATGGAGAAAATTTATTTTAAAAAATTCATCTTCAATGCTGAAATTGCCCTCGACTGCCGAAAATGTCGTAACTTCTTCATACGGTATCAGAATGCGACAAAATTATATGCATTGGACTATATAAATTACAATATATATTTTTCATGAAGAAATGGTCTTCTAAAAATGTCATTTTTACTACCTAAAATACCCTTGAGCATAAATAGACCAATTTTACCAGTTTTGACCCAAATACCTGCACCACCTACTAAGGATGTATCAAACCACTCCATGCATACCATGCGACTCTGTTATTTCATCGGTGACACTGGATGCTGCCACATCATCATTTCCGTCAACGTCGCCCAAACTGCCCATGTTATCACTGCCACGTGGCCGAGTTGCCAACAAGGACAATCCTTTCAAAACTGAAACCTAACTGATTTGGTTCACTTCAATTCGATTTGAATTTGATTTCATGTTGTGTTCATCATGCATAATGGGAGAAGTTTTTACTATTATGGAGTTTGATATGTGATTTGTCTATATATATATATATATATATATATATAATGTACAACCATTGTTGCGATCATCTATTGAGTGTCAAGGCAACTAATGACGACCATAGGACGGATGCTAAATGGGAATTGGTTTGATATGAAAATAGTAAATTTGGTTTAGTTCAATTATAATTAAACGGTTTCACCTTTAAAATAAAAAACAAAACGAAAAAAGATTTTTTGTTTAAAACCAAAATCGAATTGAATCTTCTTTAAGGAAGGAGAATGCTCCTTGGTTGCATGGTCCCTCGAGCCGAAGCAAGGTCAATGGGAGAGTTAGCCAAGCATCCAGTAGGAGGGCATGATTCGATTATTTTATCACCCCAGTGTTTGGGGTAGGAGTGAATGACCGGATATCATTATTTTATCAACAAAAGAGGGGGAGGGGGGTTTAGAAAGTTCATAGAACTTTGCTTAATTTGGAATGCCAAAATTACAGAAGCAAGTGGGCTCAGAAAACCTAGAGCTATTGAATGGTTGTTATGTAATTTCCCACATATTAAACATTTAATAAGGTAATGGTGTAGGAGTATGGAGATTCCATTCTACTCTGCCTTCTTAGAACACCGTACTATGTTTAGAAAAGTGTTTCCTAGATATGTGTGGTCATACGTTTCTCTTGTGACGCTTTGAAGTTGTCGATTCCTATTTCGATTAATGTCAAATTTCAAAATTTATATATAGAAATCCGTCATGAATATTCTTGGATTTTAAAATTTGAATATTTATAAAAAAAAATAATGAAAGTTACCACTTACTTCAATTATATTTTTGAATTAAAAATTAAAAAAATAATCAAAATATTTTCCTTTTTTTATTTTTGGGTTCATCTATTTGTAACCGAGCACGTTACAAACAAAATTTGT
>NC_056559.1:26940674-26943424 GCF_013358625.1 Macadamia integrifolia
CTAAGTAATGTTCAAACTGATTATCCTAACGCTGCAACTGCTAGCATTTCATTTTGAGAACATGAAGTAGTTAATACCAAATTCTCCGGTTCCTCACAGATCTCTACAGCAGCAGATCCAGTCTCTGGGACGTACCCAACTTGCTTCATATGCTCTATAAGCATCCTCAAAAATGCATATATTTCCTTCCTTTTTGGATGCTTTTTATCTTTTACCATGAAAACATGAAACTTGCTTTGTATTTCAATCCAGCTACAGCCTGGCTGCTTAACAACCCCACGCTGTCTCATCAACTTCCTTATTCTCACAACATCCCCCCATCTTCCAAGCTCAGCATGCATATTTGAGAGAAGAACATATGGACCAGAGTTCTTGGGATCAAGTTCCAAGAGCTTCTCAGCCACATGCTTCCCCATCTTAATATTTCCATGAACTTTACAGGCTGCAAGCAAGGACCCCCAGAGTACAGTGTCAGGCAGCATTGGCATGTTCTCTATGAGCTCCATTGCTTCATCAAGGTAACCAGAGCGACCAAGGAGATCAACCATACAAGTATAATGGTCCTTTGATGGTAATAAACCATGCTCTATAGTAATCGAACGGAAATACTGACGCCCCTCCTCAACCAGGCCTGTGTGGCTACAGGCACATAGGACTCCAATCATAGTGACATGGTCTGGTTTCTCCCCGCTCTCCAACATTTTCCTGAAGAAGTCAAGCGCTTCATTGCCATACCCATTTTGTGCATAACCCACAATCATGGCATTCCATGAAACACGATCTCTTTCAACCATCTTTTCGAATACACGGCTGCCGTCTTCAATCGATCCACATTTTGTGTACATGTCCACAAGAGAATTCCCCACAAAGATATCAGACTCTGGACCTGACTGAAATCGAAATCCATGCTTCAGAATATGACTGTGAACCTGCCTGCCGAGCTGTAGATCAGCAAGGTTCGCACACGCATTAAGGGAATTTCCAAAGGTGTAATGTGTTGGCCAGACAGATTCCATCTTTAAGAGACGGAACAGTCTCACTGCTTCTTCGCTTTCCCCATTCTGTGTATAACCAGCTATGAGTGCATTCCAGGATACCACATTCCTCTCTGTCATCTTTGTGAACATTAATCTTGCAGCTTTCACACTTGCAGCCTTAGCATAACCACTGACCAATGAGGTCTCAGACACCACATTTCGAACAGGCATCCTATCAAAAACAAACCTTGCTTCTTTAATTCTACTGCATTTTGCATACATGTCAACCAATGCATTGCCTAGCACTAGATCAGTGCTGAACTTATCAGATTTTATCACACGTGCATGAATTTGTGAACCTTCTCTTATTGTTGACAAGCTAGCACAAGCACTAGCAACACTGGCCAGTGTGACTTCATCTGGTTCAAGCCCACATTCCAACATCCTCGAAAAAACTTTCAGAGCCTCATCTGCTGGACCATTCTGTTCATAACAAGTGATCAAGCTGTTCCATGACACTAGATTTCTGGCATCCATCCCATCAAAAATATTTTGAGCACTGAACACACAACCACATTTGGAATACATGTCAATAAGCGCAGAGCCCATAAAAACATCAGCTAAGAATGGAGATTTGAAGATCGAACAGTGGACTTGAGTACCCATTTTTAAATGGACTAACCCTGCACAAGCACTGAGAGCACTACCAAACGTGTATTCATTGAATACAAAATCTTCCCTGTGCATCTTCACAAAAAATTCCAGAGCTTCCACAAAATGATCATGCTGAGCAAAACCTGATACCATTGAATTCCATGAGCATTGATCAGGCTCTGGCATCAACCTGAAGAGAGACACAGCTTCATCAAGAAAACCCGATTTCGTTAACGCACTTATCATTGAATTCCATGTGAAGGTATTCTTCTCGGGCATTCTTTCAAACAGTTTGTGGGCGTCATCTAGACAGCCGCATTTTGCATACACATCAATTAGCCGATTCTGAATGAAAATTTCTGAGGCAAAAGGGGTTTTGATAAGGCGGGCATGAACACGATGACTATCGCGCAAGGATTTTGTTCGGAGGCATGAATCGAAGAGCTTGGCAAAGGTGGTCGAATCGGGGAGAGAAAGATCACCAACAACATTTTTAATCCATACATATCTGGCCATCCCATCCTCCCTGGGAAGAAAACTTTCATGGGAAACTTAACTTTGAATCGAAAGGTCTTATCAGAAAGCTGCAATGGAAATGAGGATCTGAAAGAAAAGATAAAATCCCGCGAGCAGCCATTAAGAATTTGAATTTCTGTTGCATTCTTCATTCTTTCGTTTTTAGATCGTTTTTAGATCCGTTGAGCCCCTTAATGGGCCTTAGACGATACTGGAAGGCCGAAGCCCAACTATCCTTGCACACTCGGAAAAAAATCCTCTGTTTTTCTCATCTCTGTTTTTTCTTGTTTTGCTACCTGCAGAACCGAGGACAATTTTAAGACCAACGGACCGGATATAATAATCCTCACCCAACCTTGACCGTTGATCTTAAAGTTATCCACGTGTCATGTTCTGCAGGTAGCAAAACAAGGAAAAACAGAGGATTTTCATCCCGCACACTCCAACCAGCCAACCTTCTCAAGTAGCTAAGAAATTTAAATATGTACCACTGAAGTAAGTGACATACATTTTGTCACCACATAATTGAGTTGATGCGTCCAACAGGTCCAATTTTAACTGAAACAAGCATATGAGGTTGCTCTACCATGAAAAAAAAAAAAA
>NC_056559.1:26944562-26975626 GCF_013358625.1 Macadamia integrifolia
TATATCCTTATCCCAATTTTTATGCATCCTTTTTTTTGGGGGGGGGGGGTAAAGAATGATTAAGGATAAGTTATTCAAAGACGTGAGAACACATAAATTCATCAACCATGAAGTGAAAATTGGCTTTCTTCATACATGTCATTAATAGTGTCTTACTACAATGTTGACTTTCTAGAAATAAATTGAAATGAAGATAGAGTGAAATAAGAGGAGGTATGTAAAATATCCTCCAACACCGCTTTCAGATAGAGAGGCATATTTTGCAGAACTGGTGAGGTAAGTATAGTCTATTTCCACCATAAGTTGTTCAATGCAATCTAAAATTGTCTCAAGCAAACCTGATAATTGAGTTGGAAGATAAGGGGAAACCGAAGGGGGAGAATTTGTGATTTTCCACATGAATCACCTGGCTTTCCCCCAACTAATGCCATCAAATTAGGGCGAATCTTTTTCCACTTTTACCTATCCCTAACCTTAAACTTGGTAACAGTTCAGAAAGGGTAATTGCGCAAGCCCCAACACCCAAAAAAAAAAAAGTGATTAGCTATATTATCTCCAACCATGGTTTCCTCATGCCATGTGTCATGAGACTTGATGGATGCTTACTTCTGTTATCTATCTTATTATTATTTTTTAACTATTTTTATTTTTTCTTTTTTCTTCTTTTCCTGTTTTATAAGAAACAAATTCTCAATTAATTTCTATGCACTAGAAAACTAAGATTCTCTTCTTCAACCCAATCTCCCGATACTCTTTCTCTTTGCTGCTCATCTCCAGAATGATCACCTTAATGGTGTGTGCAATCTATGTTGGCTGTCAAACGCATAACAATATACTAAACGACTCGATTTTCTAAAATAATCCAATTACACTAAAATTCTTATTTGTCATACTGTAAGGTAATTGAGGAACTCAAAAACCATTCGTATGTGATAATTCGGAAGCAAGATGTTAACCTCAAGATTGTTCTCAATCAATACCAAATGGATTGGATTTGATCGAACTAGATCAGAAGAATTTACCCTTGTTTCTAAAAACAGAGAGAGGTTCCCTGAAGGCAGTGTGTCTTACACCAGCCTATGGGCCAATGGGGTCATTAGTAGAAGCTTCAACTGCGGTGAAAACACTACCTTTTAGGCTTATTTCCATCACCCCAAAAAAAAATTATTTTTAACCATTTTTCTTTTTTATACCTCAACAGTGGATTGGTATTCAATTGGTGGATTGGTCTTGATTGATTTTTAAAATCATGTTTATGAGTGGGGATTTGAAAATTATAGAATCCTGTGCAAGAGAGGAAACCGTAGTTGGAGATATACTTGATAGACTCCCCACTTCTAAAAGTAAATCTACAATTTTTGTGGTGGTAGATCGTCTTTCAAAATTTGCCCATTTCATTCCTCTCTCTCTCATCCATATTCTTCGACATCAGTGGCTCAAGTGTTCTCTGACAGTATTTTCAAACTTTATGGAATACCCAAGACTATCGTTTGTGATAGAGATCCAATCTTTACAAGTGTTTTTTGGAAGGAATTATTTCGTTTGCAGGGTATAGATTTCAACTTCTCATCTGCATATCATCCTCAAACGGACGGGCAGACGGAGGTTATGAACCGATCGATTGAGATGTATTTATGATGCTTCACTAGTAATAAACCAAAAGAGTGGGTTCGTTGGGTCTCTTGGATTCAATATTGTTATAATACTAGTATCCATTCAGCAACAAAGAGGACTCCTTATGAGATTGTATGTGGTCGAGCACCTCCCACATTGTTGACATACATTCAAGGAACAACTCAAGTGGAGTGAAGAACTTGTTGATCGTGATCAGGTTCTTAAGGAATTAAGAATTCAATTACAATCAGATCAAGACCGCATGAAGAAATATTATGATCTTCACTGAGTGGAGAGGAGTTTTGACATAGGTGATTGGGTTTATTTGCGTCTTCAACCTTATCCGTAGGTGTCAATTTCGCTTCAGACCTGTTGCTTATAAGCTAGAATTCCCACGGGAATAACAGATTCACCCAGTTTTTCATGTGTCCTATTTAAAGAAGAGGGTGGGTGCAGTCGTACAAGTGCAGCATGAGCTTCCTACCTTCCATGAGAAAGAAGATGCTATTATTGCTCAACCGCAAGTAGTGCTGGATAGCCATATGCATGAACGGCAAGCCGAGATCCTTGTCCATTGGAAGGGACTTTCACCATCAGATGCTATATGGGAGGATACGCTCATTAGATTTATTTATTTATTTATTATTATTATTTTTTTTTAAGGTGAAGGTGCTAGTGTGGATAAGTCCTCGTACGTACCGTATTTGATCTACACTTGGACTCTATTAAAAATAAAAAACTAATTACAAGAGGAAAGAGATTAAATAGAGTCTAAGTGTGGATCAAATATATCTTATTCGAGGACTTGATCCGAACTCGTCCAGTTGTGGGGCCGTGGGTAAACTACCTTTTCTTAATAGTAGCCAAGTTTATAGGTTACGGATAGGTATAAGTGGAAAAAGATTCGCCCTAGTTTGATGAAGTTAGTTGAGAGAAAATGTGGCGATACAGGTGGAAAATCATAATTAAAAAAAAAAATCCCCTCAAAGGAATGTGTAATCCTCAGATTCTCCCTCCTTCCTTTTACCCCATCTTTATCCTTGTTCATCAGTTCATCATGTAAATATTCACAAGTATGGAAGAAAAATAATATTTAATGAATTTCGGGTAGGTATGGTTTCTTATCCAGTTATATTGGTTTCCATGCTATCCGATTTGAATTTGACGTCACAAATCTCTAATCCGAAACATGATCAAAATAAACTCATATCGAGTTTGACCGATTCAATTTCATTGGTTAAGCCACCTTTTGACATCCTTGATATCTCCCTGAAGCTCAGACCGGAAATCAAACAAGAGAGAGAGAGACTAATACTATAAACTATTACATAGGCCATCAAACACAGCTTCCGCATACTCGTAAGAGTTTGAGTTTCACTCCGTCTCAAACATTATCACCACTTATGATGGCCTATCTTCTCTTATTTTGTAAGAGTTCCACTCATTATTAATCTCTACATCCTATTTACTTCACTAGAATTCCATATGATATCGAACCATATTTTTTCATAGAGTTTGTGTTCTAATATAACTACTCCTACTAGATCTCCTTATCGATAGAGTTTCCAATCATGTGGATTCTTATCTAGATCCTATATATAGACCATTAGGTTGTAATCTACTTGATTCAATTTAATATAATGCAGTTCCATTATTCAATACCGCACATCACAACATAGAGAGCGCATGAGAAATTGAACACAAAATCAAAATCCATCTTCAGAGAAATTAATGAAGAATGCATTAATTATGTGGTGTCTATAATGGGCTGGTAATATCCATAAATAGGAAATGGGTAACTGGCCGGTGGACGAACTACAGGCCAATCCTTAATCTTCTGGTAAATCCTGCGGCGGGGACGCCCTCATTTTGGCCATCACTCTTATTTCTCTCATCTTCTTCAACGTGAACCAATTCTGATTCTACGTTGTGGTCACTTTTAATTCTCTCATCTTCTCCAATGTGAACCAATTCTGACACTTCGCCATCCACAACAAGATCATCTTCTGAATGCGACATTAAGTATTCCAACAGTGCTCGCTCAATATCTTCTGGATCAGATAAGTATCTGATCAATGATAAATCATCTAATTGGTTCATCTCCTCATCTGGGCACTGAACCAGCAGGACTCCACATTTCTTCACTTGCAAACTTCCTCCATGGCCACCATTAATTTCTACTGAAACCTCCACTTGATCCCCCACTTCAAAGTGAGCACCAAATCCAACTTTGTGTATCGAGAAACTCAGAAGCTCACGAATTGTAATATGGCGAACCAACAATATGTCTTGACCTGGTCGAAGTGGAAGTGTGGACTGTGGAAGTCCAGGAATCGGACCCCATTGTATATCTTTGGTTTTATTCCAGATCACAGGGTAACAAGAGTAATTTCCAGGTCCTTCCACAGCTGAAAAAACAGCAGATACATCCAACCCTTGAATCTTGCAATCCGAACAGTCAGATGATACCTCAAAGGATACTGAAGACTCCATATTTCGATGGCTCATCCATTCCGGAATCTCACTTCCAGTACACCAAAATTGAAATTCCCTATGTATATCCTGATCCATAAAATGAATGCATGATGTTTAAGTATATTTATACAAGAAAGAGAGAGAGAGAGAGCCCCAAGGGGTACCAGAGTTGGCAAGGAATCTTCTCCTTAGGAGACGTGAGCCACTTATTGTTGGTCAGTATGAGCTCGCAGAACTAGTCAAGCTAAAGCTTGGATACCCATCATTAGCAAAAAAAAAAAAAAAGAGGGAGAGAGAGAGAGAACCTGGAAAATGCTATTCTTCCTCAAAGTGTTCCCCAGATGGTGGCACCCTTCGATGTTGTAGATGCCTGCTTGTACAGAATGAGAAGTTATCATGCTCTGGATCTCCCCTCTATTGACAAGCAAAGTCGATGTGTCACCTTCTACAAACAAAGTAAATAAACTTGCTGAAAGCTTTGGCAGTGTTTGAGACCTCCTCTCACAACCTGCCAAATATAGGCTCCAAAGTGTAGGAAGGCAACTTATTTCATCCGATCTACTACAGAAGTAATCATAGTTCATAACTAAATTTTTCAAACTCTTCGTGTCCTTAAGTTCTACTCCTGTAGAAGAAGATGTGGAACCGTTTGGAAATGACTGTAGTCTCTCACATCCCTCCAAATTAAGAAAGATAAGTTGAGATAGATCATTGATGTTGGATGGTAATATTTCCATTGTTGAGCAACCTCCTAGATCCAAAATCTTTAAACTTGATGGAAGCTCTGTCATTAGTTTGAGATCACTACAATTTGACAATGTAAGTGATTCAAGACAAGAAAGAAGTCTAATGCTGTCTGGCAAGGTGCACAATCTGTTCCCATCCAATCTTAAGGTCTTCAACGATGGCAAGCTCCATAAATCATTAGGAATGGTATCTTCTGATAGATTGCAATAATTGAGATTTACTGATTTCAAAGAGCATAAACCACAGAAAGAAGCAGGAAGCAGCATAGAAGTATGCTTTGTTCTAATAAGTGAGCTGAAATAACGTTGAGGGAATGAAAACCATGAAGTAGATTGCACCTGGTTCGAGCAACCACGGAGATTGAGTACTTCAAGAGATCTCAACATACCAATGCTATTTGGAAGCTTCATAAGGTTATGGCAGTTATTTAAATTCAGGACAATAAGCTTCTCAAGATACCCAATGGATTGGTGAACCTCAACTAGACTTTCACAATCTTCAAGGATCAGTTCCTCAAGATTGGTGACTTCTGAGAAATTGGGGGTTTTTGTTAAGTATCTTGAATGACTAAGGTTCAGGATTTGCAACCTTTTAAGCAGCTGCATAATAAAAAAATTAAAAAATTTTAAATGTGAATGAGGATGAACAAGTATCTATATATATAAAATTCAATCTAAATAAAGAAAAAACGTAATGTTATTTCATTTATTACCTTGATTTCCTTCCAAACCTCTTCGAGGCTGCTATTTTCCATGTGAAGAACAATAATCTTCTCCATATCAAAATTGGCAGGTATAGATTTCAAAGGGAATCCATGCCAACAAAGCCATCTTAATTTCTTAGGTAAATGTTCATATTCTCCCCTTAGGTGTACATAATTGAGATGAAGCAGTCTTAGATTATGCATGTCTACAAATGCTTCAGTATGAAAACACACAATATCTTCAAATTGAGAAATGTTTAACATGATGCCTTCCACAGATTCGGTTCCCTGTTGACAAATAGATTTGGATCAGTAGATTCTAATAAACAAATACAGCATCTACACATGCAAACACACACCAAAGTAATGCAGGAGGAGGAACACCAAAGAGAGAGAGAGACGTCTGTGCTGTTGATTTAATAAAAAGGCTCAAATCTGTCTCTAAAAGAAATAACCCCAACTGTCTATCCCTTAAAGATCCTATTGCTGACATAGAAAGACAAAAAAAAATCATTCTTACAATAAAAAAAGAAATAAATAAATAAAAATTTTAAAAATTTAAAATAAAATTAAAATAAAATAAAATAAAGAAGAAGAAGAAAAAGGAAGAGCGTTTCCAAAGCAGCGGTGCAAGGGCAATCTCCCACGCCTATAGTTAGCAAAAAGGAGACTGGAAAAAATTAGAAGTGAACGGATTTTAAACAATGCAAAATTTTGAATGGTACATTAATAAAATGGTCGTACCAGTTTTTAAAAAATAAGAGGGATTTATGGTCCTTGATTACTCAGACCACCTGTGCTCTACCGAGTTAAATAAAACTTTTGCCAAAGACGAAGAAAAAGGTGTTTGCTCTTACCTTATGTTTCATCAATACATCACAAACATCTTCTTGTGACCACAATCTTGTACGTCTTCCAGGTTCTTCAGGAGATTCTTCATGAATAATTTTCTTGGCCATCTCTCGAAGAAGATCATGCATCCTCAGTTTATTGTCTATGTCAATTGTAATAAGAGATCTTTGAATGAGTTCACGGATTCCAATAACTGGAAAAAGATCGCACCCATCTAGTATTTTAGATACATAGCTTTTGTCCATTCCAATAAAGAAGCATGCAATATCAAGGAAAATATCCTTCTCTGTGTCATCCAAATCAGAAAAACTTAATCGAAGTGGTTTTGGTATTTGATCACCAAGAGTACTTTTCAGTTTGGCCAATGTGTTCTCCCATTCAGGTAAGCTTCTTTTTCCTAACATTAAAGAACCCATGACCTCAAGAGCTAATGGAAGTCCTTTAACATTACCAACTATCTCTTTTGAAAGCTCCTTGTATTCAACTGGAGGAGAATTATTGTTAAATGCATGCCAACTAAAGAGTCGGAGAGACTCATGAGAGTCCAACTCCTCCGGATGATAAATATCACACACTTCAGCCCCGTTTAGAAAATGTTCATCTCGTGATATAACAATGATTTTACTTCCCATGCCAAATGAATCACGTTCGATAGCGAATGCATTTAACTGGTCTGAATGATCAACGTCATCAATAACAATAAGAACCCTTTTGCACTGC
Organism: Macadamia integrifolia; assembly: GCF_013358625.1. NCBI lineage: Eukaryota > Viridiplantae > Streptophyta > Magnoliopsida > Proteales > Proteaceae > Macadamia > Macadamia integrifolia. The sequence goes on from NC_056559.1 coordinate 26,951,674, forward strand.
AACCTCTTTTTGATGACATTTATTCCTCTAGCAACGTTACTTATTTTAAAGTTTTTCTTCATAAGGACATCAGAAAGGAGTTGTTCTTGTAATTGAATTAGACCAGTGGGTTGTTTTGAGACTTCTCTAACATTCTCAAGAAAACTGCAGCCTTCAAATCTATGAGAAATTCCATTATATACAGCCTTCGCAATGGTTGTTTTACCCAATCCACTAATACCACAAATTCCTATGAGACGAACTTCACATGAAGTACGATATATGTATGAATTCAACATCCTTGCAACACGGGAATCTATTCCAATGAGATAACTAGCGATGTTCAATGGTGATCGACTTCGTTTAATTGAAACAACATTGTCAACAATTTTTTGGATTAATTCTGCCTCCTGCCTGCAAGTAATAATTCATATAACAACTATAAGGACTATAAACATGTAATAAGATTGGATATCTACCAAGACTGCATAGATTTGGAAAGAAATTTGGTTACATTTATTACCCAGTGGAAGCGTGGAGATCCCAACCAGAAAGATTAGCCACTAAAGTAAGAGCTGCCCTCCACCTCTCCACCTTCTCTTTTTCCTCTTCTTCTTCGAAACTGGTGAACGCTTGCTCTAAACTCCCGTTCTGTTTTCGCACATGCGATGGATCCACATCACAGAAAACAGGGAAAAGAGTTAGACCATTGCTGCTTCTGCACTCAACTATCTTCACCAGTTCATCCAAACAACTTATAGAACAAACGTATTTGATTGAGAAAAGGACTATGGCGATCCTTGATTCTTCAATTCGTTTCTCTCTTTCTCCTCCAAGCTTTTCTTCTTCTTCTTCCTCCTCGTCGCCATCTCTGAAGGTGTGAATCCTATTTTCAACAAAAGCTTCGTGGAGGCCATCAATGATGATTTTGTTCTTCTCATCATCTTGACTGAAAATACTCAAGAAGACATCGTAATTCCATCGAGGGATACTGGAAGACGACGAGGACGAAGCACCAAATTCTCGCTTTCTCTCCATTGGGAACGTCTCTATTAGAAACGAGTTGCAAAATGATATCTTGTGGATCAGATAAATCGTTCCACAAAAAAAATGCTTCCAAGAGAATACGATTGAGTACGAATCGAGAGAATTTCACAGGGCCCAAAAACCCCCAAAACTTCCAGGGAAAAGATTCAAAAAGGCTTCAACTTCAAAAGCTTCAGTGTTTCGGAGAGCACTACTTGAACTGAACATGAAACCACTTACAGAAAACAAACAAATAACTCTTAAAGAATTTAAAATGAAGCCCAACTGATAAGCAAGCGTAAAATAAGCAAATCTCTTTCTCTTCAGTTACCTCAGTTGATGAAACCTCGACTTGGGGATGCTTGAAGAGCGAGTAGAAGACTAAAATCATCGACAGGGAAAGCTGAAGGCTCTAGAGAAGAAATTCGTGCTCGATGGAGTTTCCGAATTCAGATACCTCAAAAAAACTAATTGGGGATTCTTTCTCATATTTGGGTGAGATTTTTCTGGCTTTTATCGTTGAAGATGACTCGAGAAATGCTGAAGCTCCACAAGAATAACGAGTAGGATTTAGAAGAACAAGACAAAATCAGAAGGGCCCTCTTCTTTTTTTTTTCCCTCCAGCTTCTTTCTTTTCTTTTTTTTTTTTTTTTAATGGAAACAAATCGCTGGAACTCGTCCGTACGCCTGCCAGCAGGTATGGAGAGAATGAGAAAAGGGTAGAAAGAGATAAAAAATGTTTTAATCATCTGGGTTAAAATGTTATTTTATAACATCGTTTAACAGATATTGACGGTAAAAATTTAAGTCTAATTTGATAAAAACAGAGAGGGTATTCTGATAATACTTATCTAAAGATGATGCAATAAATTACCCTCTACAATATAAAAATCTCTGATACTTTCTTTTTATTTCTATATGCCCTAGTCCCGTGTGATAGAGAATTATAGAATCAGAATTAAGAACCGACTTCTACCAAAAAGAAAAAAAAATTAAGAACCGACAGACACATATTGATTATTAAAAAGTATATGGCAGGACGGCCCTGATGACCTCAAAAGTAATTGCTTTATTGCTACTTTATTTGAAGAATAGTGTTCCTAACCAAAAATAAAAAATAAAAAGTAGTGTTTGAGTCTTTTTTTTTTTTAACCAAACACTCAAGTGGCCAATCTTTTTCTACCAAAAGATTGGCAATCTTTCATCCCTAGAGTGGATCTAGTGCATAATGTATGTTGATGTACGATATCTTGTATTCTATCATAATTTAATCCACAGAGTATTAATGCAAGTATCTCGACAAGTAGGACAACGGTCCCATTAGCCAATTAGTGAGTAATGAGAGTTGCAAGGGGAACAGGAGGCCCCCTGCATAGCGGGGGTGTAGGGGGCATAGCCCCGTTCAAATTTTTTATTTGATGATAGTTTTGTACTTTTCAAATTAAAGTTTTTCACTATATATTTATAGCAAGGGTTTTTTTCTTTGTAATGCAACCGCAATACTATGAGGTGTGAAGACGAACATTGTAACCCTATTCTCTATTGATAATGAAGCAGGATCTAATCTCATCGAGGACGTAGGCAATCTGGTAAAACCTCGTAAATTTGTGTGTATTGTTAATTTTTGTTTTTCCATTATCTTCTGCATCATTTTAGAGTTGCGTTTCTACACATGCATTGGTTGCAGTCTCGACTTGAAGAGCAGTGCCCCAAAAGTTGGACTTTAACAACTGGGTTTAAAAACACACAAATCTCATATAACTGAAAGCTTCTGATAAACAGAAAATAAACAGAGTATTTCAACATGGATGACAAAATTTCAGATTCCGAATAAATCCTACCCTCAAACTTTCTCCATGCAACCTGAACCTGTTGAAAGATCAGAATTACATGTGGCTTGGATGCCTTGTATGTGGTCTTCAGCTTCCTAGTCGGTGGCCTGACCTTCCTGAACACCAAGGGTAACTTGATCTTAGCATTCTGGGATTGCTTGGTGCTATCTCTCTTGCAAAGGTTTGCCAAGAGTGTGGCAGTTTTGATGATTTGAATGCAAGGGAACCTCACTCTGTGGCGAGAAGCCATTTCATTATACATTGCTTCAACAGTTCCGTTTAGTGTCGCGGTATTCCTTGTACATGTTGTGATAACCAGTCGGCTTTGATAACGCAGCCAAATCCCATTGTTCTTAATCTTGGTAGGATTCTTCTCGAAGATCTCATTGATTGCAAACACTTGTCCGTTGCTCTTCTTGACTTTCTTGAGCTTCCTCAAGAAATACCAGAACTTCGATTTTGCACGAACATCGTTCGTAGCCCAAAGTTTCATCCGGTAGATCTTCGGATGATCATCCGATTCGGTAGGGAGTGCTCTACCGACCACCTGGTACTGGTGAAACCTGAAAGTAACCATTTCTGCAACGGAGGGATTTTTGCAAAACCCTAGAAACGCCTTCTTCTTCTTCCTCCTCCTCTTCCCCCTCCTCCCATTCAGACCATTATGTTGCTCTTTGGACGGAACAAGAACATTGCCCTCTTAGATTGCTTTCTCGCCCACAGAGATGATGAAACAAATATTGAGAGGGTTAGTGGAGAGAGAGAGAGGGGCGGTTAGTGCATGAGAGAGGCTAGGGCAGAGAGAGAGAGACGATAGAAGCAGGTTTGTGCGGGAAAGGGAAGCCGGGAAAATCAAAAGTAAAATTAATAAACCTTTCCCGCTTCTAAAATCCCTAAATTTAAAACTTTTTTTTTTATAATAAAAATTTTAAATACATACTTCGCGACCAAAAATTATTAACCGTTGCTATGAACTATTATCAATTCATTGTATATGATTTTTGACAACGATTGTGTTTTTTACCGACACCAGATACAAATTTAGGCAATATCTGAGTGTATTTTTTACCATCATTATATATAATATTTTCTAACCTTATACTGTGGCATAGCCCAAATCATCCAAAATAATATTTTGTGACAACATAATTTCTATTGTCGTTATAAATCTTATATTTAGCATAGGATATTAGGCGACTATAAAAAATTTGTCATTGTCTAAGATGTTATTTCACCCCGGTATTAAAAAATTCTGTCGCCTTAAATAATTTTTTGTAATTTTTAATTTCGTTGTTTAAAATTTTTTTTTACGACGAATATTACTTTACCCTCGCCATAAATGTATTAGGCAACAATATCCATTTTACCGTTGCTATATTTTATATTGATCGACAATAGTATTTTTTTCTCGTCACCATAAATATGTTTTCTTGTAGTGGAAGCAAGCCACAGTGCTACCAAGCCAAGAGAAGATGACTTTGGAAAGCAATATTCAGATCCAAATTACAAGCGAGCGTGAGTCTTGGTGAAACCAGCACAAATATATATATCAAATCAAATGAAAATGGGGAAGGGAAAGCGTTAGGATTCTAGACTGAGCTATGATAGCTCCCATGATAGACCACGGACAAATATTAAAAAAATAAATAAATAAAAGGAAGAATGAATTAGCTGAAGTACTTGCAGTGGCACGTCGATCGGAAAATATCATCTATAGATGTTAAGCAGCCTAGGATCACATCGTTGAATTTGTTGAATCAAACCCAAGCACATGTCAAAGTTAATCAGGCTCAACCCAGCCCGACCCTGCCCTGAGCATAATTGAGGGTAGATTTTTTTAGCCTTAAGTGAGGTTTGGTCCGGGCCTAGGCCCAACAAAGGAAACTCATTGTTGGCTTAGGGTTTTAAAGTCTCGGCCCTACTGGACCCTGTTACAGCCCTAGCCACTAACTTAAAATTAGAAAGACACTTTTGACCCTATTATGTCCCTTTTATATAATAACAGTGGTGGTTATTATATAGAAATGCAACAATGGTCTGAATCTGACCAATGGTGGTTGTTGCCCTATAGCCGTTGCCTTTCTATTGCGATCCTCCATTGCAATACTAGTCGTTGCCCGTCACCAGTAATGCCAACCACGTACTGGCCTGTGCATGGTTCTGTAACTAGCTTAAGCATCACCGATGCAACACAAGTCACTGCAATCACCAACAACACTGCTCATTAACCTGCAATTAGACCATTCAACCTTTGTACTCCAAAATGGAAAAAAAATTGAGAAGTGAAGTCGAGTACAAGGGATTTACCTGCTGCTCACAACTAAATTGACACTTGTAGCTCTCTAGATGAGGGAGTTTGTTTCCACTTGTGTGTGTGTGTGTGTGTGTGAGAGAGAGAGAGAAAGAGAGAGATTTCAACATGTTGGTCCTCTTGTAGATTATGGTTGTAACTGAGGACAATGCATGGTATGGGGCTAGGCAACAAGCGAGAGAAGCTAGAGTTTAAGGACATATGCCAATTTATGATATCTTCACAAATTTAATCAGGGAATATCAATAATACCTTATGCTTCTTTATTTGAAAAACGATAAAATTAATATGTTCATTCCATGACATGATTTTTCTATGATAACTTAATAAGGGCATTTTGGTCGACTAGTGGAGAGAGAGAGAGAGAGAGAGAGAGAGAGAGAGAGAGAGAGATTTGATAGAGGGGCTATAAGAACGTGCAGAGGTTATAAGAATAGAGGAGCGAGGAAGGGAATAAGGCACGATTTTTGTGTGGGAAATGATAGATATTCCAGAAATTCGATGATGTTAACACATAAACACTACATTATATATATATATATATATTCTATTACTACATGTAATAGTAAATGCCGCAAACATGATTTCACCTTCCTCATTGTACTATAATTTATGAGGGCATTTTATCAAGAAAAGCCTCAAAATATTTTTATATATTGCGAAATTTAGTAGGAAATGCCCCCAATGCTATTATGTGTACAGGCAAGGCCATAAAATATTCTTACGTACCACGGCGTTATGGAATAAATGCCCTTAAATACTCATATATATAGCTGCATTTGTTACTAAACGCCTCAAATATTCTTATGTACCACGGCATTTTTTTATAACGCCGCCAATAGGATTATATACTGCAGCATTTTTCAATAAACACCTCAAATTATTCATATGTACAGTGGCATTTATTACTAAATGCCTCAAATAATATTATATATCACGTCGTCAAATACTCATATATATTGTGGCATTTAGTAATAAATGCTGCCTATTGTGTTATATAAGACGGCATTTGTTAGAAAATGTCGTTGAATGTTTATATTTAACGGCATTTGTAGGAAATGCCGCCAAAGGCCTCCACTCAAGTGCCGCCATTGACCACTTTTCTTGTAGTATATGTTTTCTTTCCCCTCTAGGGTGTGTGAGTAAAGTCTTCTTGGGCAGATTTTTTAGGAACAAAATTTAGGTGCTACTTGGGTTGTAGCCTACCCCTGTGGCTAGGGGTGTCAATCGGTTGGGCCGGGCCGGGTCGGTCTCGGTCTCGCCTAATCGGGCTTGACCACTTAGAAGCCTTGCACTGTGAACACCCGTTTAAGTAAACGGGCCTAGTTTTGAGGGGCGTGATACGGTTTATAATTGGGCCGGTCGATGTCGGGCTCTAATTGGGCTTTCTTAAACAGGTCTTAATCAGGCTTTAATCGGGCTATGGACATATTTAAGTCTAAACGGGCTTTAAACGTGCCTATCATAAAATTATTTTCTTAAGTGGGTTGAAGGCCCAGAATATGTGACGCAACTCTTTAATCAAGATGAGAAGTGATATGAGATTATGATTGTTCTTTAACAAAACAAAGAAGAAATTATGACCATTACAACTTACAAAACAAAGGTTAATTAATCAAATCCTATTACAAAGCAAAGGGTAAGAAAGTTTAATTATTTTCCTAATAGTAGTGGAAAAATAGGAATTTTATGTAGTATTAAAGGGGTCGAACTTGGTCGGGCTACAACGAGTCGGTTCAAGTTGGGCTTATAAACGTGTCGGTTAGGTCGGGCGCCTGACGGGCTAGCTACTTGCACCGTGAACACCCGTTTAATAAACATGTGGGCCCAAGCCTGACATGTTTATTAATCGGCCCGGTCCAGGTCATGCCATAAATGAGTCGGGCTCTGTTGGGCCTATCGGTGCGGGCTCAGAATTGACACCCCTAACTGTGGCAGCCTAGAAATGAAATCTAAAAGGGTACTTTGAAAAATACAATAACTTATGAGAGTATTTGTGAATCCTAAGAAGAAGTGAATTATTCCAATTCTTTGGATACCACTACAACCAGGATAATAGCCAAAATATTTTTGTTCCTTAAAGGTTAAGAGTCTTGAGAGTTAGTAAGCAAAAAGATAATGATAATCCACAATAAATGCTAGAAAGAAGTGGAAATCCATTTGTCTTTTGAAGAGCGTATGAGAATTTAAGATCAGGTTCTCATCCGGTGGAGCTGTATTGGGTGAAAAGCGAGAACCAGATACGGGAGCTTTATTCGGTGAAGAAAGAACCTTTAAGTGGGTGGTCATTACTCGTTATTGACCATGTTCGGCAGGAATGCAGATAAAACCTAAGCTAAGTCATCTTATTGGCTTAACCCATCACCCGATACGGGAGCTTTATTCGGTGAAGAAAGAACCTTTAAGTGGGTGGTCATTACTCATTATTGATCATGTTGGGTAGGAATGCAAATAAAACCTAAGCTAAGTCATCTTTATTGGCTTAACCCATTAATCAACATTTTCCTTAGATATTCTTTAAACCGTGAGTGGACCAGAGCTGCAAAAAAAATCTAAGCTAAGTTATCTTTACTGGCCGAGCTTTAATTTCTATATAACGGATTGGGGAGATCTTGAGGGTTATTCAACAATCTCCATGCAAGTTTTACTACCTTATTATGGTAATAACTACAGGTATGAATACCTGAACCTCCATACACCTTAAGAAGACAATGATTTCCAAGCAATAGCTGACCTAGAATTCTGATCCTCATACCCACCTCTCCATAACATAGCATTGAGGGTCCAATTGATTACTTATCAATTGTCATGCAATTTATGCTTGATGAAATTTCTATTTTATGGTTGAGACGAGAAAGGTTTGGAAGGCCACTAATCAAATATGAGAACCATTTTAGTACATAGAGTATGAGAATGCCACTCATTTTTTGTTTGGAAGGCCACTAATCAAATATGAGAACCATTTTAGTACAGAGCGTATGAGAATGCCACTTTTTTTTTTATTTTTTGGCTAACAGATCATACTTTGTTTAAGCCAAAAAGAAAGAAAAGAAAACCAAATCAACTCAATACATCAAAAATCAGAAAAAGAAGCCCGTTGAAGAAAGTGAGCATCTCCAAATATCAATAGACCACCCAACCTTCAGCATTGCCATCAACAAAAATGAGTGGAATCCAAGTCTTGGCTTAGACATGACGTCCCTTGTAACTTCCTCCATGATGTGAATTGAGGAAGGCTTGCATATAAGTCCATTTCTGCAGCACAGACTAAGCAACATTACATGACTACATGGTTGCCACCACTACAACTGAATCCGACAATCCAAAGGGTTGAAAAGTTGCTTCCTTTGCCAGAAGAATTCTTTCCATAATAGCTTCCATTTCCATTTCACAGATGGGACAAATCCTAACATATACCGAAAAGTTGAGAAGGATACATATAATTCCTTAGAACTCCACCTGCACCAGCATGCCCATGATCTTGGAGAATGCCACTCACTAAACATGAAAATGACAGGGTTCTTTCCCATCCGCATGTTCGTATGCATGCAAGTCTTTGTGTTGTATGACAAATTAGGGTTCAGTGAATTATTAGAAACAGATAATTTCATTTATTTTCCAAGAGTATGAACCAAAGTGATTGAGATTGTGGAACAGGAAAAATAATGTGGCATTGGCTGACTTCATTCTTCAATTTTTTTTTTTTTCAAAATTTTCAAAAATATTTTAACTCATTTTTTATCCCCCTGTTGTCTTATGCAACATTTAACGCATGGATAATAAAAGCTTTTCAGAAAATTGAAAATCACCATCTAATGCAGTTTACATCTAAAATAATAGATTACAAAAAAAATATAATATTGCCTCAAGGATTCTTCCTTCACAACAGTAAAAGGAGAACTTCCTCATATATGAAAGAAAATATATCTCCATAGGAACTCAAAGTCACATTGTTAAGCATCCACCTCGCAAAGCTCGCAAAATTTCTTCATTGTGGTTACCCTCATTCTCATCACCTGAAGCAGACATGTATTTCTTCCGCAATTGATCAATGATCATCAAACTGATTTGATCTTGATATTCTTGATCATCTGGCTCATGGACCAACAGAACTCCACACTTCTTCACTAGCAAACTTCTTCCAGCTATACCCTTAATTTCTACTGTAACCTCGACTTGATCTCCCACTTCAAAGTGATCTCCAAATCCAGCATGGCGTCCAGAGAAATCCCAAAGCTCAGAAATTATAATATGGCGCACCAACAATATGTCTTGACCAGATTGAATTGGAAGTGGACGTGTGAGGTGTTTCCATCCTTCAACGGGTCCCCATCGAATTTGTTTGGTTTTATTATAAATTACAACAAAAGAACAGAAGTCTACGTATTCTACGTATTTCTCACATGAAAATACAGCAGATACATCAAACCCTTGTATCTTACAACCCGAACAATAGTCAGATGACGATACCTCAAAGGATATTGAAGACCCCATATTTTGATGTTTGATCCATTCCGGAATCTCACTCCCAAAACCCCACAAGTTAAATCTCTCGTCTATATCCTGATGGACCTGATCCACAAAAATTAATTCATGATGTTTAACTGCATTTATAAGAGAGAGAGAGAGAGAGAGTTGAAGAAGATGGCATCTTGGGACTCTTATACATGATAGTGTCACCCACGAGAGCGGATCAAGTCTCTGTACAGGAACCATTCTTGTACGGGCTGATCCGCACAGATGGAATCCACCCAACAACCAACTCTGTGGTGGATTCCATCTGTGTGGATCCGCCCATACGATAATGGTTATCGTAGGAGAACCTGATCCACACTCGTCATCCACAGCCGATGTGAGACTATTTCAATACTCACCCTTACATTCAGGTCTCCCTTGTCTTCATAGGTCGAGCACAAAACCCATCATCGATGGGAGGCTAAAGTACCCACTCTGATACACTGTTAAAGCTTTCATCTTAAAACCAATTGACTTGAAGCGAGTGTGTGATCTCAATAAATATATATATATATATATATATATAGATAGAGAGAGAGAGAGAGAGAGAGAACAGACCTGTAAAATGTTATTCAAAGTGTTCCCCCGATGGTTACAACTTTCCATGTGAATGCCCTGTACAGATTGAGAAGTTTCCATACTCTGGATCTCCCTGCTGCTGCTTACCTGTAACATGTTATTCAAAGTGTTCCCCCGATGGCCACAGCTTTCCATGTGAATTGCTTGTTCAGATTGAGAAGTTTCCATACTCTGGATCTCCCTGCTGCTGCTTACCTGTAACATGTTATTCAAAGTGTTCCCCCGATGGCCACAGCTTTCCATGTGAATTGCTTGTTCAGATTGAGAAGTTTCCATACTCTGGATCTCCCTGCTGCTGCTTACCTGTAACATGTTATTCAAAGTGTTCCCCCGATGGCCACAGCTTTCCATGTGAATGCCTTGTTCAGATTGAGAAGTTTCCATACTCTGGATCTCCCTGCTGCTGCTTACCTGTAACATGTTATTCAAAGTGTTCCTCCGATGGCCACAGCTTTCCATGTGAATGCCTTGTTCAGATTGAGAAGTTTCCATACTCTGGATCTCCCTGCTGCTGCTTACCTGTAACATGTTATTCAAAGTGTTCCTCCGATGGCCACAGCTTTCCATGTGAATGCCTTGTTCAGATTGAGAAGTTTCCATACTCTGGATCTCCCTGCTGCTGCTTACCTGTAACATGTTATTCAAAGTGTTCCTCCGATGGCCACAGCTTTCCATGTGAATGCCTTGTTCAGATTGAGAAGTTTCCATACTCTGGATCTCCCTGCTGCTGCTATTAACAAGCAAAATTGATGATATGTCACCTTCTACAAACAAAGAAGTTAAACTTGGTGGAAGCTTTGGCAGTGTTTGAGGCCTCCCACAAAGTTCCAAAGTTAAGCTCAAAAGATTAGGAAGGCAACTTATTTCATTTGATCTACGACGGAAGTAATCAAAGTCGACAACCAAATATGTTAAATTCTGCTTGTTCTTAATGTCCTCTGCTCCTTGCGAAGATGTGGAACCACTTGGAAATGACTGTAGCCTCTTACATCTGTTCAAAGCAAGATACAAAATTCGAGAGAAAAGAATGTTGGATGGTAATATTTCCAATTTTGAGCAACCTTCTAGAGTCAAATACTCTAAACTCGAAGGTATCTCTGTCATTATTTTGAGATCTTTGCAGTAACTCAATGTCAGTGATTCAAGACGAGAAAGATTTCTGATGTTGGTTGGTAGGGTGCGAAATTTGTTCCCTTTTAATTCTAACCAAGTCACCCATGGCATGTTCCAAAAATCATTGGGTATCAAATCTTCTGATAGATTGCAGAAACTGAGATTCACTGTTCTCAGAGTGCACAAACCAGAGAAAGAAGCAGGAAGCAGTGAAGTGGTAGAAGTAAGTTGTCTTCTTAGTGAACTGAGAAATTTTTTGGAGAATGAAGAAAACCATGAAGTAGACTGCACCTGTTCTGAGCAACCATAGAGATTGAGTACTTCAAGAGATCTCAACAAACCAATGCTGCTTGGAAGCTTCTTAAGATTATTGCAGTTTTTCAGATTCAAGACAATAAGATTGTCAAGATACCCAATGGATTGGTGAACCTCAACCAGACATTTACAATCTTCAAGGATCAGTTCCTCAAGATTGGGAAGTCCTGAGAAGTTGGGGGTTTTCTTTAAGTATCTCGAATGACTAAAGTTCAGGATTCTCAACCTTTTGAGCAGCTGCATTTAAAAAAAAAAAAGAAAAAAAGAAAGAAATAATAAGTATACATACATATAAAATTAGATCTAAATAAGAAAAAAAAAAAAAGTAGATTCTATTTCATACATTACCTTGATTTCCTTCCAAATCTTTTTAACATTGCTATTTTCCATGTGAAGAACAACAAGATTCTCCATGCTAAAATTGGTGGGTATAGAATTCAAAGTGAATCCATGCCAACAAAGCCATCTTAATTCCTTAGAGAAATGTTCATACCCTCCCCTCAAGTGTACATAATTGAGTTGAAGCAGTCTCAGATTATGCATGTTTACAAATGCTTTAGTATCAAAACACAACTCCTCAGACTGAGAAATGGTTAGGGTGATGCCTTCAACAGATTCGGTACCCTATTAACAAATAGAATTGGATCAGTAAAACACTCAAATAAGCAAATACTCCACCTACAAATACAAACACACACTAAATGTAATGCAGCAGGAGAGAGAGAGAGAGAGAGAGAGATCTATCCCTTAAAGATCCTATGCATTATTAAACAAAGAAAATAGAAAAAGGAAGAGTGTTTCCAAGCTACAGCGCAAGGGCAATCTCCCACGTCCATAGACAGTGAAAATGAACAGCAAAAAAAAAAGGAGACAAATGGGTTTTAAAGGGCGAAAAAATTTGACCCAAAAAAAAAAAAAAAAAATGTCAAACCAAATTTTAAATTAAAACCCAAGACACTGTCAATTATGGTTGAAAACATGATGGTAAACGTTTTAAATGTTTATATTTTTCAAATACAAGACCAGAAAAATGACGATATACCACATATATTTAGTCTTAGGATATAATATGTCTTGTATTTTAGTAACCATACAATTCGGCTAATGACATATTCATGGTTTAATTAGTTAGGAATAAGGATGGATTTAAGAAGTAAATTCTAACTCACAAGGTAGAGGCAGTATGGATTTGAGATCTTTTTTCTCTGCTTGTATTATCATTAATGAAATATTGACCTTTAGAGTCAGTTGTTAAGCTTTATTTTTCTAAGGTTAGGATTTACTACTTTACTACATGACTATATAGTGGGCTTATATTATCACCGGATAATATAAAAGTTAAAATCAGAGTCTCCAGTATGAACAACATTGATATTCTTTTTTATTTTTTTGGTGCAAGATAGCACACAGTGAGCAACACAAAGCTCACAAGGGGCAGACCCACCAAGGGGCCAGGAGGGGCCAAGGGGGCCACACTTATTTGTGAGAAAGCTAGCCTTTTGTTGCAGAGTTTCTAGTTTCTATGTTGCCTGTCTGGGGGATGAGACAACCACGGTCAATGCGGATTTTGAGATGCAACAGGGATGTCGATCATAAGAAGCTGAGGAAGCTCATTTTTGTCTCCATGTTAAGCTGGGGACGAAAAGTGCTTTCCCCTGTTTTTGAATCTCCAAGATATGATCATCTCGGGGTTGGATGGATTGAATCATTGTGCTCCCTAAAAATTTCTAGAAATACAAGAACTTGAGACATTCTATATCTCCATGATCAGTGGAGTTTTTTCCAGGCTCATTTTCTATCCAAAGACCATTATAAAAAAAATAAATAAATAATAAAAAAAAATCTAGATTAACATCACAATTCATATAGATTACCAAGCAATATGTCATCATGTACAACTCACAAAATAACAATAAAGAAGAAGAAAAATTATTTGCCCCTACCTCATTTTTTGTCAATACATCACAAACATCCTCTCGTGACCACAATCTTGTACGTCTTCCAGGTTCTTCAGGAGATTCTTCATGAACAATTTCCTTTGCCATCTCTCGAAGTATATCATGCATCTTTAGTTTATTGTCATTATCAATTGCAACAAGACATCTTTGACTGAGAATGCGGATTCCGATAATTGCATACAAGTTGCAACCATCTAGTATTTTAGATACATAGTCTTTGTCCATTCCAATAAAGAAGCATGCAATGTTAAGGAAGATTTCCTTCTCTGGGCCATCCAAATCATAAAAACTTAATCTAAGTTTTTTTTGAATTTGATCACTAGAAGTACCTTTTAGTTTGACTAATGTGCTCTCCCATTCAGATAAGCTTCTTTTGTCAAACATCAAAGAACCTATAACCTCAAGAGCTAACGGAAGTCCATTGACATTATCAACCATCTCCTTTGATAGCTTCTTGTAGTCATCTGGTGGAGAATCATTGTTAAATGCATGCCGACTAAAGAGTTGAAGAGATTCAACAAAGTTTAACTCTTCAGGATGATAAATGTCACATACTTCAGCTGTGTTTAGAAAATGTTCATCCCGTGATATGACAATGATTCTACTTCCCATACCAAACGAATCACGCTTGACAGCCAATGCATTTAATTGATCTGAATGATCTACATCATCAATAATGATAAGAACCCTTTTGTATTTAAGCCTCTGTTCGATCAAATTTATTCCTCTAGCAACATTTCCTACCTCAATGCTTTTCTTCATAAGGACATCAGACAAGAGTTGTTCTTGTAAATGAATTAGACCATTGGGTTGTTTTGAAACTTCTCGAACATTCTCAAGAAAACTGCAACCTTCAAATCTATGATAAATTTCATTATATAAACCCTTCGCAATGGTTGTCTTACCAATTCCACTAATACCACAAATTCCAATGATACGGACTTCACGTGTAGAAAGATATATATATGAATTCATCATTGTTGCAACACGGGAATCTATTCCAACAAGATAACTAGAGATGTTCAATGGTTTTCGACTTCGTTTAATCAAAACATCGTCAACAATTTTTTGGATAAATTTTTCCACATGCCTGCAAGTAATAATTCATATAACAACTATAAGGACAATAAACAGGTAATCAATTTGGTTAACTAAGGAGACCAAATAAATTAAGAATAAAATTTAGGTAATATTAGGTCCAATATCTTATGTGGGAAGTGTGATAAGCTATAACCAAAAGAACAATTTATTGTCGCCCACATCTATTCTAAAAGCATAAGTAATTAGGTGAAAAGGCTTAACTGATAAATAAAGTCATCGAAGATCCCAGACTTAGTTGATGTGGTATTATTCCCCAACAATTTCTCATATGTGACCCCTCTTGAGAGGTCATACAAGTCGCAAATGTGGTCCTTCATAAATGGACCATACAAGAACATCTATTCTGTTGGTGGTGGCTTTGGTACTATGTTCAGGTGTCCAACCCAAAGTGGAGACCTAATTTGCATATGAAAGTAATCCAAAATCCTAGATTTAGCGATTGTAGATTATTCCATTAACACACATTTTCGGTTAGTTTTCATACCAATAGGGCATGTATCAACATTATTTTAAAATCTTTCTTTTATTGGATAGTTTGGTAGAAGGAAACTCATCTCTATGTAATTGTATTCAACCATACCACTAAGTGGGTAGTTTGGTAAAAGAAATCCAATAATGTGTAATCATGTACTTCTCTCTAACAAGTACTATCAATCTTTTGAGGGGTACAACCGTTCAGATTGGACCAAGGCTTTTGATATCGGTATCGGTGATGGTATTGATAATATCAATAACGATACCGATCCAGCTTAGATCAATATCGGACAAGTTTGCCCCAAGTTTCCTAAAAAAGGGGCTTTTTGGATTTTTTTTTATAAGCAAATTTGCCGAGTTTTGATGGGATCCGATGCATTAGTACTACTATAAACGCACCCGATTTTTCCTTTTAACTATTTTACCCCTGATTATGCCTGATAATGGATCCCACCACCGTGATCTGGACGGATCCAGGTCCTCTCCAACGACCCACTAACGGCCATCCAAGGACTGGGAGGATGCGTGTTCAAGCACTCCCAACACTTAGATGGATCGTCGACGGATCGGTGGTGTAGGAGAGGATTTTTTTGGGATCCCATCTGCACTGGTACAGCCAATCGGTGATGAACAAAATCCCTGGGTGAGAGACAGAGATAGACAGGCAGTCTTGGACTCTTGGCCTTGCTTGTGCTGGTGTGTGTCTTTGTTAAAACTTAAAAAGGAGTTAATTAAGAAGGAATTAATTACCCATTAGAAACGTCTCGAAGATCCCAACCAGAAAGATTAGCCACTGTAGTAAGATCTACCCTCCACCTCTTCACCTTATCTTTTTCCTCTTCTTCTTCAAAACTGGCAAACACTTCCTCCAAACTACCGTTCTGTTTTCGCACATGCGATGGATCCACATCACAGAAAACAGGGAAAACAGTTAGACCAGTGGTGCTTCTACATGCAACTATCTTCACCAGTTCATCTAGACACTCTATCGAAGAAACGTATTTTATTGAGAAAAGGATTATGGCGATCATCGATTCTTCAATTCGTTTCTCTCTTTCCCTTCCTCCCTTTTTTTCTTCTTCCTCCTCGTCGCCATCTCTAAAAGTATGAACCCCATTTTGAAGCAAAGCATTGTAGAGGCCATCGATGATGATTTTGTTGCCAACATCATCTTCACTGAAAGTACTCAAGAAGACATCGTGATTCCATCGAGGTATTTTGGAAGACGAGTAAGCAACGGATTCTCGGATTCTCTCGTAGACCAAATGGAACAGATCCATTAGAAACGGGGAATTGGAAGAATTTGGTAATGGAAGAGACCCTTCTGCAAAATGATCTCTCTCTCTCTCTCTAGAATGGATTTAGGCACTGAAATGATGTCTATTTGTGATATAAAAATCTCTGACAGCTACATGTTTTGTTTCGTTCTTTTTATTTTTTATGCTGGGATGGTGGAAGGAACGGTGGAAATTGCTTTGAAAACGCAGTGAATTTGATCGAGACGAGAACCTGATTCACTTTTTCTTTTTTTTGTTCTTTCTTATTTTAATATTGATCAGAACCGACATGAATAATTGTATTATTAAGAGACTTTATAAAAAGCATATGGCCCACGATGACTCCAGAAGC
Source organism: Macadamia integrifolia (assembly GCF_013358625.1). NCBI lineage: Eukaryota > Viridiplantae > Streptophyta > Magnoliopsida > Proteales > Proteaceae > Macadamia > Macadamia integrifolia. The sequence goes on from NC_056559.1 coordinate 26,968,506, forward strand.
TCCAAAAGCTAAAGCTTTCATTACAAGAAAATCTCGATTACTCCGAAAGCCATTTGTTTTAGTTCAAGAAAATATTTAGTATATCTCAACCGTAAAATGAGCATTAGATGCACATCATGCACTGATGCCTTGGAGAGGATTTGAGTTCAATACATGATCAGGTTATCATGGGATACAACGCATTTCATATTTGATACTTGATAGCATGAGCGCATCTGGGCACGGATTCCAACACAGACACATGTACATACCACAAAATGCTCAAATGTCAAATGTTTACTGTCATCTGTGTTGCACCATGGAGGAGCTCCACCCGAGATAAACCACTTGTACATAAATTTGTGCCTCTAAAGTCTTGATCTACAACTAAAGCAAATTAATGCTCCAACTACCTAATGTCGTGTGGTGGGAACAAGGATTTAATTATCAATATCAATATATGTATAGGTCTTCGTTGATATTAATATGGCATAAATCGGTATCAATAAAGATTGATGTATATCCATCGTGTAGTGGAAACAAAGTTTTAATTGGTATTGATATCGATCTCGATTGATACTAATATAATATAGAGCGATAATAGTAAAGATCAATATGTATCGATCACTTTTATTCTTATTTTAAAAAAAATTACTATTTTACCTTTGAAACGATATCAACAATTGATTTGAATCAATCAACTATCAATATTGATCTCAACAGATTCCAATACAATTAATACCATCAATACAATATTAATACTTGAAACCCGATAAGATTATAAGAAAGACTCAAATACTATTGCACAAGCTCTCGAATGTATAAAAGTACAAATGAAACAAATTATGTCAATTTTGCCTCCTATTGTATCTTCTAGAGAAAGAAATGAATTTTTTTAATATAAAAATTGAAAAGTGGATGTCATATTCAAGATAACTCAATAATTATGCAAGAATTTTGCATTATTTTATGAAAATAAATTAGGAATGCTAGTGGCATTTTGACCGTAGAATTTGATCAACATGAATTGAACCGTTGGATGAAGAGAAGATAAACAAATTTTCAATGCACGGTTGCAAGACCTTTACTCTCTCTCTCTCTCTCTCTCTCTCTCTCTCTCTCTCTCTCTCTCTCCTCATCGAAAAAAATCATTCATTCATCGGATCTAGCAGGAGAAAGCAAAGTAGTTGGAACCGCCACTGTTGTCGATGGCAGCAATATTATCTGATAACCGACAACGACTGTGGCTGCGGCGGAAGCAACGGCGGCAAGTCAGCTAAGCACAAGACGCTTTCTCATGATCACGTTCATCTTACCTGTACGGATTCCGACAAGAAGGTCGATTCCGCGGCGGTCATCCATCCAGACGCGGTGACCCGTCCCGACGGTGTCATTCACGGGATCGAAAGGCTATTAATCCCCCGATCCGTTCAAGACGATTTCAACCGTCGAAGAAATCTCCAACAGACTTCTGCGGTGAAGCCAGAAGGAGCACCGGCTGTCGACCCCAAAACCCACCGGCTCAAGAAACCAGCACCACCGACGCCGACAGGTTCACCGCCTGTGCTGTTGATCTATGACGCAATGGCTCCAGGGCGGTCACTAGCTCTGGCACCAGCACCAGTATTGGCTCCGAACGACGATGCCATGGCGAAGCTGACAACGGACCAGCTGAGTGAACCTGGTCCTCTCTCCGTCGTCGTCATCGTCGTCGTCGTCGTCTCTCTCTCTCTCTCTCTCTCTCTCTCTCTCTCTCTCTCTCTCTCCACCTGGAGTTGCAGTCTTACCCCCTCTCTGCAAATCTTCAGTGAACTCTCAAGACTCTCTTTCGCGGTCCAATGTCCCTCTCTCCCTGCTCTCAGCTTCGGTTTTGGTGGTTGGGCTTCTTCATTGTCGGAATCGATTTCAGAGATCGACGGCCTTGGTGAGATTGACGGCCTCATCGGGGCATTCACCCAAGGACTGGAGCACCGATCAGGTCTTGGCGATGTCGGTGACCACCTTGGTCATGGAGGCCGGGAGATCTACGTCTGAAAGACGAGGCATCTGCTCCATCAACAGCGGCGGTGCCAACTATTTCTCTTTTGCCGGCTAGATCAGGTAAATGAATGATTTTTTTTGGCGAGGAGAGAGAGAGAGTAAAGGTGTTGCAACCGTGCATTGAAAATTTGTTTATCTTCTCTCCATCCAACGGTTTAATTCATATTGATCAAATCCTACGGTCAAAATGTCGTTAGCATTATTAATTCCTAAGTACTACGCTAGCATACCTGTCCTCTTCCCATATATATATATATATATATATATATATTTTTCACTTATTTGGAGATGATTCATCCATACGAGGCGGCTGAAACTGAGGTTGATCAGTTGGTGGTCTCCAAAACTAAAGAGAGCTCGGAGAAGAGGGTGTATTACTTTTCGGAAGCTACTAACTTAAACGAAGTAGAATAATATTTTAACACTCTCTCTCCCTTCCTCAATCCATTCCAGGTCTAATAAAGTCTCTCTTCACTTCTTTTATTTTTATTTTTATTTATTTATTTATTTTTATTTATTTGTTTATTTATTTTTTTTTCCAACAAAAGGGAAAGGCGAGGGGGGTGGGGTGGGGTGGGGTGGGGTGGGGTGGGGTGGAAAAAAAGGGAAGAAATGCGTATGATAAGAATTGATCACTAAACCACAAACATGGCGCCTGCTCTACAAACAGAAGCTTCAACCAATAGTCTATGCACTAGATTCATTAGGTTTAATAGAGTCTCATGAGCAATTTAACCCACTTATCTATTGGGTCAGAGTAAAAAAAGATCTTGCATGCATAGTGTGCGGAGTGTGAGATGCTACTCTCTGATTGATGCCAGCTAGCAATTGGAAAAACTTGCTTGGCAGCCGGAGGTTCTAAAGAAGTATCTAGCTAAATCATTCTATTTTTTTTTTTTTAAACAAATTTAAGGGTTTATTGGTCATTATATAACAGACCCAGGTAAAATTTAAGTGTAAATTTATGACACAAGATCAAAGACCACACTTTGAAAACAAGAAAATTGATGTATATTATCAAATATCCATATACTTGAGAGGAATTGATCTAGTGACTAATCCTTAGACAAGCACTCAATTGAAAAGGACAAACATAAGGTCAAGGTCCAGGTGTGTAGATGCACTTCTCCTTCTTAGTTTTTGACCCTAAACATAATTCTAGATCATGTATTCTTTTTCTTTTTCTTTGTTTGGTTGAATTTTCTTTCTTACCCGCGGAATCGTTAACCCAATATCCAAGCCATTCCCTTTCGAAATGTTGACAATATGCCAGGTATACTTATGTTTGAATAATCCAGAAAAAGTTCTTAGAACACTAGGCTTAAAGCTCAATCCGTAAACCTAACGTCCTTTCTTTATTTTTTTAATTCAAATTTGCAATAAAAACGAGGTAAAAGTAAGCAAGCAAAAACCAAACCTGAATTATATATCATGTACATCATCATATCATTAAAGGGGTTATCATTTGATATGGTTCATAATCTCATGCACTGTATATAACCTTTGTTCCTCATACGACCTTAACCAACCATTACCATCTCCTTACTTAGGCTTTGTTTGGAAACTTTAAAATTTCATTTGATTCTGCATCCAAAACACGTTGCTATGCTGTTAAAAAAAAAAAAGTTTTTCTATAAAATGTAAAATAAAATTTATGAGAAATATATGTTTTTTTTTGTTAGAAATCATTTATATTAAATATGAAAAAAAATGAAAATTGATACAAATAGGATAGAAAAAGGTTCAAACATCAACCCAACCCTCACACCTGGAAGAGAACAGTGATGAACCTAAACCACATTCGGCATTGCCATTAGCTGAATAGAACACCAACCACAACTCAACCACATTGAGATAAATCAAAGATAAGACTAATTAAGCCGATATCTTGGACGATCAGAAACATCCATGTCTAAATCCATCTTAATAAACGTCGACCAAGAAAACACAAGAGAGAAAACTTCAAACTGCGTTGCAGATGGCAATGCGGTACTAATTACAAAAGTTTACTTTTTAAGTTTGAAATTTTCACTTTCCTTCCCTTTTTTGCTTTTTATTTTTTTTTTACTAAAAGTTCATTTGTATTAAAATGATGGAATGTACAAAAAAGCAAAGCAACAACATTTTTGTCTCGAGAAGATCTCAGTATTGATCTGCATAGCTTTCTATTCCAATTTCTTGACTCGAATGCCACAAGCATTACAAAGGATTGCAAAAGTAACAAAAACAGAAAAAGAGTTTTACTACAAGTTGGGATCTAAATCAATGATTAATTGTCATCCAAGGTTTTGTTTCGAAGATCATGTAAGACTAAACCAAACTTCAGAATGCATTCCAAGCTGCGTTTTATATGTATTCTTGGAATATATTCTTAGTTTGATATGGATTCTAAAACAAGAAAATAAAGAAAAACAGGATTTCAAAAATATGCTTTAAAACCAGAAAATATTCCAATAAGCCATACCAAAAGCAGGATAGATGTGAACAAAAGTTAATAGAGCTTCATACAGTCACAAGAACCACACCTTGGGGCCTCGAGGCCAATGGGCTAGACTGATATGCTGATGTACTGTTCCTCTTACAGATTGTACATGCCTTGTATCCATTTTTGGAGCCATCAAGGGGATTCAGGGCAGCCACCTCAGCTCTTTAAAATGGGTTGTTGTTACCTATAGGGAACACCTTGTCATCAATAGGTTGGGTGGTGCCAAACTCGAATCCTGTTCGTCATACTTACCTCTAAGTATGGGGATGATAGGACGACGAGGGCGAAAAGATGCATTACTGGTTTTGCACCTAAGAAATCCATGAACCTAATAATGTTGTTATTGTTCTTGGTGAGGGCGACATGGTCAAAGAGGTAACCCAAGGTTGAAAAGCACTTGCTTCAGTTGCTCCAGTCTTCATCAATCCATGGTTGATGGATAGAAATTGTCTGCAGGGAGGGACGTTGGCGGACACTGGCAGAGACGTGTTAGATGACGACACCTGTTTTTGAACACGTGGACGGTCAGATCACGAGGACCGTGCGCTACACGGGCTTAGCAAATCGGTTTTGAATTTCGAACAAAACCCTAGCTATGTTCTTCTTCTCCCTCCTTCCTCTCTTCAGTTTGAACTCTTTGTTTGAATCCATCAAGATTCTTGTCTGAATGGAAATAGATCTGGTTGTGTTTGTTGTATACTGGCTGTGGTGTTTGATCTCTGCTCTTCACCAGCCCCTTCAGCTCCTAATGGGTATGTTATTTTCCCTTCCTATTTTTTAATCCCATTTTCATTATTCAAAATAAAAGTTCTTATGATTGATTCAGTTACCAATTGAATTCTCATATGTTTCTTCTGTTCTGTTCTTACAGGCTCATCTGAAAAGAACGAGGTGGTAGTGAAAATGAGAAACAGGTGTTTTGAGAAGGTTACTGGTTCTGGAAGTGGCGTCTGCCGACATGAACCCATGGTGATGCTATGGAAGTGGATCAATCTGGCTTTTCAGATTCATAATCTGAAGTATCAGCAACTGAGTTAGTGGCCAACAATAGTACAAATCGCCATATGCATATGGAGACTGATAATGCCAATGAGAAGGACACGGCATAGTCAGGAGGGAGAAGAAGAAGATACCTAGGGTTTTGTGGTAAGCCCGCGATATGACCATCCACATGTCCAAGGCACGTGTCATTATCCTAACATGTGGCGCCCATCGATCCAATGGTTCAGGATGAACATCGCTTTTAAGTCTCAAAAGGTCTCCTCTCTCTTCTCCCTTCTCCCTCTTCTTTCTTCCTTCTCTCCCTTCGTCTCCATTCAACGCAGTGATCTTCTTTCTTCTTCTCTCTTTTTCCTCCTCTCTCTTCGTCTCTGTTCAAAGCAACACAAATATTAATGAAACATAATCAAACCTCAGAGGAAAAACTCAAATGGGCACCAAATCTTTGTAAAATATAAGATGAAAATCAAACAAAGAGCAAGGAAGAGGGCAAACAACAGTACCAGAAGCGGCAGAAACAATCAATAAACCCCTCTACTGTTAGAACTTTAGAAGAAACGCACAAGCACAATCCAAAACCTCAGGTAAGTTTTCAAATTCATCAAAAACCCAGGAAAAGCACCATGATAATCTCTTTGTTTCTCTGTGTCTATTAGAACTAGGTTCCTCAGCTATTAAGGTGGGTTTGTAGTTTTGTCTAGGGTTTTGTATCAATGATGCGTTAAACGCTGTCTTTTGAAGGATTTTCCATGGCTGCGTTAGCAACAATGTTAGTGAAAGTCTGCAAAAAACCCATGCTCACTAGGAGGTCTCGTTCGAGTCTCCTAGCTGGTACCTACTTTCCTTCCTACCTATAAACAAGGATTAAAGTATCGGTATCGGTCGCCGTATCGATCGACCAAAATTAAGATACATATCGGAGGGTATCGTATCATATCAGAGATACGCTAAGATACGCTTAAGATACGCACATAAATGGATATGAAACACCTTTTTAAACACTTTTGCATAAAAAATTTGTTAAAAAAAACTATTGATAACATGTATTATGCATAAACACTAAATTGAGTGTTTCGCACTAAGAATTCAAGGTTTGTAGTTGTCCCATAAATGTAAAATCATTGTTTCCAACCTTGATTTCCACTTTAGTTAGAGAGAAATATGACTGACAGCAACTTTGGAACAAAAACCTCTAAAAAATTCGTGTTTTCTAAAAAAAATACTCATCTTGGCCATTATATGACTTTAACGCACTGTATCGGTACATATCGATACTCACCGATACGTATTGATCAATACATACCGATACTCACCAATACGTACTGATACTCAATGATACGTACCGATCGATACATACAAATACTCATTGATATGTACTGATACATACCGAAACGTATATTTCACATTGATTTTATATTTTTCATAGAGTATCAGTACATATTGATAGTGTATTGGTGCATATCGATATGTATCATATGATATATATATATATATATCGATACGAAAGTATTGTAAAAATTCAATGTATCGTATTGGTGTGTATCGTATCGATCGGCTAAATTTAAGATACGTATCGGAGGGTATCGTATCGGTATCGAAGATACTTTAAACCATGCCT
>NC_056559.1:26975648-26979030 GCF_013358625.1 Macadamia integrifolia
TCTCTAAAAAAAAAAAAAATGCTAGTGAAGGTGTGAATATTTGCTTTTATTGAATTGTTGTCGTTTGAGGGATCAGAGTAATATTCAATTTAATTTGGAATTTTTTTCGTTCTATTAAAATATTTGAGTAGTAATTTGGATATAATGTCATTCTTGTAGGTTTCGTTGTTTTCAAACGTATAGAGAAGGAAGAAGAGAGAGGATCGCAGCGGTGAACGGAGATGAAGAGAGAGGAGGAAGAAAGAGGTGGGAGATGGTGAAGACAGTTTGGCAACTTGGTCTCTTCTCGTGGAGCAATGACCAAGAAGGGAGGAGGGTTTGAAAATTAAAAGAGAGCAGATTTGGCTGTTTTGACCCGAAATCCATAATAGTTGAGACCCAACTCCTTTCTTCATCGCTAGACGTTGGATCGACTAATACCACATGTAAACAGCTAAAAGCGTCTCCGCCGGATCGCATCTCCACAGACGATGTTTTCCCTGATTGTTTCCTACCTGTCACCGACCAAAAAGGAGAGAGATACATCATTTATGATTCTTCTGTTTTTTATTTTTTATTATTTATTTATTTATTTATTTATTTTGAATAAAGTATACTCTCGTTTATTTGAAAGCCAATGATATAGCTGAAGAAGCCAAAAAGTGAACTGAGACCACATAGATGAAAATTATATTTTATTACACGCAAGAAATCTTCTCTGGTGTTGGTTTTTGTTTTTTGGAATTAATAAATGCATTATTTTTTTCTTCTTTTGAAGGGGTTATTGAATGTCATCTCGACACAAAACGCATATACGTATATAACTTATGGAAGAAGGATAGGTATGCCATCGATATCAAGTATGTTAGCGGATAGCACCAACAGAAACACATGATGGAATATCATTCAAGAAGGATATGAGGGTCATTTCAGAAAAAAGGAAGAGAGAGATAGACACAATGGGTGCTAGCATACTTGATATCGGCGGCATACCCAACCTTTTCCCATAACTTTTATATGGAGAGGGAGAGAGAGAAAGTTCTAATTGAAAAATCACTAATTACATAAACAAAAATAGACCAACCTCTGATGATCTTCTGGTAAATTGTTGATCCAATTTATAAACAAGTACATTCTCTATATCATGGATTAATTGAAATTGAGAGGAAATTATCACTTCCATGAACCAATCTATTTAATGACTATAAATGAATTCTTCTCAAAAAAATTTAAAATAAATAATAAAAAAAAAAAGTTGAACACTGATTTATCATGGGTTGAATGAAACAATACCTTGAAATTATAAAATAAGAGAGGTGTTCTTTGTATGAGAAACTCAACATTGGCAATGAGGACCAATTAATAGAATGCTTTGGCCTAATTATCTGCAAAACAATAATAATACATTAACTCGTTCTGAAAAACAAGATCTGAATCTTCCATCATGTAAAGGATACCAACACACAATTGTTGAATTGAATTCAATGGACACACTAAATTTCCTTAATAAATGAAAAGACTGGTGATTTCCACCATTGCAACCGCTATTATAGGATAAGGTAGAACAAGAAGGCAATAGATAAAACTCAAAACAGTTTCTGAGGATGAACTGTTATGCTAAGTATGGATATTCCGCCCCTTTAATGGACTTCTTCATCCAAGCAACCTTCTTTAGGGGAATCAATTCTATTAGGTAATTGAATAGTTTAGGATAAATACCACCTTGAAGTCTCCAGGTAAAAGACAAAAATGGTAAGATAGAACAGAAAAAGGGAAAAAAAAACCCAATTAGCCATAACTACTATAGTGCTCTATGGCTGCCTTTGATAACTAGACAGAAAAATATAATGATTCCAGAATAGAGAAGAAAAAACAAAATGGATTTCGATAAAAATTGGTCTGGACACTAGAAAATGTGAAAAAAAAAAGAACGTGGATCAAGTTTTAGTATAGTTTAATCCACACAGATGGAATCCACCACAAGGTTTTTTCTTGGATGGATTCCATCAGTGTGGATCAGTTTAGTACCAGAATGGTTCTCGTACAAGAACATGATCCTCTCTTTGAAAAAACTAGGGGATATTAAAAGGCTCAAATGATGTTTCATCTTTCACATCGTGTTCAAAGCCAAATATAAGAGCCTAGACAGAACAAATTAATAGCAGAACAAGGTGGGTGGGTTGCTCTTCTAGGAAGAAGATCTCCACACTCTTGATCACAAAAAAAATAGGAGTCGGGGGAGGGAGATAATGGATGGTATCCTGCTTCCCTATTACATCCAAAAGGATACTAAGAAGAAACAAGCATAAGAAAGCAGGTAATGAGGTGACCTGAAAATCCAATCACAAAGATGAACAAAAAATCCAAAGAATAAAAGAAAAAAGAAAGCAGGGAATTTGCATTTATTATGTAGATTCATACCATGGTAGATGACCTTTTCTTTCTCAATTTCTCCCCCTTCTACCTCCGACCACTTCCTTCTGGCTTTCTCTGCTTGTGGGATTGTCTGCGTATGTAAAATATTCGGCAGTAAACACCTAAGCAGGGAGCAATAGAAAGGTTTGAGACTTTCTATCGTTGTGCAATTTCTTCTTCTTCATGGCAGAGAGTTTAAGTAGTAGGGTTGAGAGAGAGGATAGGGATGAGAAGGTTGAGTGTGAGGTGGTCGTGAATCGTGATTCAGTAATAAAGGAAATTTTTTAGGGTTGAAGCTTGACTATCCACGGAGTCCTTGCCTTTCCTTTTATCATTTCTGCACGCCACTCATGGTTTTAGTGCCCAAAGTATCTGATCAGGTATCATCCATCCCAAAAATCGATATGGTACTGAAACAAGTTGGTATCAGATCATCGACCAAATAGAAACACCTTTGATTTTCCTTAAAACAGGTTTTTAACATTTTACTATTGATCTGTACCATTCAACCAATACAATATCAGTTAGGTATCAGATTTAGGAACACTCAAACCCGATATTTCCTACCAGATATAAATATCCCCACAGTTTTCCTACTTTAGGTTGTGGCATTGCAATCTTCATGTGAAGAGCACATGCATCCAGTGAAACCCGACAAAAAAAAAAAACTCTAATCAGAGTTCGGTGAATCTTCACTTACGTGAATGTACATGAAGATTCACCGAACTCCTCTAATCATACTAGATTTTTTTTTTTGGGTAAATAAATTGTAGGTTGAGTATTTTACAGCTAAGATCACGCGAGTTCAGTTCCTCTGAACATACGTTCACTTACACTTACACGTCATATAACATTTGTCTCACTATAGTATCGTACTTTTTCATAAACGACAAAAGGTCGGTGGTCAGTTAGCACATGATACAAGCTCTTCCAAGCTTGACGTAGACTGAACTTTTCAAGGCTTTGAAGGGGTAGGAAATCTTCATGG